>NW_028186549.1:88139-169885 GCF_003343005.1 Rhea americana
TGCTGTTTTGATAGCATTGCTGCCTTTCGGCTGTAGGGCTGTGCATCTTCTTGCCCCAGGCCAGCTGCATGTGGCATTCACACCACGAGGGCTTGCAGGAACCTGCGCTTGCATCAGCGGATGCCCCTGTGGCCGCAGATGGTTTACAGTCATCTTTGAAGCCTGTAGAGTTCAAAAGCCAAAATGTGCTCTGCATCTGGGCAGAGCAAGACCTACTTGACAGCATAAAATACAGCTGGGCAGATACAAGAGTAAATTTGCGGGCTAAAATAATTTAAAGTGGAGATTGGTAGCCTGTGAACTGCTAGGCCAACTAACCTTAGCCTGTGGAAGCCTGTAAAAGAGGACATTTGATTGTAAAATGGAGTCCAAGGGCAGGCCAGAATTATTGTAAAATAAACTACACTGGCAAAAAAGGCTTTCCTGCCGCAAGATGGAGAATTGACCCAGGGCGTTAAATCAAACTGGATCCAGCTGGATTGGGAGCAGCATGCAAGGCGCATGCTGGGCACGGACAGGGTGGCAGGAGCAGGCAGCAGCGGCAGTCGAGAGGAGCCAGGTCGGGGCCAGCGAAGCCCCGGTGAGCATCGCTGCTGGGGGGAACAGGGCGAGCGGGTGCCTGGTGTCGGTTCTGCCGGAGGCATGGATTTGAGGAGCAGGGAGGGAGTCCCAGGCATTGCAGTGTCCTGGGCTTGTGTTTCCAGAGTTTCTTGACCACCTCTGAGCCTGATAATTCAAGCACAGAATATAATCCTTAATGACTTCCGTTTCTCCCTACCCTTTTCTGCCGTCTGCCAGCCCTCCAGCCTTTATCCTGCACTTTCCGTCTTCAAAAGGCTTTATGAACATTTCGCTTAATCCTCATGATGCCCCTCGCAGGGTCAGCAAATAACAGACATTTGTGGAGTAAAGGCCTACAGCAATATGGTGAGCAGAATAATTAAAACAGCTCTGGCCCACAATCCCGATCACCAGCTCAGTCAGCCGAGCCTCTACGGTGACTCTATTTTATATGTGCGGTAATAGCTCAGATTAGGTGAGTGTTTTTGTTTCCCCTTGGTGGGAGAAAAGGAGCAGGAGGGAAGTGAGCAGGACTGAATTCTCTGCCCAGAGCCGTACCCTGCATGCACGCCGGAGCCAGGGACGGGAAAGCCAGTCCTGGATCCTGGTTCTGCACCGTGCGCYGTGATGGACAACTGGAACAGCACAAGCCCACCTTTGCCTTGGTGCTGTGGTGCAAGAAGAGCTGCGAGCGTATTTGGCTTTTATGTCCTCTTTTACCAAAGGATCCCCAAGTCTTGATTTTTCCTGGGGCTCTGGACAGCTGGGCACCAACTCTTCAATATAGGCAGAATGAGCTATTTTGTATTTTTCTATGTAAATCTCATTTGAAGGAAAGTCCATCTGGCTCGCTGCATGCTGCCAGAGGAAACAGGTTAATCTCAGGTCAGCTGTCTAATGCGCATCTCCAAGATGGAGACCAAGGCAAGGTTGCACTTCCAGTACCTCCAGCTCTTATCCTTTTCTAGCTCTGCAGATCTGCTCTGGAGTGATGGAGGACACATGCTCRTTTCCCTAGGGTTCAGCTCAAAGCAGCATCCTCATAGCAGGCTCTTCAGGCTGCAGGGAACCTGCTCCAGGGCCGCAGGAGCCTTTCTATTAGCTCCGTAATGTTGAGCTCATCCCTTTTTCGCCTTGACTCTCCAGAAGGGATTTGGAGCTGCTGAAATCAGCCAACTTTGGCAATGAGTTTTTCACCAGGAGGCAACTTTGACCCATAACCTACAAACCCCAGTGAGAAGCAACAACGAGAGGTGGAGTAGGGCTGCCGTAATTGAGTGCTAATTAGGGGGTGGAAAATGAGCAGGATCCTGCAATTGCAAGCCAAAGATGAAGTCACATAAACGAGATCTAAATGGTGACCTTTTTCCATAAGCCAGAGTATTGACTAAGTATGACAAATGAAGGAGAAAAAAAATCTGCCTTCATTAATCTGTGTGCTTGTGCACACAGCTGACACCGAGAGGTAACCTTTGGTCTCTTCCCTGCTTCCGGGAATAGGCAGYGTGCTCTGTGCTGGTCCTCACGTCAGGCAGGCTGTTGTGTTAATCGCATGAGATAATTTTCAGGGCACATATTAAACAAGGCAGAGAGATACATTGCTGCAATTACTCGCAAAGAAGAAGAGATATTTCTTGCCTAGGAGGGGGATTAGGAGGCTAGTGAGATGCCTGCTCTGCCCAGCATGGAAAGGAAAGGTGGCTTGAGGTACAAGTTGTGGCTCTTTCACGTGTGTCATTGGCCAACTCTGTCAATGGTCCTGGGAGTTGCTGGACATCTTTCCCTAACTGTGATGGCCGTGACCGATACCTCCAACATGTCTGCAGTGTATTGCTCCATGAATGTGCTGAAGTTGTTCAGATGAACATCCCATGACAACCCCTTCATGTTAACAAGTAATTTTGGTTGTTCATGTTTCCATAACTAAAAGGTCAGTCAGAATCCTGGCCAGCTAGGAACTTTGACAGTGATTACACTAACAAGCGAAAGACTCTGGCTTACTGCTACAAGCTACTTTATCCCAGATCACGAGGCTACAGTGCTGCCACTTCATGATGGATGTGATGAAAGCAATTTGAGGTCAGTCTCAGGGCCATACTGGTGGCAGCTAGCGGGTCCTCATGTTTTAGCAGTGGGGCCATGCTGCTGGAAGCAATTCRGTTTGTCCTCCAGCTGCAAGCAGCAGTGTGTGCATAGTGTGATGAGACTCCTGGGTTGCCAGAGAGCTGTGGACTTGTTACTTTGGGGTATTAGCTGCAGATTTGCTGTCTTCCTTGACTCCAGGCTCTGGCTGATGCTGTATGCGTGTCTCAAGAGATGTTCCTTCCCAAGAAGACCTCAACCCAGAAATAGGAAGAAATTGCAAGGCACTATCATAGAGTGGGACGTCATGATCTGGTCTTCTAAAAGGCAAAAATATCTCTGTTAATTTCAAAAGACAACTGGGTCTTTTTTGTCCTTTGGCTTTGAGATAGGCTGCATAATTTCTTCTTCAAGATGATCTCAGGCTCAGAATTTGCACTTTAGCCTTCTTTCTCAGCAGAAAAGCTGATCCCACGTATTAGCCAGAGAGAAGCTATCCAGTTCACTGTTCTTCCACCAGCAATCTGCATGGCCTTGGGCGAATTGCTTAAGAAAAGAGTTAAAATGCAAATTTAAGAGCATAAAAGCTAGACAGTGAAATGTGCTCTGATATTACAAAAACAAGGAGTTTCAGGAAGAGATTTCAAGTTTGGTACATGGGAACCAAAAGACACTTTTAATCCACTTTATTAGCATGCTTGTAGGTCCCATTGCACAAGTAGTTCAAAATAAAATGCCTCCACAGACAAAAAAAAAAAAAAAGTAACCTGAAATTGAGGTTGCTAAGTGATGTAAGAGTTACCAAAAATAAATGCCAAGAACATCAGTTGAGACCCTAATCATTCAGATGTATGGGAATGATAGGTTCAAATAACAATTGCAGAGATTTAATGTGCCAACACCAGGTGTTCGCCATAAAGTGAGCATAAATGCAATGCTAGCCCTGCGACGACGTGGCCAGCTTGTTGCAGACAGGTCTGGAGGCAAAGTCATTGCATGGAAGAATTTACAGTCTGCAAAGAGAGCATAAAGTGCTGGTAAGAGCAGGGAGTGGAGTATTTTTTTGATAACTGCTGGGTTTACTACAATTTGGTTTCAGAACTGTAATAAATATATGGGCACGTCCAGCTTGCTGGGATTCATATCTCATTTTGCATTATCCATCCCCAATAGCCTGAGCCAGGCTGGCTTTCACAAAGACCAAGCTGAGCTGCTCTGTCACAGTTATACTCAACTTTCTCATGGAAATGCCTCTGAAGGTTTTCAGCAGATGCCTCCCCCATCCTGACTTCCTACTACAATGCACAAAGACGCTGGAGTGTGAGATGTACCGCGTACGTTGCGACRATGTAAAACAAATACATCTTCCCTCCCAATTGTCACATCATTTAGGCATTACCAAAGCTCCACCTGTTTTGCAGCTACCAGCAGTGTGTAGCTGAAACAGGTATTTATGCATCAACACTGTAAAGGCTCTAATCCCTCGAATTACATACACTGACTTAATTCTCTAGACAAAATCCTTGCTGTATTGCATCATATCGTAGTTACTGTTAGCATTGCAAACTGTGAGGCAAGCCAGGGTGTTTCTGGGTCATTTGCCTCCAAGCAGGGGTTGCTTTGGATAACTGGTATCTTTATTTTAAGTACTGGGTCTTCTTTTGAATTTACTGTTATGAATCATTTGCAGGCATGTTCATGTGTCAGCTTCCCATGCTGCAGCATTCTGCATTTGGATGTTGCCAAGCCAATGCCCCTTTATGTTTTTCAGCTCTAAATTAGATGAGATTTTGGGTAGGATCTACACTGGATTTTTTAAATGTTTCTACCCAAGCCACAATGGAGGCTCAGAAGTGCTCCCTGTCTTTAATTTCCCATCACTGCCAGTGGCTCCAGTTGTCTCAGGACGCTTGGAGAGGAACTGAGTGCTCCTCATGTGGGGAAGGAGGGCCCAGGGACTCAATTCCTTGTACCTCCACATGCTCCTTGAACAGCCAACTCTGGCAAGCCCATGGCAGAAGGTTTTATTTGCCATTATTACTGAACATGGGGGAATTTCAATCCTGTTCCTTTATTTTGTTTGTTTATTTTGGGGGGTTCTTTTTGCTAGCTAATCTCTGTTGGATTGTATGCCTGCTAGAGAGAAGGTCCTATTCTGCAAAGCACAAGCTGAATTTTATGCATATGTGTCCATGCCATTGACTGCAAAATGGTAACCCTTGGGGAGGATGTGGTAAACTGTTGAGTGTGTAAGTGGCAATATTGTGGTATTATAGCAGAGGGACAGCTGGAAAGCATGTGTGTTTGTCCTCCCAAGGAATAGTCAGGGTTCTCCAAGCAGAGACAGGCAAGAAGGTCTTCTGGTGCAAGAAGTGAGCTGGGATTATCTGCAAGTAGTATCTCACCCTGTGGCACACACTATCCAAGCCAGGTTCATCCTGTGTAGCTCCGTGGGGATCATTTAAGACAGCAGCATGGCCACTTTGCCTTGCTGGCATCCTTTAGCCAGAGGTTGGGAAGTGCTACCTTGGGCTCTCTGCCCTGCCCCAATGATTTTCTGCCCCTGGTCGCATGGTTTTGGAGAGGGAGCAAGTCCCCCAGGCGGTGGTGCAAGCGCAGCCCACACTGGGGAGAAGTTGGATGTCACGACTCCCAGAGAACATTGCAGCTTGCAGCAGCAATGATTAGGGGGTGTGGACTGGCTGCCACCTCCAGTTCATTGTTTTGGGAGAAAGTGCTTGAGTGAGATGTGCGAGAGACAGTTTTCAGGTGGGTAGCAGAGCTGTGATGTGGAGGCAGGCAGTAGGAACAGGCTGTGCTGCAATACCTTGCGCTGCGGGAGGAAACCAGTTGCCTTTGCCCAGCTCCCAGCTGTGCAGGAGCTCCTGGCATCACAGGAGCTGGCATCCGCTGGCCTTCGCTTACAGAGCTCCCGCATCACAAATCCCCCCACCAGAGCACAAGCCATGGCAGGGAAAAGTGTGTGAACCCCCTGAAAAGAAATGGCCAGGAGAGGGGAGACTTTAAAAGGTTTGTGCACATGGGGAGGCATAGCCAGGGACTTCTGTCCCCACAGCTGAGCTCTGGCCATCACCTTCTGCCTTAGTGTTCATGCCGAGCGTTAAGCCAGCCTGAATTTAGAGGAAACCCTCCATCTTTTGCTCTGTGGGTAGCAATGACTTTTTCAAGTGATGCTAGGTTGGCTGGAGTGCTGTAGAGTGTGTTGTTTCTTTAGGGACCAGATGGACCCCGGAAGGTGACCTCTTGTCCTTTCTTTAYGTCATCTCCTAATGGAGACAAGGCTCCTGGGAGAGGCCAGGGTAGCCTTGGGAGGATGCACTGGCCATGCGGGAAGACACCACCATACTGAGGTCCAGATCTTTGCTCCCCAGGCTCAGCRGAGATGTCTCCTGTTAGTGCTAACGGGGTTTGAGCCACATGCTCCTGGGGCTGACTGCCACTTCAGAGCTGGGTCTTCATTCCTCCGTCATTCTGCTGCAAATCCCTGGGGAAAGCTTCTTTGACTAAGGCTCCTCAAGCCTTCTCTTAGGAGGGAATTAACCTCACCAGTTGTTTCTGCCCTTGGGCAGCCTGTGGCAGATGGGACAGGGCAGATACAGGGGGGAGAGACGAGTTGGCGCCCAAGCTCAGGTGCCTCCAGCCCTGCACATTGGAGGAAGGTTGCAACTTCCTCAGCTTCAGTTCACCAAATGAAAGGTCATACCAGCTCCTGATCTGTAATATCTCTGTGCAGGTGTAGCCAAAACAGGACCTTAGACTAATTATTGTCTATTCACCAACATGAGCTGTATTCCCCAGCCAAGAAAAGGGAGCAATTAAAATTCCCTCTCTCTTTGTTGCAGGCAAATTAAGCTTTAGTCTGATCTAGAGTTCAAAATGCTTTAGCAAAGCTGCAGCAAAAATGTTCACTTGAACATTCATGTCCTGCAGTCTTTGGAAATGCTTCTCTTGAATCCCAGAAAATACCCCCTAGGTCCCCTTGACAGGAACATGGGATGGGGGGGAGGGCGTTGTGCCAACAGCACTTTTGCTTGCAAAGTCGGGATCGAATCCAAACACCGGCTGAGGCAAACCCCTGAATGAGAGGACTCCTGAAAAGCAGTCAGGAGGCATCCATCCTGTAGGTGCYATGGCCTGCTGAAATCCCTGCACGTGATTCCTGGCCAACATTGCTGCACGCTCCTTTGCTCCACCCCAGAGCTGGCTGCCTTCAGTGCTGGGTTCAGGCACTGTCCTGTGTGTAAGGGGATCCTTCAGGGTGCAAAGTGCTATATAAATTAGGAGACTTGCGGTGTTCAGATCACACGTCAGACTGAAGTGAGGCTAAGACTGCTTCCTCTCGCTGGACCGTCGCCTGTCCGTGGCTGTGCACCATGACCTTGGGCTCAGTGGCATTTTTTCAGGATCTTTATGCTGGACCCTGTGGTCTGTAAAGGTAATTTACAGTCTTTTCCTTGTGCTGTTTTGTCCAGACGAGCTATGGCCGGACACTTTGCCATTTAAACCTCCCCAGCCTCGAATGCCACAGCAGAGCCAAATGCCAATGCKGAGCCGGACCTGCAGAACGGTGAGTGCTCGCCGGGGCTCGGAGCGAGGTGCTGAAGTGGGGGCTCCTGCCCACACCAGGTGGCTTTGCAGGACCTGGAGAGGGTGAACTGAGCATCCTTGCCAGTGGCGAACCCCAGCGGAGGGGCGCAGGGGACAAGGGGGATAAGCACAGAAGAGGGAGTTTGGGCGCCATTTGATAGACAAAATCCTGTACGTCCATCCATGCCCTGTTCTGCAGAGCAGGAAGAGCAGAGAGCGTCTGCAGGCAGGTTTACAGCAGTAAACCTGCCCCTTCGGCTGCCACACTGGTCTTCTTCAAGAGGAGGGTAGCACTCAGGGCAGGCTGAGATCAAGAAGCAGGGAGGCAACTGCCTCTCCAGTTCCCCTCAAGCAGGGAAGTCGAAAAGAGCCATGTGCAAAAATCGTATGAGTTCAGGATCAGTGCAAGTTTGGCGTTTGGTCCTCTAACAACCTGGGGTGAAACCCAGCATCTCAGGAGCCTTTGATGCTGGGGTGCATGAAATCCAGCTCACTTCTAGCTCATTACCATCTCTGCTTTGTGACATTAGCTCTCTCCTCTCCCTCTGCCCTCTTCTTTGCAGCTGTAAGAGCTCTGTACCGCTAAGTCTGGCACCGTGAGGTTTATTCCACATAACGGCCGAGAAATCTCTTGCCATTGCCACATCCCCAAATTGAGCATGAAGCAACTTGAGTGATGATTCGATGCTAAGCTCGAGGCTGTTACAGATGTTCAGATCTGGTAATTGTTTTGAGGTTGCTGGACAGACAGGAGCAGGGACCTCAGCTTTAATCACCCTGGGCGGACATTCAGGCACCTTGGACGAGGGATTGCTCCGAAGAGCTCTGTCTGGAGCTGAGCTGTACGAACAGGTTTCACAGAGGCGGATGGGGATTTGGGATTCCAGCAGCTGATCCCACATAGTCCTGGGAAAGGGCAGAAGTGAAGGCAGAACTCTGGAGGCTTTGCCCTTTCTGTGTTGTCAAGATGCCAGCCTGGGAGTTAAATGATACAGTCTCATGGAGCAGGGCCGTGCCTGAGCCCAGCAAGGGAGGGTGGCCCGCGGCAGCACCACTCCTGGCATGCAGCCACCAAGAGCAAGGTGACAACCTGCAGCCTCGTGTTGAGCATTTACACCTGGGTGCTGCATCCGACAGCAGCTGATCCTCCGTGAAAGGTCTGGGATACAATTGCTGCCCAGSTGCAGAATGAGGCAAACAAGCCTGCCTGACGTTGGGCACTGCTCTAGATGGGCTCTGAGAGCTGTAATCCYGCTACCAGCCATGCTCATTCCATAGCCCTGAGCATCACCTGGGCTCTGTCCTTTCTCCATCCCCTCCCGAATCCAGCTCTGCTTCCTCACACAGAGGTTTCTGCCTTCTGGGAGCTTCTCCAGGAATACATATGGCTAGGGAGATGCTCTCCTGATCCCACAGCCACAGCTGATGCCCCAAAGCTGTAGATCTGATGCCTGATGCCAGCGTGTCTTGCTCCAAATATTACTCCATGAAGACGTTTCCAGTCCTGAGGAAACATGGGTTTGGCGCAGCTGAAGTCTCTCAAGGGCTGCAAGGCTAAAACYTGAGCAGCTTCCCATGCTCTGAGAACTGGCTAGGGAGCCAACACGCTCAGAGCATGGCTAGGTGCAGCTCCAGATCCTGCCATTTTGCCTCTTATACAGTTCCCCCAGACATGGAGACAGTTTTAGGGATGCTGGCAGGTGCTTTGCAGAGGTTTTGCTGCCTGGATATGGTGGATTTTGGATCTGCTCTCCATAGTACTCGATGCTGCAAAGACATCTCCAGTCTTCCTCCCCTCTCAGTGACTCATTAAAGCAGAGGTAGTTTGGTCTCCTGCTTGGCAGGACGAGGGTATAAAATGCAATGTCAAGCACTATTTCACCCTGTAATGGCATTTTGCTTTCTTTGCTGGCTGCTCGCATGATCATAATTGGGATGGCAATAAAATTTTAGAAGCAACAGCTGTAGACAGGTCTTAAAAAAATGCATTCAACCCTGGATTGATGCTGAGCGGAGCTGAAAGGCACAGAGAGGGCCATCTCAGGAAGGCTGTCACTCCACTTGCCCCTCACCCAGGATTACTGCTCAGAGTAGGTTTTTCCAGCAGACTGGAGGCATGAGATCTTTGGCATTCATCCCTCTGTGCCCCTCTTCTCCAAGAGGTTTGGTCTCAGACCTACAAGCTTGTTAGGCTCCAAAAAGCAGAGCAGTCCTGCTGGGGCAGGGCTGTTTCCCATTCATGTCTCTCTCTCCCACACTGTCCTCAGAACAGACATCTGTCTGTCAGTCTGGCCTGTCAGTCTGTTCATCCTACCCGTGAATCCAGCCATCCTATCAAATTAAACCCTCCGGAATGATGTGTCCCTCCTGACCAGAGTGCCTCAGTAGTGCCTGGCTGCCAGTGGCATGCAAGGAGCAAGAGCCTGCCTTTTCCTGACCCTCTGCCATTGCTGCACAGGGCCCTTCCCTCTTGCTTCCCACTCCCTCCTCACCCTTACACCCTCCATTTCCAGCAGCCAAGGTCCAAGCAGTGGGGCTGACAGGAAGCCAAGCTTTCTGACATGCTGAGCACCCCAGCACTCCCATGCCCATGGTCACTAGCTCCCCGTGGGGCTGTGCACTCAGGAACAGTATCCTTGGGGGAGCAACAGCCTGTGGAGAAGCAACTTTGACTCAGGCTGCTGCAAAATCCACTGATTCTGAAGTAACAAGACAGGAGTTGCCTGGATGCTGCTGGCCAGACCCGGGCCTGGCTCTCATTTCTCCTGCTGGGATGAACTCAGGGCCTATCTATTTCAGGCCAGGAAGGCAAGAGTAGATTTGTGCACCAGCCCGAGTGCTCTGCACACCCCCAAGCAGTGTCATTAATCAGCTTTCTGAAAGGTGGATAATTACAGCGTATGCTTTTCTGTTATGATTATTAATCATCCTACTCCTGTATTTCGTTTATTATGGAGCTGCCTGCAGCGCGCTCCCGGGTGAGGAGTGAAGGCACAAGGACCCCTCTCTGGGCAAGAGGAGCTGGGTGCCATTTCAGGTGATGTTTCTGTGGGAAATAGATGCTCCGAGCATGGGAGGTGTCCCAGCAGAGCCTGCAGTCAGCCAGGGATGGGGCAGTGTGGGATGTCCTGCTTCACAGGGGTCCGCTGTGTTCTGTCCATCCTATTCCACATGGCTCTGGTGAAGCATGACACACTGAGGAAAGCTGGGCCATTTCCCCGTGCACAGCCATGTTTGGTAGATGTTGCCTTTGGTAGATTCCCCATCAGGGACCTTCTGTAGCAGTCTCCCATCATGGGACCAATTCCCCTCCATGCAGAAGTAGCCCTGGGAGGCTGGCAGAAGCCTTGCTCGGGAGACTGAATGGAGCTGAGATACTAACGTATGGGCCCAAAATGGAGGGGGAGAGCAAGAGGAGGGCTGAGCAGTTTGGAGAAGAGAGTCAATGCCAATCAAAGCTGTCTGAAGACCCCAGCCAGATGATGAGAGGGAGATAAGAGACAATCAAGCAAAGAGACTTCACTTTCAAGAAGACAGGGAAGAGAAGTAGCTACAGAAGAAGGGCATATTTCCCCTCTTTGATTTACTGATCTTTATTTGTGTCTCTGTGGGGGCAGGAGCTGGTGCCAAGAGCGTATCCCTATTTTCCAAGACATGATGCTTGTAGCCAGGATACGTGCATGCCTCACTGTCGTGTCTGCACTTGCCAGAGCTGTTATGGGTTTGTGTTTTGTAAATCTCTCAGCAACGTTGTGGAGGGGGGCTGTAAAAAATGACAGATGCCAGGAGGATGTTTCCCGGGGGGCTCAGATTCCCCGTCCCTGCTCCCGGTCCTTGGTCAGATTACGCTATATAAGGGCAGTAGGCCTGAAGCAGTGTGAGGAGGGAAGAAATCTGAGCATGGCCAAACATTGGGACCCTGATTCCGTGCAGATGGGGTAGCAGGAGGTATAACTGGGTGAATCCCAGACCTACTGAGGCTGTAATTTGCAAATTGGTGAAAGAGAAGGAAGGTGAAAGTTTTACAGATAGAGTCTCCTAGACTCCAGCTGCCCTCTGAACTCATTCCTGAATCTTCACAGCATTTCATTTCCTTTTCTAACATGATGAGTGCTAATGGACAAGGATACCAGAATGCCAACGGGGATATAGCCAGCAGACAATACCTGTGACAGAAAGCTAAGGGGTGTAAATTTTTTGACAAATGATCCAGGAAGAGCCCCATCATACATACCAGGATCCAGCCTGACATGGCAACATGCCTTCAGAAATTAAAAGTTTTCACTGTGCTGCGCTTGCTGGCAGTCCCCAAAAATTAAGATCTGGCTGTGCATCTGGGAGAACATCTTAAGGGGCCTGCCTTTGCTTTCTGCTCTGCCGAGGTCAGCATGGGCATTATTTTGGTTGGCTTTGGCTGTGGGATCCAGCTGCATCTTTTAATCTTCTGTGTATTTGCAAAAAAAAATTAAAAAAAAATAAAATAAAGAAAGAAAAATGTGAACCCTGTTTGTGCAATTAAAACTTCCACTACTTAAAACCAAATTCAATTTGAATGTTTGCTGCTACATGCTAGCAGAATTGCTTCCTTGCAACAAGGCATTTTTGGGCACAGTTGATGGCAGAAAGTCAAAGTCAGCAATATCATAGTTCCAGTGTGGTCTGGCAGTTACTGAAGTTGTTCAGATTCAAGTCAGGTTTGTTCTCAGCCAATATTTCACAGTAACAGTTCAGATTCAGTTCTGGATAGAGAAAAAGATGGTTTAGTCTAATTCCTTGAATTGAAATCCGAGTATAGCACCTACCTTTTCGGCTCCCCATTCCCCAGCAATCATTTTAGAGCTGTTATTCACCTTGGTAAAGAAATAAAGATGCTCATGGAATATTAACTACCTCCCCAAAGCCCCTGTTGCGTATCAATAGGTTCTGTGCTTCATTCTCTAGTACATGCATTGACCTTTCTGAAATTTGTAAGTTGTGGTTGTATCTAAATGTCTTCTCTCATGGGAGCATCTTGTGGAGATAGAGATTCAGACATAATGTCTATCAAGAAGAGAAGGAGATTGCTGCCAATCTGTGGCTCCCTGCACAGTATTGCCTCATCCACATGCTCAAGAATCATGAGGCTATCTCTAAAAATAAGCAGTGTTTTGAATTGCTTCCTTGGTTTCTTAGCTCATTAGGGAATCCTTGTTTTGGGGTTTTCTCAGCAGTCGTGAGGGCTAGGAGTTTCCATGTGAAAGGGAAGTGGAGCGTCCTGTGTAGTTGTGCCTGTCGAGTACATTGGTCATGGGTTTTGCTAGGTGGAAAGTGTAAAACCTGGCTCTGTTGAAGGCTTGTGCAATCTTGCTGCTCTAGCATCATCTTGGCTGGCCCCTAGACCTTGGGCTGTTGAGCAAGGGGAGAGTCATAAGATGCTGCAGCTGTCAGTCACCAAAATAACTCACTACTATATAAGGTTTTCATGTTTTTTAAACAGTCCCTTTAAGTCCTGCTTAGGGGCATTTTTTGCAGTGACCCAGAAGGAGCTTGTCTCCTCATACAGTCATCTCTGATTTCATGCTTTCTCTCCTTATTTCTGTAAGTTGTTAATAAAATGTGCCTCTATTTGAGCAGTTTCAAGTGCGTTGTGATTTCATTTGTTTGGCACAGGCGTCTCGCGTGTTAAGTGAGAGTATCCAGAACATAAGTTGTTTGCCAGCCAGTGATGTACTGCTGAGCTGTTTCTCATGTTGTGAAGCAGCATGTAATTATGGCTGGGGTGTTCACCCACCTAGTGTCCTGGTAAACTCCAGCCATAACCCCCTTTTTGGGCATTTACCAAGCTATTCTGCTAGGCTGTAGCATTTTAAGAACAGGCTGGTGCATGTGTGAACCGAATTGTTGGAGCACTTCCTGATGATGTGCAGCAGGCACTTAGAAGAACCTGTAATACAGAGCTTGTCTGACACCTTTGATGACTACCACTGAGGAGGGATTAAGAAATGTTTTGGAGTTTGCTCTAAAGGTCGCCAGGTGGTCCTGGCCTGGGAGGATGAAGGAAAGCAGGAGAGGGTAAGTAGCTAGGTGGGGTGGGCAGCTCTTTTAAATCTTACGGGAGCTTTTGCCCAAACAAATCTCCTAGCCAGATGAGATGGCAGAGAGAAGTGAGAAAGGAGAAGGAAAAAGTGTCAAGGAAGACAGAAGCTGTAGAAACAGTGCAACCAAAGGAGGTGTGATGCCATCTGACCTTACTGCCAGAGCAGTCCTCAGATGCTGTGCACCTGTGTAATGATTTTCCTCCAAGAATCACGAAGGTCTTCATGTGCTTTTATCAGATAAGTTAGCAGAAAATCCTTTGCAAAAGTAGGCAATGATGTTAGGTCTGTTTGGCTTCTGCGGAAACCGAGACGGTGCCTCCACTGGGCAAGTCCAGAGGAGAATCCAGGAGCTCAGGGCAGGAGCCTCTGGCTCTCTTGAGCTGCAGGTCTCATCCGTACAAGTCCGCTCTGGGTCACCAAGACACATACCGCAGCAGTGCTGTGACAGGCTGTAGAGCCATTTTTGGAGGCATTCAAAACACAGGGATGTGTAGGTGCCACGTGACAAATGCACGTCAAGAGACATGGATGGGAAGGCTCCCAGGCCTGGCCAAAAGGGCTCCTCCAGCCCACAGGCTGCCTCTTCTGCCAGCTAGCATGCTCCCTCTTCCCTGGGGCCTCTCACATTTGGGCACATGGGTGTTAGCACGTGCAAGGCTGTCTGTTGAGCAGCAGCCATGGCCTCCCTCATGAGGAGGGCAGAGGCATGCAGCTCTTGAGGTCACCCCTTAGTCTATCATGGCCATTTGTGCCTCTCTGCTTTGGTTTTCCCCTTTTGCTCGTTCAGCCCTTCCCTTCAACATCCCACCTGCCCAAGCTCTCTTTCTACTGTGCAGGCAAACAGCCTGCAAATGAAATGACCTAGAAAAAACAACTTCTGGATGCACAGAGAGTGGCAGAGACAGGAGAATTTGTTTCCCAGCTAGATTCTGATGGGATTAGGAATAATTCTCTGTTAGATAATTCTCCATTAGATTTGGTGATTGATTTTCTTTCTTTCCACCCCTAGTGCTCTCCCTCTCTCTGCTTCAGCTGGATTATTCTCATGCATGGTTTGCTAATTGCCTGATCACTGTAGTCTCGTCGGAATGACACACAGGGAAAATCACTGGCTTCTTTTGACCCTCTGAGTTTTCTGTCTTTTTATTTATGTCTCAGCTCTGATTTAATATCCTCCACTCCCCAGCATAAGCTGTGTTGTTTTTGCTGCCCTGATCAGGTGAAATCTGTTCCTACTCGGAGCTCTGCCAGTCACATAGCAAAGAAAGGAAAGATGTCAGGTAGTGGAGCAGGAGAGATGGCCTTGTCTATGTGGTTAGAATGAGGTGCGTTTAGACAGAGCAGCAGCAAACATTTGCAAACACTATGCCCAAAACTAGAGGCTGCAGGAGGGCTAGGAGGCTCAGTTTAACACTCAGCAGTCACATCACAGGCAGTAAATAGGTTATTGTCCATAGCTGTGCATGTTGTCTCCTACCTCATTCTATCACCAATGTTAGGAGACTGCACATGGATTCCTAGGGCACTTAATTAAGAACAGAGCATGACCAGGAAACTGTAGACAGTGCATGAAGACATGTAGAAAGTGCATGGAAAATTAACATTTTTCTAGTCCTGCAATACAGTATCTTATTTTAAAAAAATCTTCTATGAATTCGTGTGAGGCTGTCTGTGCTGTAGGGGGAGTGGATGTTGGTGTGAATTATCAGTGTAACACTGGCATTAGATAGGAGCTAGAACATAGGGCATAACAGGGGAGAGAGGCAGAGGCTCCCTTTAGAAGCAAGTAGGGTGCTGCTGACTGCTGAAAAACTATGGTTAGAGTTTATCTGGTGCAGTCTTTACCCACAGTGCTTGAGGCTCTTGTGCTACACGCATTCAGTGAGATGGCATTGCTAACATACTTCAAAGCAGTGCCAGTACTATCTCTACATTTCCTCCCTGCAGGAAGCTGTTCTGTGGGATGGGGTCGAGTTTGGGACTGGTTTGGTTTCTGACCATGAAGGCCATGTTACAGCCGGTGGAGAGGTATTTGCTGGGCGCTTGGAAAGAYGAAACTTCTTCTCCATGGAGTGGGAAAGGCTCTGAGGGGTTTGGAGTAGAGGCTTGAAGGCAGGCTGAGACCTTGAACCAGATCCAGGGCTTCCATGGAACACTGCAGCAGGTTGTGGAGTGACAGCAGTTTGCCATGCAATGCGGTGCATGAGGCAGTTGCAAATCTTAGTGTCCTTGCAAAGCTGAGGCCTGTTTTGGGGGTGTTAATGGCTACATGCAAAGCATGGCCCCCTCTGCTGCAGTGGTGAGGAAGGAAGAAGGAGTTGGATTTGGGAATCTAATAGGTAGGGAGAGACTACARGGGCAGATGGAGAGAAGCAGGATGCTTCCGCAACATCCTGCTCCTCTGCATCTACATCAAAGTCCAGTCTGAGTTTAAACTCTTCCACAGCAAGGAGCTGGCATCCCAGAAAGCAGAGAGAGCAGAGCTCTGTGGTAGCAGAGAAAGGGAGCGGAGGTGTGCAGGAGGTGTAGAGTTACTCACTGCCTTTTGCACAGGAGCYTCAGCACCACACAACAAAGCAGCTCAGAAGGGGCGCTCCCAAGAGCAGCAGCAAAACCTTCTAATCCTTCTATCAAAGCATACCATGTTGCTCTCTCACAGCAGGTTTAATGTGGGCACAGAGAGCTTTAGTAGGAACATGAGGTGTCTTGTTAATCCTTCTTCATGTGCATCTTCACCTTCAGTGCAGAGCTATGGATTCGTGCCAGTGCTTCTTTGAACGTGTGGCTCTGCTCCACACTCAGCCCCAAGCAGGAGCAGAGGAGTCATGCCTGGCTAGGGATGGAGCAGAAAGAGGTGCAACATGACATGTCTATCTTGCCTCTAGGCTTCACAGTGGCATTCCTGGAGCTGGGGAAGGCTCATGTGGCTGCCCCCTTCAGCTCCCCATCTCAGAGCTGAGTGTTTCTTTCCCTGCCTGTTTAACCTTGGGCTCTTGGGACATCACATGCTTGTTGGGTACAACTATTTCTTTGGCAGGTAGACTSCTCCTCTGATGCCCTTGAATAAAGGGGGAGTTTAGGGGTAAGAGATAAGTGTGTTGGAGGTTGTTGTGCCTTGGTCCCTTCTGGCTTGTCTCTGTTGCCTTATTAATGGAGATTTGGGGGATGCTGGCAGGTTTTTTAATTGCTCTCTACATGCTCTCTTCCTCTTGGATCTTGCTGTGATCCAAACAGCAATTCTGCGCAGGGCCCAGGTAGAAACAGGCCTTTAGGTGAGTCCTTTTCCTGTGAGATGGTCATCAACCACCTTGTAAGCCTGCACCTCTCAAGGATCCCTTTACCTCTGCTGCTGTGCCAAGTACTGGGCATTAGTTGCCCTCTCCCTCCTTAGTAATAGTGGTGATTATTGGAGCCAGGATGTCCTCTACGATCAGAACATTAGAGCTTCCCCGGGGCTGTCAATTTATTGTCTGTCTCGCGATCATGGTGAGCTGTCAGGAGCTGCCCTATGCTGCAGGCAGCACTGCGCTCCGCTGCGGTCGCGTACCAGGTGTGCAGGTGCCTGGGGAGGCATCCATCCTCGCTGTCCATCTGGGTAGGGCTGCATGTGTCCTGCTCTGATCCCTGGGATCTCCCACGTGCTTCCCTCTCTGGATTTGCTAATCCCATTCACTTTGCAGAAGCAGAGGCGCTCCYCTGACCTGGAATCAGCCACATTCACATTAATATCTTGGTGTGATAAAGCCTCCTGCCGTAACATCTGCTCTGTCGCAGCCTGCAGGCRTGCCTTAGCCATCCCCATTCACCCCTTTAAAGGGAGGCTGCAGCAAAGACTTCAAACGGCAGGACAGAAACACGTCGCCTGGGGGGAACACTCCCAGCATGTTTCAGTTTGCAGGGTTTCATCTGAGCCCTTTCTGAAGAAGAGYCTCTGGGCTGGCTGCAGATGGGCCTGGAGCCCGTAGACACCCTATAGTGCGCAGCACTGCCAAGTCTCTGCTCGGCCAAGGGCGGCAGGGTCCTGTGGCCCTGCTCCCCGTAGCCCCAAGGCCCCGCAGCCGCGACCCCACAGTGCTGGCCCCCGCAGCCCCACAACGCCAGGCCCCACAACGCCAGGCCCCACAGGCTCCCCCAAGCCCCCACAGGCCGGTCCCTGTGGCCCCCCCACCCCTACCCCGCCGGTTGCTAGGCAACGCCGGTGGCTCGGCCCTGCCCCGCCTCCGCCTCAGGGTTTTCCCTCACCTTCCTTTCGCCTCCCCCGCAAACAGGGCCCTTGGTGGCATCAGCTGGGGGAAAAAGAAAACAATTCAAATCCCCAGCTTCACATTTGGGCTCAGAAATTTGCTCTGTCAGCTCAGAAAAAATGGCCTGAAGCCCCCTCCCCCCCCCAACAACAGGCGTGCGGGCATCTGCTGGTGCTGCGAGGTTTAATCCTGCCAGGCCCCACCAGCCGTAGCAAGAGCTGAGCAAGGAGGAGACATCCCAGAGACGCCAGCTTTTTTCCCTTTACATCCCCAAAATTATATTCGGGACCTTTTGGTCTTGCTCCTCACGGCCCGGCTTAGTTGAGGGCGCAGCGGTTTCTTGCAGGGAAGGAAGGACGTGGCCGGGGCCGCAGGGCCGCCCCGCGGTGCTGGCTTTGCGTTCTACGGGGTTGTACTTTGCTCCTGGGCTTTGTCACGTTGTGAATTATCGAGCGGTTGTTCGTGGTGCCTCTCGCGCCAAGTTTGTTGTGATGTCTGTGACTTTCTTTCCAAGCGAGGCTTCCCGCCCCGGAAATCTTGCAGCATGAACAAGATGAGAAACAGAAGGAGCAGGGGTAGGCGAGGGGAAGAAGCGGGGAGGGATTCAGAGAAGCGCGGAGCAACGACAGAGACCGCAGCCGTCTCCATATCTGCAGAAAGCAGCCAGGACCGTTCCTAATCTCTCGAAACAAGAGAACTGAGGGCCAAAGGAGGCTTCTCGCAGGCCTCTGGAGACATTTGGGAGCACGACACCTTGTGCCTTGCTCAGCTAGCAACGCCACCAGGACCTGCTTGCTTTTGAAGCTCCTCGGCCCCATCCTTGCAAGGTCTGAAAGGGCATAAACACCAGCTAAATTAGGAATAATCCCTCTTCTCCAACACCTCCTCACTCCATAGCAGCTAAGAAGGGAGTAAAGCAAAGTTGGGCAGGGAAGGGGAGTTAAGGGCTTGGCCAATGTACTTGGGAGARATGAAAAGATAATGTTACCCTACCAAAGTGAGAGGCTGGTCAGCTTTTAAAAACTCAGTGCTACCAGTCCCTACACGCAAAGATCCCAGTGCACAACCTAATCACCTCTTCACATGGCCAGATCCTGTCTCAGCTCACATGCAGAGCGAACGGTTACAGCAGGAGCAGCACAACCCATGCGATCCCCCCACAAGGCGTCCCAGCAAATTGCTGTCCTTGGGGAAATGGGACCAGATAAACTGGCAGAAGAAATACTTTGGCTTTGGGATGGAAATCTTTGAAGTGGAGCTTTTTGGCGATGTGCAGCCAGAGCGTGTTCCAACCCACAGCAGGTCCCCAAAGAGGCCGTATTTACGTGCAGATTGTGCCTCTACCGAAGCCTTTACCACAACAGATGGAAATGGGAACATGAAGGGCCTCTCTGGTCCCCTCCTGCCTGGGGGCAAACAAAGGGATTATTCTGTGGCAAATGAGGCAGTGAAGGCCAGGAAGGAGAGTTTGCAAGCAAGCCTCAGTGTGCTTCTGTGCGTGCAGAAAGCAGACATTCAGCGGCACACAGCCCGGGCATATTACAGCCAAACTCTAGGAAGCGCGGCAGACTGCCTGCCATGCGAGACACCAGCCTTTGCTTTCTGATGTCTAAAGGAAGCAGCAACCATCAGTTCTTAAATGTTCAGACCCCTGTTGACTGATGACCTAAGATCTAAGATGCTCTTTTGTAGCATCTGTCCTTATGGGTTGAGAGAAGAAGCAGAAAGGAGTCAAATTCTGAACTGGAGCTCTGGCACAGGGATGATCTTGGCTGGCTTTCTGGTACTGAGCTGCTCAGTGCCTTAGAAATTTATGTAAGGGCTTGCTTGGAAACCTGGGCAAAATTTGGTGTGCAGTGCCCCACCAAGGAAGCAGAGGTCAGAGTGAGGTCTCAGCCTGGCATGTGGATGCGGGTATTCTTGGCATCTGTGTTCAGCGCACCCATCCTCCGCTCAAAGGCTGTGCCAGCAGCTGTGAATGGTTTGAGTCCCGAATGAGCCATCAAGCCTGCTTAAGGCAACCATATTCACATTCTTGTTAATCAAGATCTCGTCTAGTTGATACTGTGAGACTGGGGAACGTGTGGAGCTTGTGCTGACAGATGAGTCCGGCACTCTCCCATTAACATTCTCAGCAAGCTATAAACAGGCCACAGCCAGGGGAAATATCCTTTCCCTCGTCACTTAGGCAGGGAATGACTCATTTTACTCAGTCTCTCCATCCGTCTCAGAAACCCAGCCAAAAACACAGCACTTAGAATGATTGCGAATTCCCATTTGGGGCAATAGTATTGTACAAGGGTGTTCATCACAACCCCAGGACATGCATGGAAGAGGCTGCCATCTGTATGGCTGCTGCTGGGGTGGCAACACAGCATTTATATTGCTATCTTATCTGAAAATGAGCTGGCACAGAAAACTAGCACAGGCTGGGAATAGCGACCACAAAGTGAGGGCAGCTGTGGTGAAGCAGCTGGGACATCTCACTACCAGGACAGAGGTTTGCTGCAGACTCTGAGCCCAACAGCAGTAAATGGGCATCTTGTCACCTGCTTGGGAAGGGTGTATGGGATGTTTTCAGGAGTTTTTGGCTCTCAGCTGGGGTAGGTTTTCGTGTGATCCCTGTAATTACCTTTTCTTATCTTGTGCTGAGTTTGAAAAGTGCTGTCACAAGCAAGATGGCACTGCCACCTCCAGATCATCTGTTCATTGGGGTGTTTATATTATCACCCTGTTATTCTCTGCAGTGTCAGTGTTTTGGGGATTAGCCTTTCCAAAGAGCCTGGTGGTCTAAGCATTGCTTTCTGTCCCTCTGTTTGCTCCCCTCTTACATGAGGATTTCTTGATCCTCCCCTGGGGCCTCTCCATTTCACAAGGACCTTAATGAACTATTGCTCGTTATGGGCACCACTAAACACAGTATCCCTGGGAAAACTTTAGCAGCTTGCCATATCAATAGCCTTGGTTTAGAGCACATAACCTCATCTTTGGGTGCTCCTAACTTCCTGAAGCAGATTCCTGAGAAGGGGAACTAATGAGTGCTTTGTTTTAAACAAGAGTTATGGATTTTTTAAAGAAAGTCTAAGCAGGACTGTTTTGAATTCTGCAAGTAGATGGAAGAATAAAACAAGACATTGCTTTGACTGAAGTATTTGTACTTGCATGATGTCAAAAAAAGAGAACCTACAAAAGTCAAACTTGGCTTATTTTCTGGCCTTTATTCAGAAAAAGGGAGAAATGAAAGTTGAGGAAGAGCAGCTCTTGAAAGAGTTGGGAATGCAGAGTATTTGCCTCTGAAGTATCAGTCATTTGAAGTAGCAGAAACTTTGCCACTCCTTTTTATTTGAAGTGGTGGTATGCAGGAGCAAAAACCCACCTGCAGAACTGGCTGCCTGGCTGTTAAGGTAACTGAACGTTTTAGAGTCAGGAAATACGAGACCAGCGGTTTCTCCTGCCAGCTAACCTGTGCATCTCAGGAAATATTGTGCTGTTAGTGGCTGGGACAAAACAGAGTTGATGGCAATATGTCGTGGCTTGGAAGGGAGGGTGACTGCTCTCCAAGGTGGACCTTCAGGTGTCCTTGGGGCACAGAAGTTAAATGGCCAAACACAATTCCCTCCCCTACCTATCTATCAAATCTGTGGCCTCCAGTGTGCAGTGGAGCCATGTCTGTGCTGTGCTAGAAACCCTAAGCCTTGGAGTTTCCTGGCTCGATTCCTCATCCCTGTGTGCAGCGGGCATGTTATTTTTAAAAATAAATTAAATGTGAAGAAGAGCTTCTATCTAGGCCTTCAAGTAGAGTCTTAATTGGCATTGCCCCCTAGAGACCAGGCAAGCCCTGGAGAATGCCATAATATCAGCGTAATGAGCTATTAATAAATCATGCTGCTCTCCTCTACTCAGTTTTGGTTTTGCCAGATGGGATCTGCTTGGAGCCCCCTTGGCCACTTCAGGGTGAAGGGACCTGGTATCTCTGCAGCTGGAAATAGCCCTCGGGGTCGAAGCTTATCATGCCACTTCTGGATGCCCTCATCAGAACGGGCAAGATGAGTGCCCAGGCAATGCAGCTGGTAATCACCTACCATGGACTTTGATGAGACCATTGGGACAGTGCCCTGCTCTCCTGGGTACTTGCAGGACAGGGCTTCTGGGCAGCATGGGCTGCAGTGCCTGGCTAGGTCCTCTTCTCTGGTTTTTAGAGAGGGAAGGACAGAGAGGGAGAGGGAAGCTCCTGTCGCACAGGAGCTTCGGCTCCCATTCACTGCTGCCTTTTACCCGAGTAAAATAACCCAAGCACGTTCGTACCTTTGTTTAGAGAATCAGGTAGCCAAAGTAGTAACCAAAAGTGGAGTACAGTTACAGAGGGCTCATTCATTATGAATGCAACAGAAGAATCAACAGATAGCTGGCACACTAATCTGCTGCCCCATCTGGGACCTGGTCCAGTGGATGCAGGGCACGGCCAGGCTTTTCAGACCACAGTCACCCCCAAAGCGCCAGCCCAGGGTTTGGCCCCACATTCAAACACAGGCTGTTTCTAGGTTTGCTGATTCTTATCTTGGTGTCTGCAGGCATCCTTCCTGTGCAGCTCAGTGAAGGCAGAAAAAGTTCATTTGTAAGTGCACTGGTGACTATTAGGAAAGAAGAACCTTTTAAACAGAGTAGATTAATTTAAGTTGGAAGTGCATAGCTGTAAAGCTGTCTCGAGTTCCTAAGGCTGGCAGTGAGGCAAAGCCAATCTTGAAATGGCTCTTGACACAGTTGAGAGCAGTCTCCCATGAGATGGCATCTAGGAAAAACAACTCCAGATCCAAGTCATGCATTGGCCTGTCCACTCTCTGGTGCTTGGGCATTGTATGGGGCCCACGGGGCAGCACGTATCACTGGACATGCAGCAGAACATCCCATCAGGTGCACCGACTCAGCTCTGAGCAGTCCTATGCCAGCGGTGTTGGAATGCCGCACGCACAGGAGTTGTGCAGTTGGAGTGGAGAGAGGAAGAGCTGCATGAGGTTGTTTGCGTTGTTTGCGTTCTCAGCTGGGTATCCCACTGTGGCACCAAAAAGACCTGGGAACCTGTTGCTGCAAAATGCCACCTACCAGTGGTGCATCGTGGCAGCAGCAGTGGGCTTTCCATCCCAGTGGGTTGTCACCCAGCAGGGAAACGTGCTTCAGCATCCAGCCTGGCTATTAATCCTTTCCTTGCTGCCTGCAGCTGTGTGAAAAAATGTAATGCTTTCCCTCTCTGTTTGATTCATTTAAAGAGAAAGGGAAATGTGGCAAAATTAAGACACATAAAAAGTCTTTAAAAGATAATTTCCTGTGGCTCCTAAATTGCACTGAGCAATGGGTTTATTGCCAGAGAACTGCTCAGCTTGGATAATAGGATCAGGGATGGAAATTAGCCACTGAGATTGCATCCTTCCTTCAATGCATGCACAAAAAGGGCTGTAAATGTCCTACCTTCTGGAGCTAAGTCCAGTGGGAGAGGGAAGGTAACAGGGCTTTTTTATCCTTAATGAACAGTGTGGTCCGTGTGCCTGCTGGAGATGTTTTTCCAAGGCTCAGGAGCTCAGGAAAGGGCCCAAATAAAGCTGGCATGCCTCCTGCCAAGGACAGAGTCAGTCACTGACGTGCTCTCCTGCGCTTGCTGCTCCATCACTCATTTTGAGCTCTCCAGGGCCCTGGGCTGTGACAGATGCTCCTGTGCAGCTCTCATTGGGCTCCTCCGAGCTGTGGGGTGTAACCACCCAGAGGGGCTCTGCCACGTGCCCTGACACTGGGGGCCAGTTTGGAGCTATTGGGAAACTGCTGGGAACAGAGCAGTTTAGAAGATCACTGTTGCCTTTCGGTCCATAGCCATGCCCACTCAAGGATGCCCAGCACTCTTCCTCCTTCCCTTTTGGCGATTCACATTTGAAGGCAGAGTGAGGTCCCGGAAAAAGGCTCTGGGCTCATCAGCCTGGAGGGTTTTGGGAGTCTCCAACACTCATCCTAGTGCTCCCTGGGAGCATCACAGTGCTGCTTAGAAGGAGGAAGCATGAGCAGGAGTCTGTGCTTGGCTTAATGAAGGTAATTAGTGTAACAGCTTCTGAGTGCCTGGGAAATACAAAAGGCTGAGAGAGCCGGGTGGCCATGCAGGCTGGCTCACCAGTGAGCAGGAGACAGCATTGCCTGAGCATTCGCCAAGTGTCTGTCACATGTCTGCCAACCCCGTGGCAGATAAGCACATCCAAGCAAGGAGCCCGCAGAGAACAGGTAGGTGTGTGAGATGTTTTAGAGATGCCCTGCTCAGGGGAGCGTGGTCACTCCTGGAGCTGCTTCGCAGCATTTCAGCAGAGGGGACAAAAGGCCGGGGCCTTCGCCAGGCATCTGGGGAGCTCGCTGGCCAAATGGTGCAGGATGACTCCAGGAGCRGGATGTAATTACCTGCTCTGGAGCTCAGCCAGGGGAGCACAGCAAGTGCCAAGAAGCGCTGGCCGAAGAAAGCCAGCTCAAGGTTTGGGAGAGGCATCGGCCCTCCACTCCCCATCTACACATCTTCACTAGCAAAAGGGTAGGGTGGGAGCATGCTGCCCGTCCAGGAGGGGACCTGGGACTGGGAAACGGCCCTGGCCCCTGACAGTTCCTYGCCAAGAGCCGCAGCCTCTCTCATACAGCTCATGGTAGTGAAGAAATCTGAGGAAGAGCGGCTCCTTCCTTCTCCCTCCGTTACACTTTAAACCAAGCACAAAGCCTCTTTAAATCCTGCCTTTTGAGCTTTCGGAGATTGCTACTGTGCTCAGATGGGATTGGAGAGAGGGCAATACACAGTGTGGGGAGCAAAGACACGTGCTGGAGCCATGGCGGGCTCAAACATGAGAAACCAAGGCAATCCTGGCACACGTTACAGCGCCCCCGGACGTCGTGACATCCTGGCACCATCCCGTGCCGCCTGCCTGGTGGGCGATCAATTGATGCTCCATGCYGTGCCAGGCTCTGACATGGCTGTATTTTGGGAGTTGCACAAGCCCAGAGGGAGAGAAAAAGGCAGAGGATACATGGGAGAGCACGCCAGAGGGTTCTTCCTACTCAGGCTTGACCAAAAAATTACTGAACTGAGAGGCAAAATTGCCCCGGGGACACAGTTCAGATTTCACAGGGACTGGCTTGAGCTCAGCTCTCTCACCAGTACTGCACACCAGTTTGTCCCAGTGCTGTCACCAGTTCATCCTCGTGCTATGGGTGATATGACCAGCTTCCCCACCTGTGCACTGGGCTCCCCACCACCTTGAGAGAGGTGGTTGCCGCTCTCCCCATTTAAGCCTTTGCTGGGGCAGCAATGCTGGGTGCAGGKGCACCAACCTCTCCCCATCCAAGAAGAGTCAAGCAAAGAGGGGGGCTTTTTACTCTCTGAGTAACTGCAGGAGAAATCAGAAATTGTCCCTCCCGTTGTGCTGGGTGAGTCTGGCCTCTCTTTTCTCCCCCACTGGATTTTGCAGGAGCTTTTAATAGGAAAGAATGGCACCAGTGTTGGACCGGTTATTGGAAATATGAATAATAGAGAAGGCAGGCAGAGGGAAAGAGTTAGTAAATGGAAGGTGTCAGCAGYGAGTTTCATGTCACTTTTGATAAAGCTGTCTATAAAACTGCTTTAAATTGCCTTAAAAAAAATCTACACCAGTAGAAAAGGCAACAAGCAGGGTTTTTTCCAACCTCCCTTTTATTCTAAAAATATCAGCTCCGGTCACCCAAGATACCAGCTTTCACCAGAACTGGAAGCTGGAGCCAGCTAGCTGCATCTTGCTGACCTCTCTGGGGATAACTCGGCTCCCRCGTCGCTCAGGATGAGCCCAAGAGCTGCCAGACGCGATTAAAGGCAGCAGGGAAGAGGTTAAATCCCTGCTTGTGCCCAGAGGAGGAGCTGCTGTCCTTTGGCTGCTGCCTCTAAGAGGTGCCCCTGGGCTGAAGTCCAAGGCTGTGGGAATGGAGATGTCCGGGAGACAGACGGGCTCTGCTGTGAGAGGCAGCTCCAGTGCAGCGAGTGCAGAGGCCCGTAGATAAATATTGCAGATAGGCAGTGGATAGGAAGTGAGCTGTTGCTGCCGCACACTGATAAGGCACTCAGACAAAGAGACACATTAGCACGGAGGTGCAAAGCGAATAAATCCCAGTGAGGAGCAGCAGGAGGGGGAGGAGGTGGTGGCCACATGTGCAAAAGGAGCTGCTGCTGTGGATTGGGTTGGTCCAGTAACGGATGGAGACCCTTTTCTGAGGTGGTGGGAATGGAGGCATCGCACCCTGGCCACGCCAGTGAAGGGGGTGAAGCACATACCCAGACCCGAGCTGAGCCCTTTGCACCCTATCTTGCCCGCACGTGGCTGCAGGATCCCTGTCTTGCTATGGCCTCAGGGTCATTTCAGGGCCACCCCAGCCTCTGCTCCTGCACTGCCGTCCTTGGGTGCAGAGCGGACACTCCTACTGTTTCTAGACCTTGGGATGTTCTCTGCAGGGTCAGCAAATCCCACTCCTGGCATGGCATTTTCGCTTCTCATTACCGTCCTCTGATTCATATAACGATTGATTCATGCCCTGCCATTTTCTCTTCTCGTTAAAGTCTGTGTTGCTGTGGGAAGAAGGGGACCAGAGGGCACATACTGGCTCTCCGCAGTGGGAAGGGCAGGAGGGGAAGGAAAACTGGAGACAAACAGCTTTGCCCAGAGGCGCAGTCCTGGGATGAAAACACTGCAAGCGAGGCAATGAGGAGCCATGTTTCTTTCAGGGGCCAAAGCAAGAGCTGCTGAAGCCCTTTGGATTATATGAAAGCTCGACCTCGGCCTAAACCAGTGGCATTAGTGAGCAGCATGAAAAAAATTAGACTTCCTGACCGCAAGTCCTGCTTCCATCACCTGACTACCGGGCAGCCGGACCCAGGAGTCTTGGGAACAGGTGCAGAAGTGGCCAGGATTGCTTTATCCAGGTCAGGGGGATGCATGGCGCTAGTGGGAGATGGGCTGAGAGCTTGAAGGCCTCCACGGTGCCAGACCTGTAGAAAAAGGCAGGTAATGAGTGGTTCCCCAGAAGCATCTGGGCTCCCTAAATACATTTTCAAATCTGTAGTTTCTGGAAGTCATTCCTGGAAAAGGGATTGAGGGCTTTCACTGAGGTGCTTTGGAGTATTTTCTGTACAGTACTTTCATCTCTCAGAACTGGGCTGAGACCCACAAAGCTCGTTCCATATCCAAAATATATAGCTAAGGCCAACCATAGGTCTGGCTCTGCTCTCAATAACCTCCAAGTAGCAGCATAACCTCACCAACTCCAGACACACCATCACCCTGCAGAGGTGGAGACAGCCACCTTCCTCTTTGTGCCTCAGTTTCCCCTCTTGCAAGATAAGGGAGATGTTAGCCCTTGGGTGGTGCCAGACCTGCTGGCCCCAGCCACATGTGGCATGTCCCTAGTGGCAGAGAGATGGGCTGGAGAGAGGCTGCCTACTCTCATGCCAGGACCACCATTGGCTCCTGAAGAAGCCTGGCTCTGCCTGGCCACCATCAAACTCGCTGAGTTAGGATCAGAGGTCTTGCAGGAGAAGGCAATGCACCAAGACTCCCAACAGGGCTTTGGGGAGCTGGGCAGGTTGGAGGAAGAAGGAAAAAGAGAGTGGGGAAGGGGAAAACAGAAAAAGGAAACGGGTGGGAAAGTGCTAATCCCTCCAAAATGAGGGCAGTGGTTGCTGAGCCATGAGGATGGTGCATTATGATTCAGAAGGTCGGTATTAATCCATAATCTACAAAGATTGTGTCTGCAGTCTGCAGGCTTTTTAATCTCCACTCTGCCAAGGATAGCTCCAAGCTGCCGGAGCTGGGAGGACCACCCTGTACGTGCAGCTGGGAGCGTCCCTTGTCCTGCAGGACATGGTGTCAGTGGGATGGACTGCACCTGGAGGAAAGGCCGTAGGACCATGGCGGGGAAGGATTTGTGCCACCAGCTGAGACATCTTTGTGGCCACCACGGGGTGCAAAGKAGGATGTGGTGTCTAGGCTTTATCACAAGTTTGCAGAGTCTCAGGCTGCTTCTCTTTGCTCCTAAGCTGCCCTCAGGTCTCTGGCTTTTCCACAGTCATCCTTGTTGGAGGTGCAGGGCGGGGGTTTAACACCATTTTTGCTTGTGCAGGAATACCAGGCGGTTTGGGTTCCCCTTTATCCTAGGATGCTCTCATGAACATGCACCCAGTCTCCTATGCAAACATGCACATGTGCAAAGGCTGCCTCACACCCACCAAAAACATCAGCGATGCAACCACCCCTGTCYGCAGGCTCTGGGGACGCCTCATCAGCCAGCCCACAGATCGTGCTGCTTAGCTGAGCACTGGCCTGGTTTAGCTCCATGAGAGCAGCACTTTTCCTGGAGGAATTGGTACCCTCAGTGACAGTGGAGCTGGTGAGAGCTGGAGGGGAAGAGGCTGAGGTGTGGGTCTCCAGCCTTGTGTCCCCTTGCAAATCTCTGCCCTTGCTTCTGGCTCAGTTTCCTTTTTTTTCAAAATGGTACACTCCGGTTTTGAGGCTTATTTAGCCCATTTGCTGATGCCACATCTCTCTCTCCCTTCCAGGTGCAAGGGAGAATGGTAGTGAGCCCGTAAGACCATGCTCTACACAATGACATGTTGGCTCCCAGTCCTGGTCCTCCACCTGATCTTCCTGAGAACTGCCCCAGTTGCAGCCTGCCCAGCCCGCTGTGAGTGCGCTCCTCAGATCAAGTCAGTGGTGTGCCATCGCAAGCGGCTCACCTCCATCCCTGAGGGCATCCCCACTGAGACCAAGATCCTGGAGCTCAACAAGAACCGCATCCGCTGCCTGAACCCAGGTGACCTCTCCCCGTACCCCTTGCTGGAGGAGCTTGATTTTAGTGAGAACATCATCACAAATGTGGAGCCAGGAGCCTTCAGCAACCTGTTCAACCTGCAGACCTTGCGACTGCGAGGGAACCAGCTCAAGCTGATTCCCCCAGGTGTCTTCACCAAGTTGACAAATCTCACCCTCCTGGACATCAGTGAGAACAAAATTGTCATCCTGCTGGACTACATGTTCCAGGACCTGCGAAACCTGAAGAGCCTGGAGGTAGGCGATAATGACTTGGTGTACATCTCCCAACGGGCCTTCTCCGGGCTGCTTGGCCTGGAGCAGCTAACCATCGAGAAATGCAACCTGACCTCCATCTCAGCAGAGTCACTGTCCTACCTCCAGAACCTGGAGGTGCTTCGGCTCCGGCAYCTCAGCATCTCCGCACTGGAGGACCAGAACTTCAAGAAGCTCTACAACCTCCTGCAGCTGGAGATTGACAACTGGCCACTGCTGGAAGATGTCTCCCCCACCAGCTTCCAGGGTCTGAACCTCACCTCACTCTCCATCACCTACACGAACATCACAGCCGTGCCCACAGCTGCCTTGAGGAACCTGGTGTACCTCAGGTACCTGAACTTGTCCTACAACCCCATTAGCACTGTGCTGAAGGGCTCCTTTAAAGACCTAATCCGGCTCCAGGAGCTCCACATTGTGGGTGCTCTCTTGGTCTCTGTGGAGCCACAGGCTTTCTCTGGCCTGAGACAAATCCGTCTCCTCAACCTCTCCAGCAACTTCCTCTCCACACTGGAGGAGAGCACCTTCCACTCTGTCAACACACTGGAGACACTGCGCGTGGACAAGAACCCCCTAGCTTGTGACTGCCGCCTGCTCTGGATTCTGCAGCGACGGAAGACACTCAACTTTGACGGGCAGCAGCCCATGTGCTCCTCACCACCCGAGATACAGGGCAATGCCCTGCGTGACTTCCCAGACTCCATACTCTTTGAGTACTTCACCTGCCAAAAGCCCAAAATAAGAGATCGGAAGCTGCAGCATGTCACAGCCTGGGAAGGACAGTCTGTCTCCTTCCTCTGCCGGGCAGATGGGGAGCCAGATCCCTCCATCATGTGGGTCTCCCCCCAGCACCGCATGATCACCACCAGAAGCACAGGGCGGGCGATAGTGCTGCCGGGGGGCACGCTGGAGATCCGATTTGCCCAGGTCCAAGACAGCGGCACATACATTTGCATTGCCAGCAACGCGGGTGGCAACGACACCTACTTTGCTACCCTGACAGTCAAGGGGCACCCAGCTGACAGCTCCTTGTATGCAAACCGGACTTTGTACCTCAGTGAGTTCAACGACACCTACCACAATGACACACAAGTCTTCTTAAAGTTTACACTGGACCTCAAGACTATCTTGGTCTCCACAGCCATGGGCTGCATCACCTTCCTTGGGGTGGTGCTCTTCTGCTTCCTACTCCTCTTTGTGTGGAGCCGGGGCCGGGGGCAGCACAAGAACAACTTCTCCGTGGAGTACTCCTTCCGTAAGGTGGATGGCCCCACAACCACCACGGGCCAAGGAGGAGCCAGGAAGTTCAACATGAAGATGATCTGAGCCTTTCCTGAGGCGAACCATTCTCTGCTGCCTGTCCCGAAATGTGGCCAATGCAGGCCGGGGCCGGAGTGAGGAGGTTTGGCTTTGGAGCACCCATTCTATGTTTTCCAGTGACATCCTTGTCCCTGCCGGCAGGCTCTCAGCAGGACCTGGCTGTGCTGGGATGTCAGCTGGGGCTCACCACGAGAGCCTGCAGTGGCTGGGAGACATGCCAATGGCTCCTCACAGGCAGAATTGAGCAAGAACTGCACTGCACATACCTCGGGGTCAGGGACACCCTGCTGAAACCCCAGGCTGCCCTTCCACAGGGCAGAAATAGCTTGGAGGTGGTCATGGCTCGAGGGCTTGGTGGAGGGGGGGGGTCCCAATGTAGCTAATGTTTTTGTGTATCAACTATGCATTTCTCAAGCGATGAGGTGAACTGCATTTGGGCCTGGGAAAGACCTGTTTCCTTTTTTCCCCTTTTCCTTTTTTTTTTTTTTTTTTTTTAGAGAGAGACTCCGGAAAATTTTGTGGTGGTTGTTTATGACTCTTCTTTTTTTCTTTCCTCCTCCAAAAATTTTTGTAATGAATTTCCAAGAGAAAAGTCTTCCAGTGCAATGCAGGACTGGGTTGTTCGGGGAAGCTGCTCCAACAAACACAGGCACCCCAGCTCTCCTTGAGCCCCCTCGGCAAAGCCAGATCCCCCCAGGGCATGGCTGTGCTTTGAAAGCTTGTTGGCAGATTTAAAAAGTGGCATCTGCAAACCAAGGTGCCCAGAGATGCTCCTGCAAAAGCAATAATAACTCACCTYAGCAGCCTCACCTAGACTGTGCCAACATTGGGCAAAAAAAAAAAAAGAGGGGGAGGGAATGAAGCATTAGTCATGGCCGTCACCAGTAGGAGAAGAAACTGGCCCTGTCCTTGCATCTACACAGCCATTCTCCAGGTGTGAACTACCTGGGATGGCTGGTCACAGCTGGGGTGACACCTGGGGCTGAGCTGGGAGTGYGGGGAGCAAGGGCAGCTCCCAGAGAGCCTGGCCCATGGCAGAGCAGAAAGGTGGGGGCTGATCCAGCACCCCAAGCCCAGCCCAGAGAGTGACATCTCTCCAGGAACCTCACAAGGGGGACAGTGGCRCTGCAAGTGAACTAGTCTGGGGTCATTCCTCCTGCTGTGTCCACAGTTCCTGAAATTGAGCCCTGGGATTCCCAGGCATCCCATTTAGRGGGATACATCCGCATTTCAGCTCTGCAGTCCCAGGTTATCCTGTCCCCAAGGCAACTGAGCAGACGTGCATGAGAGAGACGAGCAGATGTAGCAACATTAGCTACATTGGGTGCAAAAGGCAGGGGCAGCTCTGGGGCCAGGCAGGCTGTTTTCTTTCATTTGCAAGGTGAAATTCGGTGGGAGAGAGCGACCTGGTTTGTCTCACGCTGGAGAGGTGGGGGAAGGCAGTGCAATGCAAGGTGGAAAAAATGGTTTGCAATAAACAGCTCTGGAATGAGTGGCAGAAACAACACAGCCACGGAGTAAAGGCAGAAAGAGGCTCCCCAGATAGCGCTCGAATTTTGGGACACCCCTGCCCATGTCTGACCAACCCCCTCTTTAGGAGATGGCTTTTCTCTGGGGAACACCCAAGGCTGTGGGCAGCCAGCAGCCCTCCAGTTGAGCTCAGCCCAGGGGGACTCTTTGCCTGGTCTTGGCCACCTCGAGATGGCATTTGTGCAAAGCCCTGCTGCTGGCAGGTCCCGTTGCTCTGGCATGGGCCACTTCTGCCTCTCAGCCCTTCTTTATTGCCCTGCGCTCTGCAGCACGGTGGAAGTGCCCACACCCAGTGGCTCCTGCCATGGGGACTGTCCCCAGCCRGGCTGGCTCCTCCTGAGCTAGGGCTTGTGGAGAAGAGCCAGGTCACTCTGCAGGGCTGGCTCTGGGGCTTCGCAGCCCCTTTCCAGGCCTCCTTTTGCTCCCATGTGCAAATCTCTGCTTATTTTTGTTTACGCAGCACTCAAGCTATTGCGGCACCCAGGCGGCCTGCCTGGCTTTGGAGAGGGGCCAGGGAGGCTGAGCTGAGGTTTAGTGCTTGTAGGGTGCTTGGAGGGAAGGAGGGTAACTCCGCCATGAGCCCCAGGGTGGCCCAACTCTGGAGGGTGACCTCATGGTRCCCAAGGTGCTCCATTTTGCCTGCACTTTTGAGGAAGGAGCACAGGGATGCGACTGTGCATGCAAGATCCGGGCATCCGGTGTGATCYTTCATGCCAGTGGTCATCTACCCCTGCTCACAGCACCGCTGGCTTTGGCACTGGGGCAAATTTTTATAGTTGGGAGAAGGTGCGGAGATGCCTGTGGTGGAAGCAAAGAGCCTAGATGGGCATTTGGTGGGAYGGGAAGGCCATTGCTGCCCCGAGCAGCCCAGCAGGCCAGGCCTGGGGCTAGACTTGCCTGTGGGTTGGCAGTCCAGGGACACTGGCACCCGTTCGCCCTGTCTGCACCCTCCACGGCGGCCGGCACAAACCGTGACAGCACCGAATGGCCAGGCAGGGATTTGCCCATGGCTTTGCTGGATGGGACACGAGCCATGGCGACTGCTTACATTACCCCCTGCACCCCATATCTCGCTGCACCCACTCCTGCTGCTGTCCCAGCCCCTGAAATAAGCTCCATGGGCACAATGCAGGGTTTGAGCCCATCGCTTCAATATGTTTTGGCTTTTCCCCCAAACTGGACTTGACCCCCCCCCCCCCCGCAGGGGCAGGACGAAGGAGCCCACAGGAGCCACCAGCACCCCAGGCTCAGCATTCAAACCTCATCTTTCCCCAACACACACCCCGTTTTGCGAGGGAGGCTGCTCCTCCMCCTGCCCCGCTCTGGCAATTCCAGCCCCTCGCACAGAGCTCGGGCCGCCATGGCCCCCGCAGCCACCGCCGCGGTTTCCCTCATCTCTCCCCATCCATCACCCTCTGCCATCAGCCCGCCACCCCCTTGCATGCCAGGACCCCCACACACACACGCTCCCCACGCCGTGCATGCCGTGTCGTGGCCCGAGTCCCCTGGTATCACCCGCACAGTCCCCCGCATCCTCGTTCAACGTCTGGGTTTTTTGTGTTTTGTTTTGTTTTTTTTTAACCAGGGTGGGGGGTCGTGGGGAGAGGGTCCGGGCATGGAAACCTGGAGGTGGGGAGATGCCTGCTGCTGGCAGAGGAAGGGGTTTGGCAGTACAGAACTTGCACAGTTTTCTATGTAATGAGCATGTGAAATATATTTGCGAGGGGAAAAAGAAAAAAGGAAAGAAAACAAAACAGGATTCTCGTGGATTGGTTGTTTTGTTCCTTCTTCTTTGTGTGCACGGGATAAAAAAAAGCCAGGATCGATGGAGAAAGGCCAGCAAAGAGGAGCGACGGCGATGCTCCACACGCCTGGCCACGAAACTGCAAAGGAGCCAGAAAAGTTGGTCCTAGGCCTGSTCCATCCCTCCGCTCCCCTGTGCAAACCAGGCAGCTGGGTGGCCCTTGCTCCACGCACAGGGTCTGGCCTTGCCCCAGCCAGGTGCAGAGCAGACGGGTGCCCCGGCGGGAAAGGGGGGGAGGTATTTTTATACAGCACCGTGCACAGGGTCCGGAGACGGGAGCTGCACCACCCCCGGGGAGGCCACAGCTCGGGCCGGGAATCTGGATGGGATTTTTCACTGTGGGGAGTGAAGAACATCCTCCTGCTGGAAAACAGGGGGTTCATGACATTGAAGCGGGCGCCTTTCAAAATTATTGAGCTTGCCAAAGGTTCCACGGACAAATTGTAAGCAAATCTCCTGATTTCACAGCAATGAGGGCTGGCAACTAATAAGAAGCGGTGGGTAACTATCACATCCCACATTCAGGTGTCTACGTTGGTGAGAGACCTGGAGAAGAGCAAAGGGCAGGGTGACGGCTCCGGAGGGACTGTTAGGAGATGGCTTTGGCTTTGCCATCAATTCCCCGGCAAACGCCCCTGGCAGCCCTGTAAAACGCTGCTAAAACAACTTGCAGAGGGCACGGAACTGCGTCTTAATAACGAATAAATGATTAATGCGCATGTGTTAACAAAACGCCCCCGCTATTACTCTGTTATGAATTATTAAGGGCGCGTTTATGGCCTTCAGCTGCAGGGTGCCCTGCTGGCACCCACCCTCCTGCTCACGGAGGGACAGGAGAGGTGGCGAGGAGGATTAACGTGGGTCAGGCTGTGCRCCCTGAGCCCTCTTTTTTGGGTGCTCGGAGCACGAAGGGGGCGGGGGGGGGGTGTCGCGGCTGCCGGTCCCGCGCGTACGCAGCTGCACCGGGGATCGGCGTCATGCGGTTGCTGCTTCTAAAGAAAAACAGATGTTTCCGGCGTGCCCTATCCGACAGCCCCAGCCTGATCCTGCGTGAGGCCACCCCTGCCAGCATCCCCGCGGAAGAGGCTCCGGCACGACGCCAGCCAGGGCTGCCGGGGACCGTCCGTCCTTCTGCCACRCGCTCCCAGACGCCGAGGGGCTGCTGATGCTCTCCAAACCACTCGGGTTGTTCCCGAAAGCCCATTTTCCATGCTTTCTTCCTCATCGGTCAGCCCAGGGTGCCAGCTTTCCCAGCCCGGGATGGGGACCGGGACRGGGATGGGAACGGCATGATGCAAGCACAGGCAATGCTTCCATCTGCTGGAGRAAATGGCTCCGGCCATCCGGCACCCCAAATCCCGCTGCCCCGAATCCCCACCTCACGAGGCGGGGGGATGCGGCGAGGTGACGAACCAGGGGACCCGGGCGCAGGAGCTCCTGAGCGCTGGCGAGCGCTGCGGCTCGGTCACCCCAGTCGCCGGTTAATTTGCTGATTTAACCACGCCGTCATTGCAGCAACCCGCGTCCAAGGGATCCGGGCGCACTCAGGCCTGAGCCCGCCAGCTCCTTTGGCAGCTTTCAGGGACAAGGGAGTCGCCGGGACTGAAAATGCTGGGAAATCGGCTCCGAAAGTGCTTTTGATTCCTTCCCTCCGGAGCTCGGGAAGCCGTCTGAGCCGGCAGCGGCACCGCCGGGCCCCCCCTGAGCTGCCCTGAGCCAGGCGCGAAGAGGCCTCGCCGCAGCAAAGCATTAAAAATAACGACCCGAAACAACGCCAGCGAGAAACCAATTAGAAAATGCGATCTTTCCAGCGGGTGCGTTTAAAGCGCTTATCGCCCGCGGGGAAGAGAAAGCAATTTCCTTATAAATTAAAAAGACTTTGGCTAAGTGGAAGGTCCCTGCTTGGGTTCCCCAAAATGCAGGAGCACCAGAGCTTAGTGCGGAGCAGCAGGCTCCCCGGGTTTAGCCTCAGATCGCCCCCCCCACCCCACCCCAGGGCGCTCCTGGCRGGAGCTCGCCGTCCTTTCGCACAGAGCTTTGCAATTCTGCTTTTCTGGCTAGGGTTGCGAGGAGAAACCATAGAAGCTTTTTTTTTAATTTTTTTTTTTTCTCCTTTGGGTGCTAAACCTGCAATGTCTCTACTTCGGCAATCTCCGCTTTATATCGCCTTTAATTCGCTGCTTATGGTTGGCGCTGGAGTGTTATCRTGGAACTGACATTCGGAGATTTAATTTTGCAAAATGATTTAACGTTGGACCAATTTAGAAACCAATTTAGCTTTTACCCAAAGTGCTGCTGTATATYGCAGCCGTTCCCAGGTAATGTCAGCATCTGAGGCAGTTCTTGTAAATGATTTTCAGGGTGGGTTTTCTTTTTTCTTTCTTTCTTTTTTCTTTCTTTTTTTTTGAACTTGCTGATGCAAACTTTTAAAATCTCAACATTATCAGCCTTCTTTATAGAAGCTGAATCCAAGTATTCACATCAAATCCCTCTCCGAAAGGGGCTTTCCTGTCGCATGGCTGTGGGTCTCCACTGGGCTCGTTCCACGTCTCCCTGGCTTGGTGGCACCACATTGATTTCGTTAGTTTTGCACTTTTTTTTTGCTCCTAATGGACTCTGGTTTATCTCGACGGTAAGATGACTCATTAGGGAGAAATACTGATGCATCTAATAGATTTACTGTTGTTTAAACCGGGTTGTTCACACTCATTAACATAAATGACTGATTAGGGTGAGGGAGATACGCTGACCTCTGTTGCCGAATGCCATCAATAAGCCCAGAATCCTGCTGCATCTTAAATGCTTTCCATTTATATTCTTTATTTTTAACACCATTATAGCCCGAGATGACGTGTTTGGGGAGAAATATAAAGCTAAGCTTCAGTGCTCTGCAGTGATTAGTTGCAATTCCTTCGGGAACTAAGTAAGTATTTGAGCCTCGTTGCTGCCTGGATGTGCCAGCGGGGCGGATTTGCTGGAAAAGCGAAGCAGCAGCCCACATGGGAAGGAAGGAGCTGAAGCGTTCCCCAGCGTTGGGGATCGCCAGCTTGCCAACATGCAGTTCTCCTTCTCCCAAATTATTGGCCCAGCTCAGATTTCTGGATGATGTTGGTGCAGGTGCCAGCCAGGCCCCGAAGAAGCTCCTGAGCCCCTGGCAAGGCACCGGCTCCCAKGGGAGCTCAAAAAAAAATAGTAATAAATAAATAACAGAGCCCCAGTGAGCTCAATGCACAAACTTTAAAACTGCGATAGGAATGGRACCGGCTCTTTTCCATTTTCCGCAGGGAAATCCTCGTCTTCCGCATCCCGGAGTCCATCCTACCTGGCGACTCTCATGCAGCCCGAACCAGCCAGCATCGGCTCACAGGTTGATTGCTAATTATTAGTGCGATTAGTTACTTGCTAATTAGTTCAAAGACTAAACACAAGGAGGCAGATGTTCCAAAGTACAATTTTTTTCAAATGTTAAAAGCACGGCTTTRTCCTAGAGGGGCCAGGCGCTGGCCGGGGCAGGACTTCTGCCTGCTGGATTTGAGTGATTCATGTCAACACAGCGCACGTAAAACACAGAGAGAAAAAGTGTTTGCTAAAGGTTTGGCTGCCAAAGAGTAAACGCCTGGTGAAATCCCAGCAAAAACTGAGGAAAACAAAAATTYCACCTCGCCAGTATAAGCATTCCAACGAGGCTTGCAAAAAAAGRGAATTAAAGAAGGTTTAAGGGGTGGTTGGCAGTGGAAATCCCTCCCTGCAATGCTGCTAACGCCCAGAAAGCAGCGCGGGAAAAGGCGCACGAAGCCATCCCGGAGCGGCCAAGGTGCAGCAAACAGATTGCACCAAACCACAGCAGGTTGTAACGCTGGYGGTGCTCCTAACCGAAGGTTGTGCAATTAGTGTGACTGTAACACAACCCTCTGCAGGCAGCGCTTCACCCCCCGCCCCGGGGTAGCACCGGCGACGGGCTGAGAGCGACGCCGGGAGCGGCACGTTGGCCACACGTCTTCCTGCAACGGGGTTGCACCAGGTTGTGCAAGCGCCGAGGGGCCGCGTCTCACACCCGCCGCAGCTGGGTCCCTCTCTCCACCCAGCCCGGCAAGACCCCCCTCCCCTCGCCGAAGCCCCAGGAGATGGAGTTCAAGCCCCCGTCACTGCCAGAGAAAACTCGGAGGTAACAAGTTCCCCTGTTTTGCAAATACGGCCCGGGAAGGTGCTTCCCAAGCAAAGGCGTCGAGGCGGGTTTGAGTTACGGGGCTAAATGCTGCAGGGGCACAGAGCGGCCCCCCRGGGACCGCAGCGGCAGAGCGGGGCCGGCGTGAGCCGCCGGCTCCTCGGGGCGTGGTGCTTCGGGCGTCCCCGGCACGCCGTGTTTCAGGAGGGGCAGCCCGATAAACCCCAGTCCGCCCGGGGTTACGGGGGGACGAYGTGGGCCAGCGAGGGGCGAAGCTGTACAGCAGGGAACGGCCACAGCAGAAAATCCTGGTTTTTCTTTGGAGAAAGGCCCCGTGGTTTCGCTACCGCTCGCGAAGGCCCAGGCCCAGCTGCGGGTCTGTGCTGAGCTAGGCCGGCGCAGGAGGAAGCAAAACCCAGCGCGGCGCAGACGGCTCCTTCCCAGCCTCCCTGGGCGCCTTTCGGTCCCTCTGCCCCTCTCTGTCGCTGTCCCCTCCCAGCCCCGCATCACCGGTGGGTTCCCCCCCCCCCCAATGCCGTGCTTCTCCTTCTCCGGCATCACCTTCTCCTTGCAGCCACTGAGCGGGGAGTGGGGGGATGCGACCCCCTATGTGCACACACACGTGTGCATGTGTGCACGAGCACACGCGTGCGTGCTGTTGAAGGACACCCACATCGCGTGGGAGCATCACCGTGGCTGGAGACCCCTATGAGAAAGAAGTGTCRCCAGCTGCAGTCAACCTCCCTCCGAGGCCACCTGCCATCCCCCCGTCCTTCCCCCTAACCACGGCAGCCGGAGCCACCAGTTCCCCTTTCTCTTCCTTTTTGCCCTGCGCCGGCATCGAGAGGAGCCGGAAAGCCTGCCGGGGCGGCGAGTGCTGACTCTCGCCCCCGTGCAGGTACATCCCAGAAGGCCGGGGAAGAGCGYGCTTCCACACCAGCAGCCTGGACCTGGGCACCCCTGGACCGTCTGTCCCCATGCCGGACCCCGAGGAGGGTCACTCGCCCCAGCCCCCTGACTCAACTCTCATCTACAGCAACATGGGTGAGTGCCGCCCTGGCAGTCCTGCCCTCCTCGCTCGGGCAGGTGAGGGACCAGCTCGGCCGGGCTGGGGACAAACTCCAGTCGTGTCCCTGACGTCCTCCCGCGGTACCTGGCCGGCATYCCTTTGGGCTGGCTGAGAGCCAGGCTGAGGTTGGGCTTGGAGCGTTGCTTGGGAGCTGGAAATACACAGGGTGGGGGGCAGATAACTACACACCGGTCTCTTGTGCCCCTCCGTCTCCCACCTCTTTCCCCCTCGGGGAAGGCTGAGCTCTGCTGTGTCTGTTCCTCTTCCCTAGGAGAGGTGCGGGCACATCTCGTTCCCACCAAGGCCAGCAGAAAGGAAGGAGCCGGGAGACCCCCCTCTCAGACTGGCCAGGACCCCCTACCTCCCCCATTGCCGAAAAAGCAGCTCCAGCGAGCGGAGTCCCTCCCGGAGCAGGGGCTGGCCCGTCACTCTTGGGATGACACCCCACCACGCACCAGCAGCGGCYTCTACAGCATCCCACCATCCCATCCAAGGCATGAGGAGGGAGCTGGCAGCTCCAAMCCATTGCAGGATAGACCCTGCTGGGGACCCAAGAGGCCCCTGACCAAGTCCCAAAGCCTGGGGGCACCYGTGACCCAGAGCAGCCTGCAGAAAGGCAGCCTGGTCCCATCTCCCAGCCCAGCAGAGCTGACGTTCTCGACCCCTGACGGGGAGCTCGGATGCCTCTTCCAGGTCCTGGAGAGGAGAGCTGAGGTGTGTGAGGTGGTGGTGGGGTGCCAGTGGGCGTCTCTGGCCCGGCTCTCAGCCARCATCCAGGAGGGTCTCCTGGGAAAGGAGGACCAGCAGCAGCTACTGAGAGCAGAGCTGGCAGGGAAGAAATGGGCAGATCTCAAGATCCTGGAGAAGGACCCATGTTGYGAATCAGGGGACGCCTGGTACTTCCGAGTCGGCTTTGCCTTTGAGCAAGCCCAGCTGGTATTTGCAGCAAAGGTAAGYACCAAAACCAGGAAAAAGAGCCTGAAATGGTTCTCCTTGGTCCTACCTCTGCCCTGTTCAGAGCTACTCACCATCAGGAGGGAGTTCACTCTCAGAGTACACAGTGGTGGTGGTGGGGGGGGTGCTTCAGATGAGTGTGAAATGAGAGTCAGCAGCCTTGGTCTTTCCACTGACTCACTGTTACAGCAGGCGCTTCCCCTTCTAGCATCTATTTCTGCATTTCATAACAAAGACCCTGATGACACGTGTGGTTTTGTAGCTAGCAGCCTGTCCAGGGATGCTTCTACATGGAAATGGCCCAGAGGACACATCAAGAAGAACATCACTGGGGAAAATGCCCTGATGAGAGGCCTCAGAGGGTCAGTGGACATAAAGCAGAGGTTGGAGTGGAGCTGGCTCCCCTGGCAGTGCAGAGTCAGACCTCACGCAGCAGTTTTCCAGCCCTGTTGGAGACAAGTTGGGGTGACCAACCCTCCTCTTCCCATCCCATTCATTGCTCAAAACCATGCAGGGGCAGGGATGTGTTTCAGCAGGAATTAGTGGGCTAAAAGAGTGCAGGGAGAGAACTCAAGTGCTGCTTCTCCATTCCTCATCACTTCCCCTCCCAGTAGGCACTAAATGATGCCATGGTACTACTGTCTCCCAGTAACCTGTTCCTGACTCCCATAACCTATGCACCCTGTTCCAGCCAGTCCTGGTGGCTATGAGCTGAGATGGTGGCCTGAACCAGGACAGGGCTTTGGCTGACCCCGTGGTTTTGTTCTCAAGCAGCTGACCATACCCTGTCTTCTTCTCTCCTAACAGGTCCTCAAGTCGCATTCCTGTAGTCTGGCTGTGCACACCTCCCTTGGGGTGCACTGCAACATCCAGCAAGTGATCGGCCACTTCACTGACTCCCTCCCTCAGGAGCTTGCCCTCCCAAGAAATGCCAGGAAGCACAGTCAGTCCCAGTCCAGAGAAGAGGACACAGCCCTCCTTGGTTCCCCTCCTGTCCTGCAGGTTCTCATTTCTCCTGAGGTTCCCTACCAGACCTTGGCAGACTTTGTGAAGGAATCTCACAATGTTCACAGGACCAGCCCCGGCCACTACGAGCGCTTGGCTTGCCTCCTCCTTCTGCAGGTGTGCACAGGGCTGGAACACCTCAAGATGCAAAACGCTGGTCAGGGAGATATCTGCCCAGAGAACCTGCTGTTACTGCAGTGCCCACGTCCTTCCCTGATCCAGCAAGGCAAAGAGACATCCCTGGGGCTCTCCCTTCCRAGGCTACTCATCAGCAACTTCTTCAAGGCTAAAGAAAAGAGAAGACCTTGTTCTACAACCCAAGAGCAAGACTGGACTGAAGGGTTTTCTGCACCTCCCTCCCCAGTGGCAGATGAGCTGAATATAGGCATGCTAATCTATACACTCTTGCATGTGGACATCTCCTTGGAAAATGCCTTGGGCCTCAGAAGAAAAAGGCTTCCAGAAATCCCATCCCTGTCTATTTATTCCACAGGACTTAAACGTTTGGCAGTGTTGCTTCTTCACAGAGATCCCTGCAAGAGGGTCTCTGTAGAACAGGCAAAGAACATCCTACAGGTCCTGCTTTGGGGGCCTCGTCAGGAGCTCTTTGCCAGGAGTAAGAAGACACTTGTTTTGCTCCGGAGCTGGATGGACATCAAGAGAGCCCTGCTGCTGCTAAAGTTTGCAGAGAAGATGACTGGTGCTGGGGGRAGCCCTAGCCTCGAGGAGTTGCTGTGCTGCCAGTACTTTAAAGAGGTCACTGAACATACAATTTACCAAGTCACCCAGGATCTCTACAATCCCTGAAGTCTGGAGGGTTTATGCATTGAACTCTTGGAGTCTTTCATCCCCTTCATCCTCTTGTTCTTCCAAAGAAGAGACAGAGTCATTGAAGTCAGAAGACCAGGCATTCCCCTGACCACTGAGGATGAAGGTGTTGTGTGCTTGGGAGAACCCCCTGGAGGTTACCTAAAGACAAGCTAAAGCTTCACCTGCCCAAGAGACCTGAAAGCCAAGAGTATATGGAGAATGGGTGACCCAGCCAAATCCACCAGCCTCCTTCTCCCACAGGAAAACAAAGCTAGTACGGGTAGCTTGGCTGGGAAAACTCTATTTTTAAAGCTCTGCACTGGGATGCTGCTGCTTCTATCGTTCATTAATGATAATCCTAAGTAAGCTGGGACCAAACTCCTACCCTGTGTGACCTTGGCAAGGAGCTCCCACAATAAAGGACATTTTTTTGTTCCTTCAGACAATTTTCATTTGATGTTATGAATCCAGTTCATCAGAGCATCTCAGGAGAGATGCCTTGATGGAAGCCCCGGGGTCAAATGCCAATTAAGGGGCTGATTATCCTAAGTAGAGTTTACAGGGCTTCATCTCTAGGCAAAAAAAACTCAGTTCTTCAGATCCCTCCTTATGTTCTACTTGTGATGATGCTTTGTTTTAAACAACCATAAAGTGGCAAACATTACAGTTCACCTTAAGGCACTGCTGTCGGAGGAGAAATACAACACATTGTATATCCTCGCTCTTTGGAAAGAGTTTGTGGCACAGTCACAAATATAAATGACATTTCCAAGAGGGAAATACACCAGCCACATAGCTTCAATAAAAATCAGATCCGAGTCTCTTAAATACTGGTCCTTTACGTGCTTCTTTTACAGCATTACATGCCCTGATAATGTACCCAGGGAGAAATACAAAGCCAAGCTTCACTGCTCTATGGTGATTAGCTGGAATAGTGTTGATAGCATATAGTGAACAGTTCAGGTCACTTTATGGCTGCTACACACAGAGGAATTGGCCTGGAGCGCTGGTCTCCAGATGAGCCCGAGACAGGTCCATTGCATTTACTGTTATATACACAAGACACACTCASAGGTAAGTCTCCTAATCTCTTTGGGGGGTCTGTTGGTAATGAGACRCTGCAAACCCAGCACTTGGATGTCCTGCATGTCTCTATCTGCACAGCAATCTCCATGGTGCAATCCATGCTGTAAAATTTTTAAGAATTTTCAGGCTTCCCAGGCAGCAGGACAACCTGATGCCGGAAGGCCTAAAGCCCAGGATCTTGCACAATCTCTCCAAAGCTCTATCTATAACCCCCCAGGCTGGAAGAGCAGGGTTAGCGTGTCAGGGACCTGGAGGCCTGTTTTGGAACGGACACATGGTTCCCCACAAAACCACGTTACCAAACCTGGCCTRTGACGCAACACTTCAAACCAAGCTCACTGGAGTTTTTCTGGGAAGTTCTTTTTGCCTGCAGGCAAGATGCTTCCACACTGACTCACTCCGTGACTCAGCTGAGTGCAGCTTGCAATAAATTCATTTCCTGTATAAAAAGACCTCTAATGAGAGCCACACATCTGTCCCAGGGCCCTTGAGGGGGCATATCTCAAGGAAAGGTCACATGAGTTGCAGCTACTCAGCACCATGCGAAATCTATACCTTAACCACCACTTGRATGCTGACTGATTAGTCCACTTTCTGCAGTTGTCTTTGCAGAGAGAGGAGCACTCTGCAAGGCTCTGCTCGGGCGATTTGTACGTAGTAATTATTAATCCACTCTGAGCTACCACCTGAGAGCAGCAGTCATGGGCTCTGCGTGCAGCGAAATGGACCCTCCAGGTGTTCCCTGCTGCTACTGCTGGATCAGTCCCTCCATCCCCATGGATGCAGGCAATGACAGGCCAGGTAGCCGTTAGAACCAAGGGCATGGCTGGATCTGGAAAGATTCCTCTTAGAAGTCTTTGAACTTGAAGAAACGCTGGCAAACTGCAATGTGACCCTGAAAGATGGAACCACAGAGATGAGCTCTTCCAGTTGTGCCAATCCATGGACTTCTGCCTCCTGCCCTGTTCGATAAGCACACTGCTTCTCCCCGGGGAAGCATAGCTTCCTGCTAGGCTAGCACAGCAGAAATATGCTCCTATCTCCATCAGCTCCTTGTGACCGTCGTCACATAGCCCTTAAGACAGGCTCTGTCTCTCTGCCTTCAGCACAGGAAGACAGCAGCCTCATTATTTGGGTTACAGCAGGGCCAAAGACCCAGCTGAGATCGCAGCCCCTTTGTACGAGGCTGTGTGGACACACAGCGGGGGACTGTTCCTGCCCTGAACGGCTTCCAAACTAAAGCTAAAATGGCCATCAAGGGAGATGCAATGGGGCTTGCCCAGATCACCTTGTGGAGCAGAGATGGAAATGGACTGGACAAAGCACAGCTGCAGCATCTCTGGAGAATAAGGCGCTTAGCAGAGCCCACCTTGGTGAGCACCATGCTCAATACTGTCTGCCATGCCGCTAAGATAATGCAACACCAGTTTTACAGGAACAGACCCCCTAGGAAAAACAAAACAACGCTGAACCCCATGTAACGGAAGGCTGGCCCTGAGGGCAGAGGCTTGGACCAGTCACATTTGCACTGTAGAAAGTTGGTTTGTTTCTGATCTATCAGCGTAATTTCCCCAGCTGAGTTTCAAAGAAGAGGAACAGATAAGCACATGGAGTACGTGTGCGCAGGCACGCTCTCCAGCCACAGAAATCCTGACACCCTGACTTGAGCAGGTTCCTGAAAACAGTRTTCAGAGGTTAGGCTCTGAATAGGCTTTTGGATCTAAAAGGTCTAGAAAAGACTGTCTGGGTTTGAAGCATGAGTAAGGCACCTGCCTGCAGTGCCTCAGACTTAGTGCAGCCTTGCCCACACCACCTCTCCTGTAGTATCTTGCATGGCTACAAGATGGCAGTAAAACACCTGGCACCAGCAGCAGCTCCACCAACACAGCTTGTTTGAGCATCTGATCCCAGAGAAGCAAGGAAAAACCTGCTCCTGCCAGGGCCTAGGTGCAGGCTGGCACCCACAAGGCCTGTTCCAGCCCAAGCATGTCCTGGAGCCAGGCCAGACCCTGTGTCACCTCTGAGAACCACCACCTGCATCTCTATTTCTGGTTTTCATTTGACCATCACCATTAGGCGATCATCTCACTCAACTATGCTTACTTTGCCTCTCCGACAAGCCAGGTCCTACAATCCACACCTGCCAGATGGGATACATATTACCCAAGGCGACAAAGAAAGTTCATAGGGGACCATGGCCTCCAAGGCAAGACATCTTGTGTTTCCCTACTTATCCCTACAGGAAGCAGACAGAAACACAGATGCAGTGTGGCTGTGACAGCAGAATCAAAGAAAAATAAACTATTTCTCTAGAGAAATAGTTTATGAACTTCAAGCCTGCTGTAGCATGCTTAACAAAAGCAAAAACACCCATTCCACACCCATGCCCACCTCCTCTTTGCTGGCCTTTTGTACACCAAGAACTGCAAGTTCACAGCTTCAAAAAAAAGGAGGAGGAGCAGTATTATAAAGCCACAACGTTTTGGCAAAAGGTCTGTTTTTAACTGTATCGTGTTGGAGCCAAGAGCCTTAGTCCTAGCTCAGGCTACTGTTGTGCTACGTGCTGCACGCAGGGATCCAAGAACAGAGCGCTGCCTCGGTTGGCAAGGGGATACTGGCAAGGTTTGACTTGTTATCGAAAGGTTCGGATAAGTATTTGAAGTCCTTTAAAAAAAAATCAAGACCATACACTTTCTGCTGCAGTGCTAATTCAACATATCCCCTAGGAGGTAGCACCCTCTGCCTTTAAAGCTTCTCGGAGTACGTGACACTGTAGCAGTGAGGGCAGTTATCATTAATGGATGTTTGCTGCTTCTTTAAGAATGGATTTTAACGGATTATGGTTTAAACATATTCTGTGCCATTCCAGCACTGTTCAGGCAAGAACAGCTGCCTTAGCAGCCAAAGAATCACATCAAAAAGCATTCCCAAAGAACTCATTTATATAGAATTGCAAGCTGGACACGGTTTCCCAAAGCCAAGCTCTGGTTGGATGTCAAGCTAGGGAAGTACACACTTCGGTGAAGATCATGTGCTTGTATTTATACTGACTCAGTCTGACAACAGTGGGTTTCACATCTGATGAAATAGCCTTAGACCCAGCACAAACCTCACATGCAGAACTCACTGCTGCAAGCTTTTAGAGAGGCAAAGGGTCTCAAAAGGTGCTAAAGAAACCTTCAAAGTGACAAAAGTATTAAGAAAAGCTTTCAGCTATAATGCTTTGAGCATGGGTCCTTCAGCAAACCAGGAAGAATCTCTTCAGAGACCTACCTGCTAAACCAGCATTGCCTGGCTCTTCCCTTAGAAGCAAGCTGAAAGCCAGCATAGAACATAGCATTGGACTGAATAGATCTCAGGTCTGAACAAACACACTAATATTCCTACATGAGTTTTAGTAGCATTAGCAATATGCAAGTACCATTTTCCCCCTTGTATCAGCATCTCAACTATTAACTCAGGGTGCCTGTGCAACCCAATCCTCAGGCGATTCCTGCCCCTTCAACTCAACGCTGTTCTTCCCATGACATGCATCCAGTTCCAGAGGCTGCCTAACCTAGACAACGCTACTTAGCTAATACATATGTCAGAGGTCTTCATCAATTCAGAGTCCACGAGCTTGTCATTTGAGTCATCTTGTCAGAAAATTGAGCACTCATTAACACAGGACTTCACTGCTACAAGTGACTTCAGACACCAGAACTGCTTATTTGATCTTTAGGTACCATGACCTCAAGACATGCATCAGCTGTACTTCACTGAGCATCTTATTTGTGCTTCTTTTTATCTAATATATGCCCTGARGTATTCTACAAAACATTTATGACAGGGTGATGTTATACACCAGGGATCCAGCTCCAACTCCACCTGCCCCTTATTAGCAGTGGAAATGAATAAATGCTAATTTTTTCATTAAGAATCAGTTTTTAGCAGGAGTGCTAGATTACTTCAATCTTGACAGATCACCACCACAAGTTCCAGTCAAGCAATGAGTGACCCAAGCAAGCCTTTCCATACCTAGAATTTTAATTCAGATGGTTGGGGCAATTTCACAGCCAAATCTCTTTAGAGTGTGAGTCTTAAACATCTTAAACCAGCAATAAAAAGTAAAATATAAATTTTTATTTAGAATTAAAGCAAATACTTCAGTATCACAAACACAATATTAAACTTCAAGAAATATACTGCTAATTTGGAGGGAGCATTTATTTGCACAACCACAACATGCGCACAAATCCAGAAAAAGATGTGGAGTCTGAAATTTTCAACATCTCACCACCAGAGCAGTTGGTCACAACGTTTTGTACAAACAGTTATATATACTGTAATAGATGTTGACAAAATTTCTACAGAATCATCTTTATAGACAACAAGAAAGCTCTAAGAGGCAAACATTGCAATCTATTCTTCTTCTGATGAGTCTCTCTCAAATGTGTAGGCCATGAAGCAAGCATCTGGTCTCTTGGGGACAAGGGGATGCCCTGGTCTCACAATCTCAAAGCCCAAAAAGCTGAAAGTACGGAGCAATGCAGCTAGAAGAAAGCAGAAAATACACATTTCAACCACTTGATACCATGCAACAGTTTAACAGAGCATCCAGCAAAACCAACTTCAAATGTTGATCAACAGATCTAGAACCAATGGTGCTAAGGAGGTAACACCTACCTCTATCATCTCTGTTTTTGTGGAAACAAATGAAGACATGATCAACTCGAAGCTGTTCCTCAGCAAACTCGAGAAGAACTGCAAAACTAGAACACAAATGAAAGATATACTCAATGAACATAAGCAAGTATTTGTCCTCCACACATACCTAGCAAAGCCTCATGCATATGAAAGCATTTGCAGATACGCTTACAAGTAGTAGGTTGGGGTTCTAGATATTCACCAATGAATTCACCAGTCTGAGCCCTAAGTATAACCTGGGGGGGGGGGGGGGGGGGCAGAAATCCAAGTCTTCATCACAAAAAGCAAGCTTGTCGCAACTGAACAGAGCATTTCAGTGACATCAGCTCCAACCAAGCTGCTATTCTAAATAAAAGCTCAGACTGATGTTTTCACTAGACAAAAAGTAGCTGCACTTAATACCTCAGAACAGTCTGAAGCACGTTTTTGTTAATCCTAACCTGCAAAATAGGTAGACAAAGCCCTTATATAGGATCACTTAGTTACAGCCTCTTACAAGTCGCTTCAAGCGCCATAGTTGCACTTAAGTCTTTCCTTTGTTCTGAAAGTTTATCTGTTGTATCCTGTGGCAGTCAACACCAGTGTTATTCTCCTTCAATTTCTCTCCTGAGAAACCTTCAAGAGGGAGGGAAGTAAAACCGCAGTTGCATCTTGTTCTACCTACCTGTCTTTGCTCCCTTCAGGCAGAGCACCACTGGGAATTTCTATATAGAGGTTGTTGTTGTTCAGCACTGCTCTCCAACTAATGTGTTTGGCATCTGTAAGCCTTGACTGGACATTCAGAATTCTTGTCCTGTTATTAGATGTTAGTTCTTCTGTTACATTCAGCCGATTATCCTGCAGTAGTAAGATGTGCAAAGTTACTCATGATTCATTATTTTTTAAAAAAAAAAGGTAACTCCCAATAATAGAATCCAGACAAGAAAAGCATTCAAAGCCACTACAGGAAACTACTTAACATTACTCACCGAATAAAATAAATTAGCTGAAAGATTGTGATCCCTCTGACTATTCCCTCGCCCACCTGGGATCTTCAGGGGTGGGTGAGGGACATCAGGAGCACCACCGAGGCCCCGGACCCAGGTTACTACAGCAATTGAAGGGAACCCTGGAACTAGAAAGAGATTGCAGTTACGTAAGTGAACAAGTAGTTGTGTTAAGTAAAGCTCTGAAATTTTGTATTTAAAACTGTTTAGGAAGGTGAGTTTAAAAAAAATAGTAATAGTAATAATCCCCAGGGCAGTGGAACTCCTCCCACTTCAATCTAGGCAAGTTGACAAGACAAAGGAGCTTCCAGGTCAAAGCCCAGATCCACAAGCCTCAGGAAATGCTACTGATAGTGCTTTGAGWGAATCTGGACATGAAAATAGTCTCAATTTAATGTGTACTTCTAGATCAAGGCAGCCTACTTGATCTGATCAAGATGAACTGGTTTGCTATCTCACACATAGCATACCTTTTTTCCTCCTCCCCCTCTTTGACCTTGTAACAATTATCAGAAATATACTTGCCCAGCAAGCTAGGTATTATTCCTCTTTCTGATATGCAGCCATAATTACATTAAATCTTTGCATCAGCACTCTTGGCTTGAGGTCAGAAAACTACATGAAAGTCAGAGATGTCAATCTACCTCAAATGCTTTTATTACGCAAAAGCTCAGACAAGTAAGCTTGCCAATTTTAAGTCATTTGAGACTACATCTGAATATTTGAAAACCTATTTGAATCTTCCTACTGGAGCACTGCTTCCAGAGCAATTTTACACTGCTCTGCCAAGTTCAGTACTTAAGGTTATCCTCATAAATTATGAAACATTTCTAATATATATGCTAGGTTTCATTCCATCTGTAAGCCTGCTTAACCAAATAAGCCTTCTACTGTACTAATAGCAAACGCTACAGTGACTGGCCCCTCCCTCTGCACCATCTTTCACCCTGCAGGCTTACTCTTTAGTTGCGTCATCTCAGCAGATGCAGCAATCGAGGCCCTTAGGGAAATTTTCACAATCGTCCTGTCTGTGAGTGCCAGCAGCCATTTGCAAATCAGAATAAACATGTACAAAATAATCCTCCATTTTGCACAGTTCATGCAAGTTTATTTTTTTTTAATTTGTCATAGATCTGATGAACAATCCATATCAAAAATCATCTGAATGGCTGTACAGACCATCTACTATATGCTGGAAAGAATCAGTAACAGCAGTAACTGCAAAGTTGTATTGATCCAAGTAAAAAATTAGAATTTGCTTTATTTCAGTTAAGTGAACCTTCATTATTTTTTAGGCTCTATGCAAGACAGCAAGAGTTTCCTTTAGCACTAGCATTAAAATATTATATTATCCAAGACTGATCGTAAATCTGTGTATTCCTGACTGCTCTAATAAACAGGTCTGTATTTAAGTACCTGCTCAGAACCCTTCATCAGCAATTGTTATAAGGGAGTGTAATAACCTTTATATTCTATGCTTTCACATTTCAAACAGTGAAAGCAGGTACGGTTAATACTCTCTAGGCTCTGAGATGGGCAATGTATTTCCAATCTTACTCTTCTTGGCGAAAAAGAAAAAAAGACTTTCTTCAAAGAGCAATCAACTATGAAAATAGGTTTCTAAAGAATTCAAGGAGAAACTAGTTTCATAATTCACATACCAGGTCTGATCATCATTTTCTTTACAAAGAGCAGATTGGTGTCCTAAGCTTCATCACTCTACACGGCTCACCCTGATATTCAGATATTTTCTTCCCAGCATCTGTTGGGATTGTTTAATTCTCTAGTTGAATTTTAAACTAACAGCTCTTAACACTCTTACGTTGTACTTTAGACTCAGTATCCTCGATCAGTTTTCAAGAATAGCTATCATTACATAAGGCGATCACGGCTTTCGACCCTCTGCCAGCCGCGTTTGATTGCGTTTTCTCGCACGATAGGCACAAGGCAACTCGGGCCTTGGCTTTTGTCTCAAGGCACCTTTGATCCCATTAGCTGCTCAGGGAGATACTACTGAGGAGCCGCTTCACGTTAGGAGCTGGCGTGCGGTTTTTTTCAGAGCTTCCTCCCGTGGTTTATGGCACCTCCAGAGACTACACGGGTAAGACCCCACTGGGGCACACGGCACGCAGCGCCCGGGGCAGGGGGCTGAGGCGACTGCGGGGGCGCCGGCCCGGGGGTGGGAGCGGCSTGAGTACAACCATGCGACCCCCCGACACGGCGAGGAGTCACACCGGAAGCAAGGTGGGAGTTGCGGAGGCTGAAAACCCTTTTTTTTTTTTTTGGTGTTGTCTTGGGGTTTTTTGGGGGGGCAAGGCGAGCCGCAAGGCGGTGGTGCGCTGGCGCCCCTCCCCCACCCGCCACGGAGCACCTCTCCCCTCCCCCACCTCCGCGACGGGGGCGGCGACCGGCAACCGGCGCTTGAAGGAGGAGGGGGAGAGGCAGGGCGGGCCTGGAGGGGGAGGGAGGAGGGCGCCCAGCGGCGCAAGGGCTGAGGGAGGCCGCGGCCCCTCACCTGCTCTGTCCGGTACTGAGGCTCAGCACGGCGGGCATGACGGTGCTTTTATTCCCCTCTTTCTCTCTGGCGAAGCAGTGACTGTTGAGTATCCGCTGCAGGGAGGATTTCACCATCCGGCCGCTCTGGTCCGAACCCCGAAACCCTCCGCCGCCCCCCCCCCGCAGCCGACCACTCTCCAGGCACTGCTACATAAAATGGCAGCCGGGCTGCAACGGGTCCTTATATATCCTTCAAGCCACGCCCCCTCCGCCATGGCAACGCCCCGCAGAGCGGGCCACGCCCCCGAACGGGAAAGGACTCCTCTGCGGTAAACAGCCCAACTGTCCCTTAGAGAGACTCGCTCTCCATTGGCTGAGGGGAGAGCGGAGGCGGAACGCAGTGCTCTTTTCCTATTGGTTGGAAGCATAAGTAGGCGGTTAACATTGGTTAGAAGCGCGAGAGGCCTGGAATGGGGTAGGGAGAGGGGGCGTTGATTGGCTGCGTCCGCAGCGGGTGGGCTGAGGCTGGCCTGGTTCGGCCGGGAGGCTTCAGCGCGGCGCCGCAGCCCTCACTCCCCTCAGAGGCGCTAGTTCGAGCCCGGCGTCCGCGCCCCCGCCTCTCTGAGGTAAACGGCGGGGAGGGGGAGGGGCCAGCCCCAGCCGCGCGCATGCGCCGGCGGTGGTGGGGGAGGGGTCGGGCGGTGACGAGGCGGTGTCCGTTAGCGGCCGGTCGTACCGGTGCGATGGCGGCCGCTGTGGTGGGATTCGGTCTTCCCCGCTGTCTCGCGGCGCGAACCGGAGCCGGGGGAGGCTGGGGAAGGCGAGGCGGGGGCCCGTGGCGGGGCTGGGGAGCGCCTCGGTTTTGCCGTCGCGGGGCAGCTCGGTAGACTGCCGGAAGGGTGGCGGCGGTGCGCGGAGGCCCTGCCGCCTGCCTACATGCCGCGGATAACCTTCATCAGCTCAATACTTAGAGAAACGTTAAATAAAAAAGCTTCCGAGAAGAGTAGGTTGAAATGGTGACTTGTTTTTGGTGTTTTCCATCGTTGGTCTGCACTCGGCTGGAATTTCAACACCTTAAACCTTTCYGTTCCCCCCGGCTGGTGTTTTATACTGTGCACTGTGTGGTAATTTATAGTTACAGCTGAGGTAGTGGGGAGTGGGCTGCTGGTAATGCTTTTAATTGTGGGGGAGGACACTTTGCTGTGCTGTATCTGAATGAGGAAGTAAGCAAATGTTGCTTATTTACATGGCAGAAGCTAGTCTACGCCCTCTGCCTTTAACAAACAGCCAAAACCACTTCCCTGCTAATGTAACGCTACATGTTTGAGCTCCTACGAGCGTTTTGGAAATACAAGACCTCGAGACAGACTTGGGTCTTCATGAAGCTGATTTATGGCAAGAGCAAGGTCTARAGGGGAAGATGCAAACTGGATAACCCAGACATCCCTTTTGGACAATACTGGCATAAACGCAGACTCGTCTTTTAGGGAAGGGTCATCAAAATTCATCCGAAAAGCAGCAGTCAAATGTGTGCAAAAAGTAAATGCATTGCAATTCCCATGACAGCAGATCTTCRGCTTAGGCAGTTCTGAACATTGAAGTCTGTAACATACTAGGTGAYACCAGCTATCTTCTGAAAACCAAGCCAGAAGCTGAACGGGGCAGATCCTAGAGTGTGTATCTTATTATTCAGCATGGAAAGAAAGCTCCAGGTGAAGGTTTACCTGATTCTGAATCAAGTTTGTGATCAGGTATGCCTTGTAAAGTAAGTGCCCTAAAAGTAAGTAGAAAAAGGTGGATACAGAGCCTAAGAAAAACTGGAGGTATGTTTGTTCAAAATTACAACTTTATAAAAAAATGGAGATCACTATTTTTTTAATCAAATCTAGCTATGACAAGCCTGTCTTACTACCTTCAGGTACTGTAGCTGTATGGGCATCTTTTGTTTTTACATTATTGCTTATTTTTATTTGYCTTAAAATGTTCCCATTCAGGAACTCTGAGCACATGGATATTCCATTGATTAGTTCCACTTTACACAAGAATAAGTATCTAAATCCCCACCCACCTTCTGTGTCCTGAAACTACATTGACTATGATAGAACAAAGTGTATTGCCAAAAGAAAACATTGTCTGTTCTCCTGCAGCTTAGATGACAAGCCCGGCCTGGCCAGCAGCCAGTTACTTGTCTGGGAGTCATGGTAAGTAAGAGGTGCAAGGGAAAAATTCTTTTCCTGCTGCAGGTATCTGCACTTAACTCCCAGAACACAAAATAACTGAGACGTTAGTACTTGCTTTCACCTCACTCTTGAGACTTGGCTATTGATTTATGGAGGTGAATCAGTGTAGTGTGTCCTCCAGAGACCGATCTGAACCAAGAGCATAGCTGCAACTCGGAAATACTCAGGCCAAGCGAAGCACTTCAGAGAAGATTTGGYAATTCTGTATTGTATATTGCTTTAGAAAGGTTTTTCTGGGCAAGGGGGAAGGGGTTGGATGGATTCAGCGATGGAACGACTGCCTTAGAGTTGTGTTTTAGGTTTCATTATTTCTAATAATGATATTTATTATTTATGTGGTAATCTGCTTGTAATTCTTTATAATGGCTTGGTGACAGAAGGCATCATCTTTGCAGCTGCCTCCCTCTTTACTGTGACAATTGAAATAGCATTGATCTTTGGATCCCTGTCATCTCAGTGGGCCRTTAGACCATTTTACAGATGAGTGACCTGGACACTGCTATGCTGTTTTGTAGCCTGAAAAGGGCCCAATCAACTTGGGGTTTTTTTTGTTTGTTTGGTTTGGTTTTTTTTATGCATTAAGTACTGTGTGGGATTAGTTCCAGCTGCAGTTTTGTTTAGATAGCCTGACTTTTCCAGTTTAGCAGTGACAATGAATCATAAATCCTCATAGGGAGGGCTCTGACTCACAACTTCAAGATTAACAGCTGAGGCAGTTTGAGATGTTGCCATCTCCAGCTGTGCATTACCAATGTTTTGCCACGATTACCATACCCATAGCAGAGTAAGCAGAAGTAATTATATGTCTGTGTCTCAGTTGCTCCAGCTGCATTCATAGTTTGGCATCTTAGTCCAAACCCATCCCAGTCCCTGGTGTTATCTAATGATATTAGAGTGAACTCTAATAGCTGAGGTGTGGACATCCATTCCTACATGCCCAATTCAGCTGTGGCATGATAACTTTAAACACAGAGGCAGGATAGACAACTGCAAATAGAGAGTCTTGTCCTGAGGCTCTAGTTCAGCCCATGTCCCCACAAAATACAGACCAAGACGACCTTGTTCCACTGGCTCCCCATGATCAGAGCCTTCCCATCTCCAAGATACTGTTTCAAAGGACCAGTGTAGTCCCCAAAGCAGGGGRTATGCCAAGGAGTCAGTGGCAATAAGTTTATATTAATTCCCTCCTGAACTCTTTTAGAGCATGCACCGAGTCCAGATGTTCTGTGTTTTTACACAAACACATAGCAGCAATTAGGCTGTATAAAATTACCTGGGAAAATATCTTGTACARTCTGAGTTACTAAATAACCAGACCTGCAAATGGAGAAAGGAAAGAGAAGCAACAAAATGGAATACCACAGCAGGAATCTAAGTTGTTTCAGGTTGAGGAAAGCCAGAGTTTTATTTTCTAGAACATTTTCCCTTTTTAACCTCATTTCAGCATGCTTTTCATTCTCTTTCTTTTAACAAGGGAGATCCTGAACATTAGTCAAAATTCTCAGCTAAGGATTCTTTGTCAAGCTTTTATAATTTTACTTTCTGAAAGCTCTTAGATTGGAAGTAGAGTTTCTGGTAGCAAAGGAGTATGTAAAATCAAGTTCAGGATTAGTAGCTGATGTTAACAGACGTTAGAGCAAGAAGTGGGCAAAATAAGTAAGTGAATGTCTTCTTCGTTGTCTGTTTTCAGGTTTGCAAGTGTTTGTGATCAGATGACAAGAAACTTAATGCTTAAAAAGATCTGCTGGACCTGAAATACTCATTGACCATTCTGAAACCCTGCATATTAATATCATAGTTCCACTGTGTTTTTTTTTTTTATTTAGAAAAGGAAAGATCAACAGTTCTGGTTTTTAGCTAATTAAAACTTAACTAAACAGCAAGGCTGCAAATATTAGTGCATCTGGTTTTTTTTTTTTCCTCCTGCTGAGAAGGAGCTTTTTGAGAGTGGTCTGCTGCTGGCCTCACTGACTGTTTCCAAGTTCTAGAGGAGTAACAAAGCTCCAGTGAAGATGAATGGAAAAAAATKATATTTGACATGTCGCAGAAAACCTACTGTATTTTCTGCTTAGCTGTGTCATGCTGTCAGAGCTCCTCTTGAATGTGGAAATATGGGCTGTTTATGACATTGAGCAGCATCACAGGAATTAATCTGCCTCTGATTTGCTGAATAGGGAAGTTCAGCAGAAAGAAAAATGTAAACTGCCTTTTAAAGTGTGCACAGTCCCTGCATATCTTTATAGATTTATTAACTCCCCCCAAAAAAGGTAAAAACTTTTTAATAAATTCAGTGATTAAGACTTTCAATCAAGTGGTTCTGATTGTATTTCTCTCTCTTTCCATTCCAGGAGGGCTCCATTTGTTCTTACAGTTTTAAGAGTTATACAGAGCTGTAGCTAGACACCAAAACAGAATAGAATATGAGACAGAGATGTCAATCATAAGATGTTTTCACAGAAATCATTGTATGTGATGACTTTTCCACCCTGTAATTTAGCGGGTTTTAATCTCAGGCTACTATAAATGTTCATCTGGGTCAGCTCCATGTGGGGAAGAAGTACAGTAAAATATTACAAAGTCTTTACCAAAACACTGGRCAGTGTTATATCTAAAATTTGTAACATCTGTAGTTTGTCAGTCTTATAAGGTAGACCCTTAAATCCATCCGTCTCCTTCTTTGGAGCTTCTGATTCATTGCCTTACGGGTAACAGTTAACTCTCAGCTAATTTTGAATATTCCCCCAGTAAAATGATATTTGATGTGTTGCAAGCTATTATCTTTGTGGGACGTTTAATTAGAACACTTTTTCTACCTGGAAAACTCTCCTCATTTTCACTGACTCTTCCCTCTGAGGATGATTTGATTTGAAGGTCAGGTTTTTTTGCAGACCCACTTGTGCTAGAAGGAAATTCTGTGTGCCACTGCAAAGTAAAACTAGCATTCTTAGATGTTTATCAGCACAGAGAAGAATTTATTTTCCAAGGTCTTTGTGAGATACTAGGCTAGAAAGCAGCCTCTCACAGCTCAGGCCAACGAATGTCTGTACTTCTCACCTAGGAAACTTTGGATCTCTGCTTTCTCACTTAAAACAGCTGGTATGAAGAGGACTGTATATTGAATTGAGGTAACAGATGCTTAATATGTTTTTTAAATCTTGTTATCTGTTTGAGGGGTGTAACCCAGCGTAATGGTGACCACCTAGTAGGTTCTGAGTTGTCTTCTGTAAGTTTGCAGGATCAAACTTATTAGGCATTCTTTTCAGTTGCTGTAGAAAAATAATGCGGGGGTGAGGGGAGAAGTGTGAAGTGATTACAGGAAATATAGTCAGCTAGATAGCGAGCAAGTAAGCATTATAGAGACACAAGATATTACTGGGTTCCTTAACATTTCAGGGAAAAGAAGTGTGCCAGAGCACTTCCGCAATTTGCACTTGTGATTTTGTAATTTAAGAATAATGTTCCGCAAACTTTATTTTTGTGCTGATTTTTTTCCCCCTCTGGGTGTTGCTGCCAATTATAAACAAATGCTCATGAAGAATACAGAGGTAGTTGCAAAACAATACGGTGCCAGACATTGCAACATCCTCTCCGCCATGGTACGTTGCCTGGTTTATTTGCTTTGAGCCAGATCCCGTTCGCAGTGTTTTCCCTCCGCGTCCCCCAGCTCTCCCTCCCCAAGTTAATGCAAAGTGATTAAGATCAGATCCTTGCAAAGTGTGCAGTCCCGTAGAGGGGAGTTTAACTTGCGGATGAGATCAAATGCCTTAGTTGCCTGGAGCACGGAGGAGAGCAGTGGGGTGCACAGCACCTCGCCGAGCCAGGTCCTGAGAAAACAAGCCCCTGTTTGATCATGTGCAATTAGCATTTTGGGTGTGCAGTGGCTTTGTGGAATTCTTTCACCAACGTTTTCTTTCTCTGCTGACCCTTTTGCCTAGCCGCTTGCTGGAGCCTTTTGTGCTGTGGATTTATTCGTTTATTTTTTGCTTAGCTTCCCTTTTCTTTAACGGACCGGTTCAGCACAATCCRATGTTTCTTTGCAGGGTGGGCTGCTTTCACCCCCCCCCCCCTGTTTTCATGATGGGGAGGAGGAGGCCGCGCTGGGTAAGGTTGGCTATTTTCATTTAATTCCTATTGTGCTCAGACCGGTCAACCTTAGGGCCGAGGAAGTGCACATACAGCTCGGTTTTTGTAACACAAAATTTCATTTGGAAACGTTATCAAAACACACAGATGCCGGCAGGATGAGCGTCAAGACCTGTGCAGAATCTGCTCCGTCAGAAACAAGTTCAGAGTCCGTTTTGCCTGCCTAAACATTTCGCCCAGCACCTCATTAAAATGGATATATTCAAAGGAGACTCCCCCCCGCCCCGATTAGATCATTCCTTTGATAAGAGTATTAACGAGCGTATTTTCCCATAAATAAAACGAGCAGGCCTCCAGGGCAGGGAAGGTTATTTAGCCTGTAATAAGTTACACACCACACCGGTCCTTTCGAGAGTTGCTGGTACGGGAATCCGATGAAGGCCTCTGGCCGGCAGAATTGGCCCCGGGGCGATTTCTTGCAGCTGTAGGATTGTGCTGCTTGCTGCTTTCTTTTGGGTGCAGCAACCCTGAGATGTGATTTTGGTAACACCACCACATCTGCTTACGGGGTTTTTAAATAATGCTCTTGAATTTCAGGCTAGTGAAAGGTGACACCTTGACAGCTCTGATAAGCCCTTCCCCGGCGCAGCAGGTACGGCAGTGGAAACGCAAGCTCGCCCTGCAGCGTATTCCCCTCCAGCCGCCTGGCTTGCTGCCCCTCTTGTCCTGGAAAACCCCTCGGAGGAGCGGGTAAGGAGCAGACCCCCACCCCGAGCTTTCCCCACCCATCGCTCTGGAAGCCGCAGAAGGAAAACCCAAGACAACTGGTGCTGTCGTGGTGTTCATAAGGGACTGACTCCAAGCTGCCATCAAATAAGTCACCAGGATGTCAAAAGACATGATTTTTAATCGTTATTGATTTAGGTTTCGAAGCCTGGAGGCTTTGAAATGAAGGCAGCTCTGGTCCATTACCAGAGTTTTCCAGTTTTCTTACAGGTTTTTATTTATGAAGCTGTTCTAGATGCACATTAACTTCCATTGCCTCCTGTTTGTCATTAACTTCTAGGAGAAGCTGAGAATTGAAGGGGTTCATTACTTACCCCGATTGAAAGGTTCGACTCGGTGCGAAGCACCGCCAGGCCATTTTGTAATGTTTTACAGCAGCACTCCGGAGAAAATCACGTCGGCTGTCCCCGTGTTTCCTAAGTAACCGGGCCCTAGGGGAGCTGTTAATTCYCGAGTGTCCCGCTGCGTGTAAGTACAGCAACCTCACCAAGATACGCTAACTCAACCCGCAGGGGCTTCCGGTTGCAGAGGCAGGGTCGTCCGACAGTTAAATCTCCTGACTATAACGTAGTGCTTTTGACTTCTCCTGCCGCTCGTTTCTGGCGATTTTGGGGAAGGTCATGGAAATCGACTGTCTTTTTATCACTGCAAAAGTACGCTGCCGTGGAGAGCTGGGTGCGTGTTTGTAACTTAAGACCAACAGATTTCCTAAGGTGCTGAAAGATAAAGAGTTGACGTAAGGAAGGCAAGAAAGCTGGAAAATGCCATTCTGGATCAGACCAATTCAGTTTGTTTTCTTGCTTACAATGACTTTTACCAAGCAGTTCAGAAGAAGGTCTGAAAACCTAGTGCTTCAGAAGTCTATCTAAAGAAAGGGAGCAGTTGTTACAGTCTATTTTTACTGTCTAGACAGTGATTTGAAAATTAGACCTTGAATATATTTTGGGGGTATTTTAACTGCTGAAGCTATTACTTTTGTTCCTATGGATGTCTGATCTCCATGTAAGTGTTTATCTCAGTCCTTAGGGAGTTTCACAGGCTAATTCTGAATTGTTTAGCATGTCCTCTTCAGTTGCATGCAGTTTGCAGTTCAACTCGTCATCTATAAACCATCCCTTGCCTTTCTGGTACTTTCCCTGGATTTTGTCATAAAGCACATGTATTTCTTAGCTCACAGTTTATTATTCTCCTTGATGTTTCCGTGCAATATTTGTTTCGCTTTGGACACGGACATGTCCTCAATCTCTGATTGCCAGCTGTCAAGCAGCACCGGTAGCCAAATATCATATTGTCCAATTGTGCAGTCTCAGCCCATCTTCAGACTCACTGAGCTCATTTGGGAGGAGAATGTAATCAGCTCCTCTTTAAGGAGCGGGATGTGACAGGAAGCGATGAGCATCAGCAGGTCAGTCCTTAACAGCTGTCAGAACAACATACGCAGTGCGACTGCTCCATCGTTCTGCTGAATTGAGTCATGGACTTAATGGGCTGGAGTATGTACGTTAAAACCTATCCCTATAGAGCATCCCTTAGGGAGGCTGGAACTTACTGCACTTGTGTTAGTATAGATGGGGAAAATGAGAGACAAAAGGTAGAAAGGACTATCCTCAGGGCACGCAGCAGCAAAGCTGAGAGGGGAGCTGAAGAGTTTTTACTCATTTCAGGTTGCCTCCTCTAGCTTCAAATTCTGCAAAAAAATGGACTGAGGGGGTTTTTGGGGGGTCACTTTAAAAACGTCTATTTACCTCAAAGCACCTTTGAAATAGGCAAAAATGTTCCCTTGACATAGAACCAAATCACCTGTCCTTATCCTGCCTCACTTCTTGTTGATAATCCTCTTCTTGTCTTTAAAAGTGTTTGTGGGAGACTATTCTTTTGCAAAGATAGTCATGTTTAATTCTCTTTTATATTATACTGGGCATTTTTTTCAATGATTTCCTAATGTCTTGCTGTTTAGAGTTCAATTAAGTTTATGTATTGTGGTTTTAAGTTTTTATGTAGGTTCAGAAATATGCTTGCTTGGTTGTAACTGGATGCTTTTTTCCCGTGAAATGTTATGGAGGTGGTCCTGAATCATCAGTTCATATTAAACTATTTTTTTATTTTAATATTCTCATGGTAATGCAAATTGACATTATCTTTGTCTTGAGTCTCTGAACAGCTCTAACTGCCATTGCTGTTCTTTGTATCTTTGCCAAGCAACACCAATGCAATGGCAATAAAACTCTGGTCATTTGTACTGCTACTTTGGAGAACCCTCTTGGTGTCCCTGAAACTTTTAACTCTTTTGAGTTTTTACTAAAAAGGGCTTTATATTGCAAAGATCTGATCCAAGTTTGAAGCAGCGTATCTTCTAGCACTGAGTTTGATCAGCTAGTGCCTCCCTGGGAAGCCAAAAACCTTAACATCTGGGACAGTAGATTCTTTCATGAGCCTTGCATGCAAAGCAGTGTGAATAAGCTGCCATGTAAAGGTTTAATTCTGAATAAGGCTTGATTTAAGCCTTTATCATTCTAATTCAGACTGTAATACCACATGTTTTCCAGAGTTACTCCTGATGGAAGTGTATCTAACCTGTTCTTAAAATCTTCCAGTGACAGGGAAGCCAAAATTTCCCTAGACAGTCTCTTACAGTGCATTTTTGTCCTTACTACTAGAAAATATTTGGGCATTTTCTCTTTAAAGTCATTTCTGCTATTCAGCTTTCTGTTACCATGCTTAAGGAAGACAGTTTTTCTTTGCTCTCTAGTTACTGTATTCATGCAGGACATATTCAAAATGTTTTTCTCAAGCCATAATATTCCTCACAGCAGTTCTGATGAGACCTTTTTTCCATGACCTCCAGGTATAACAGCCATGACACATTTGTTTGGAGGAAACTGAAAGATTAGGAAAAACAAGCTGTTCTTAATTTTTGTTGAAAATAAGCTATTGTTGTAGCTCTCCAAGTTCCTCGCTCATTATAGCATTTTGAAAAGTTAACAGTCTCAAGCCACAAGCAATCCAAGAGAAGTCAGCTTATGTAGCTTCTTTGATTGATTTTTCATCTGGGAGGATTTCAAGAGTTCTTGGCAAAGCTTTGTGGGGACATTGAGCACTGGGACACCCTTCCTCCTCCTGTCCCCTCCTCCCCCCATGCTGCAAGGTTTAATTTCCCAGTTGCAGAGACCTGAATGTGGGACATCTTTAGTAATGGGAGCATAAGGCTAGAAGAGAGCTTCTGAGTCAAATCCAGTCCTGTTGTCATCACACATAGTCCAGGATACCATTCATAAAGGTATAATGCTCCATCTTCAAAGCATTTGGATTTTTGCCTCCACTATGTCCTCTGAAAGGCTGTTCCACAAGCTGAGTGCTCTAAGAATTATGAAGGTCCTTTTTTAATCCCAGTTATATTTATGTGTGGCTGATTTTTACCCAGCTGGTCTCATGCCAACATTGTCCATATGCTTAATTAAGTGTCTAAGCCCTCTCAAGAGTGCTTTTATACATAGCAATCATACTCATTTTGGCCTTTGTTTTGTTAGGCTAAGCAAACCAAGATTGCCTTCTGTAATAGCTTCATTTTTCCGTGTTGTTATRCTTATTGTCAAAGAAATACCTTAGCCAACTTAAATTTCTGCTACTCAACTTCTATATACAAAGAATCTCTCRGTGACCACGTTAAGTGCCATCATCTCCTAGGTGGAACCTAACTGTTTATAAATGCATTCACTGAATGCTGAAATAAGGTAAAACACCACACATATCTGAGTACAATAGGGAGAGAAAAGCTTGGCATATGCAYCTGGGGGTTCTCATTTGACAAGAACGTTAGGGCTAATGCTTGTTATGCTTACCAAAAGGGCTGTTGGAACCTCAGTATTGGATCCTGTGATTCACTGAGTCTCTGCTTTGATGTTTTGTTGAAAGCCTTTTTCAGTGGTCTGGCAGAAGGATGCAAACCACCATYTGAACCACTGGTGCAATAGTATCTTGGTGGAAAGAGGTTGGCAAAACTTTACTCTGCACCACAAAAATGTTGCTTAAGGATTTCCCACCAGTCTGGGCCTGAGTCTGTTTAGCTTCTATGTGCTTATTTTTGATAAGGAACTAAGAGATTTTTTTTTTTTTTGCTGAAAACTAGTTGCTTTTCATCTTTCTTTGTGCTCAGAGCTAAATGTACTCTTAACATGGTTTCTCCAAGACCAACGGTATTGCCCCTTCAGCCCTAAATGCTCCTAGTATGGAGTAGGTTTCTCAGGATGGTGTGTTTAGTAAGCATCACTCGGGGAAGAGCAAGAATGATGCACTGAAAGGGGCTCAGAAATGATGCTGTGATTTTATTTGTAARTGCAAAGAACTTGCCAACCCAAAGCTTGCTCCCTGCTGTCCTACAAGTCCTGGAAACAGACATATAAAAGCAATTTTATTTGGAAAAGGCTGTAGCTCTTATTCTGGATAGAACTGTGCTATAAGAACCAGCTGTGCTTTTCATAGCCTTGTGTAGGCTTGACACCCGGGTGGGGGGACTTTCAAGGCACTGAAACGAGTTCTGCTTCCTCCTTGTAGCTGGGGCTGCTGCTGCTCAGAGCTGGGAAACTCTTTGCCAGGGGAAGTGGACAGTAACAGAAATATGTTCCCCAAACCGAAAGGAGTGGAGGCAGAAAGGGAATTAAAATGAAAAGGTTCATGGCCAGGCCTTGCCTGATTCAGGGATCACCCTGCTGTGCATCAGGACTAGGGCTGCACTCCTCCATCTCTCAAACYTCCAGCATCTAGTAGCTGCACTGCTTCCCCCAGTTGCATTTAGACCCCTTTGGGCTGTGCTGCTGTGGAGACTGTGAGGAACTTGTGTGATGCTGAGGATGCCTAAATCACTCTACTCCAGTCTGCCTAAAGCCTCTGAGCYCCAGTGTGGCACCAGCATCTGGTAAGAGCATGGACACGTGCTCTTGTCGTCTCTCGCAGGGGGCAAGCACCCTGCAGGCTGGTGTTTGCACAGAGCCGTGTGGCTTCCTTCCAGCCTCTCGGCTGCATGGCAAGGCAGTGGTGCCGCACAGGGAATGCAAGTGGTACGTCCCCCAGATCCCACGCGTTCGTTCTGCCCTGCTGAGCCTGCCCCATCCCCTCTCCCCTCCCCAAGCRGCCCACGTACCTGGGCATTTTTGACTCTGCGCTAGCTCTGTACTGTGGCTAAGTAACGATGACTCAGATGTTGCTTTCCGACATCCCCTACGTGCAGAGCTAAAGGAGCTGGAGCGAGTCCCACGTCATGACATTAGTATCTCTCCCCCACTCCTCCTCCCCGTCACCCTGCACCTCRACTCCTCAGCAGTGGAGGGTGGAGCAAGACCAAACTGGTCTCTGCATGCATATTGCCTTTGTCCRTTGTGGATGAACGTAGAGTGCTGGAGGGAAGCATGTTAACGACGAAAAAGCATGCAGGGCTCAATTGTTCCCTGCATGCGTGGAAAATTACTCGTGCTCGCTCTTCCCTTTGCTTGAGCAGCTCCAAAACGGGCTTGTAGGGGAGGGAGGAGAGGAGGGAGGTGTACGTATGTGTGGAGCCAGGCTTGTTTATTTTCCTTCCTGCCTCTGAAGGATTTKTTCTGAAAGATTCTCACCTTCATGTCGGTAGGAAAACACGCAGCAATCGGAAAGCGTTTTGGGGCCAGCCAGTTTTAAGTGTCACTAGGAAAAGAATAGAAAGAAACGGGGGGCCCCTGACGTCCCAGCAATGCAGCGCCGTCCCCCGTCCCTCCCTCCCCTTCCCATCTGGCCCAAGTGAAAGCAGATGGGAGAGGTGGCCACAGCGGAGACACGGCAGAGGTTGCTGATTGCAGCGCGGACACGGGTTACCGATCCCACTATTCCTGCTGGCCCTGGGGCACCCACCAAGAACAAGCTCCCCCACTGCGTGGGGCGCTGCTACAAAGAGAGTGAYGGTCAGGTAATTGGACAGGGCAGGGAAAACGGGTCCAAAATTCTGATACATAAMGTTTCAGTGACCCTGGGCATCTCTCCAGACCTCTCCTGTGTTTGTGGAAGAGGGAAACCATCTGTGTACCATGCAGATATGTTCTCAGGTGTCATTCTTGCAAAGTGCTTGGAAGAGAGAAGGTGACAATATGAGCAGCATCTTATCCAACTAAAGCTACCCAACCCTCCAAAATTAGTATTTTATGAATACGTTGAATTTCAAGTTGTAAATCCTTCTCTGCCTTCCCGCAGTAGGTGCTTGAGGACTAGCAGGGCTGGTACCTTTGCTCACCTGCAAGCAGATCGGTTACTGCTTCTCCAAAGCACCTTGTGTGCACGCACACCCACRCACACCCACGCACACCCACACATGCGCTCGAGCCCCCAGCTGGCTCTGGGTAGGTCGGGGGAAGCTTTCTGCTCCTTCCTCGTAGCAGCTGGACACGGGATGTAGATCACCATCCCGTGAACCTGCCCTGGGTCCATCCCCACTGCCTCCATGGCTGCTTTTGTTCGGGGTTGATTGAGCGTGTGCTGTTCCTGCCTGCTCCCCTTGGGTTGTTTTTTTCTTAGTGCTTCATTATGCTTTTTCTCACCACTGTTTTTTTCACACCCTGCCTTTTTTTTTTCTCCCCCCCCGAGCTGCTTGCTTGTTTGCACTCCTACTTTCTTGATTCTTCTTTTCTCTTCTGTATTTCCCCCCTCCCTTCACTTCTAGCTCTGTCCAGTTTTCCTCCTTGTCTCTTGCTCTCATTGCATTTTCTTTCTGGACTTGACAACAATTTTCTTAAGTATAAGAAAAGAAAAACTCCAGCACTATGTTGCCGCGAGGCTTTCATTCCTTGGCTGCATKCGTTAGGGATATAGGCTGATCAGACTGATTTTTTTTTTATTATTCTCTGTACAAGTCATGGCTTCCCCTGCTGCTCTGCTTCACCTCTCCACTTCCTTCCCCGAGTGGATCCCCAGACGCTGCACTCTCCCTCCAGCCCAGCCAGCTGTATTCAGTTATCTTTTTGCCTTTCTGTCTCCAAGCAGAAAACATTTCTGCTCCTCACTGACTCGCCCATTGGCTGCCATCGCCGCCGGAGGAAGCTGCGTGCGGGAGGAGCGGCGTTGCTAAGAGCTCTGCAGCGATGGAGGTGGGATGGGGCAGGGGAGAAATCTGCTGGGACGTGGCTCCGTGCTGGGCCAGGATCTGCTCCCGAATGCCGGGGAATAAGGGAGCAGATGTCGCAGGTTGGCTGAGCGATCGCGGCCGTAGCCAGCTGCCAGTGTTTACTGCCCAAGGAGGAAGAGGAAGTGGCAGCAGCGTYGAGGCTGTGTTGTGAAAGGGATTAAGCTAAACTAATGGAAATTGTAAGATGGGTGTCAAGGATGATTTCTGGCTGTGGGCTGTGGTAAGCTGTGGATCGTATCCCAAGAGGAGGAATGGAAAAAAACATTGTTTGGATGCTGAAAGCTGAACAGAGTAAAGCTCTAKAGAATAATGTAGAGTAATCGGGGCTGGTGGATTTAAGATTAAACTTTGCAACACAAGTGCAGACTACAATAATAAACTCATCTAGRTTCTCTTCCAACCTGTCTTAATGAATTCATTTACCTTTCTGTGCTGTGGGGAGGGCAGCAAATATTCTTCCTATTTTACRGAAAGGGAAGCCGAAACCCTGAGAGGCCGGGGAATGGTCCCGGGGTCAGCGCCCGCGGGGCTGCGTGGCAGTGCTCGCGCTCCAGAGCTGTGTGAGCCTCTGCTTCATACACGTGAGCATGATTTTCTCCAGTCTGCATCCTTCAGACCCGTCCTGTTGCAGGAATACAACAGGCTGCCCTGACAAGCTGATCTCTTCCTGCCAGCAGTGTGAGCTTATCTTCAGATTTTCCCCTTGCATGGGTGTTCCTGGCATCTGTAACTCTTTTTGCACCCAAGAGTCTTGGGCTGGGCGATTTTGCATATATTTTTGCCTTTTTAATTTGTTTGACTTTGCTTTGGGATCCCTTTTGTGAATCTAATGTCTTTCTGAAATGCAGCATGAGCCTTCTTTCAGAGGAGTGGGTCAGCTAGGAAGCAAAGCAGTTTGTCCCAGGTGTTTTGCTGTAGCACTGAAGCTTAGTGCCCCTCTGTGTCTCTGTGAAATGCTTCAGGGACATGGCATGAGCCATCCATTTTTTTCTAGAGATCCTTTCAATTTCTCTAGTACCCAGATGCAGGTTCATTGGGAAATCCTGATTTGTACAGGGATGGGAAGGAGGGAAGCTGGAGTGATCTCCCTATACAGTCAGGGAGTTGTCTGCTGTCATTCCCCCCCTTTTTCCCCCCTTATCTTTCTAAGCCCTTGAGCTGTTTCAGCTTTCTCTATGCTGTCCAGGCCTGGACAGGACAGCAGGGAGCGGTATTTAGAGAGTTTGCGAAACTGCAGCCGAGCTGCATTCTCTCTGCAGTGACCTCTCCCTTCTTGGTTTCAAATTCTTCACATCCCTCTTTCCCATGTAAGTGGAGAGTTGCTCTATTTAGGGAGCAGTGAACACACCACTGAAGGTGTGTCCAGCAACAGCTTTCTGTGGCTTTTAGGTATTGCTTGAAGTCCCAATTCACTGTCTTGCTCCTGGCTGTTAGAAAGGCTCCAGGCAGAAGGTGCAGGAAGCCAAGCTTGGCTTAGGTGTGGCTCCCAACTTGGTCTCTTTTGCAAGCAGTTGCTCACAGCGGCMTCAGTTACTGCCTTCCCCACAACCCAGCAGCCTCTCCCTTCTTGATGTTGGAAATTATTTCACTTAGAAATCAGGAATCATTAAACTGAGCTCATGGGATTGGTTAGTTACATGAAGGGAAGCAATCCCACAGCATTTTTTCCCTRTGAATAATGGTAAGAATCCCTTTTTGGGCACACGTTGCATGCCATCATGGGCATGGTTACACTGAGAGGCATGCACAGGGTAAGTAAGTCTGAACCCCGGGGAGACTGGAGAAACATTCCCTGGCAGTGGGATAGTGGTGAAGGGCATTGGTACCACTAGTATAAATCCAAAGTAATTCCATCAGTTTCACTGGAGTTAACCAGAATTTATATCCGTATCACTGACATAGCAACCTTGATGGTTTGACATCTAGGGTTAGAAGCTTGAAGGACACATGTAATTTAAGCCAATCAAGAATTTAATGGATGTATAAGACCAGCGACCTTCATGCAAGGGGATAGAAAGTGGGGGGAGAAGCAAAAAGAACAGCTGTAGTAGGGAATAAGTTAGTTAGATGTTCTCATAGCGCGCAATCAGTTAGTTTCTTTGCTGTTTTCTCGCTACACCTCCACTGTCGTCATCTTTAGTTTGTAAATCATCTTCCCTTTGCACAGCCCTTGAATTCCAAATTGGCAAAAGTTACATGACTTTACCACTTACACCATTTTTTTTCTGGCCTGTTTACACCCCGTAAATTAAGATAATGATGAGCTTGGCATGGGATCTGGAGGTTTTTCACAGCAGGCTTGGTTTCTTCCCTTTAATTAAACATTACAGGTTCCTCATGAATCATAATTCATGCTGTTAAACTTTGATGAAAAGCCTTAACATAGTAATTTATGGGAAATCTGTTTTGATGTGCAGATTTGGACCCCACATCTAACCTTGTACACAACTGTAAAGCTCCTGTAAATCATCTGACTTTGCTAGATTCACACCTACCCTCCACTGCAAATCAGCAAACCAAGTCCAACGATGCAGGCGTGTGGCACAGTCTCTGTCCTCTGCGGTGGCCAGTTTAATGCCTTTCTGAACCATGAGCTGATCCTGGCTTCGGGAGGCTAACAGCCCCTCGTGGGCCGGTCCTCCATGTATTTCTTTAAACCATTTTCCAACATATTTACTCCACAATTTCATGATGTGGCTGGGCAAAAGTACTTCCTTCACTTGTTTTTAACCTGTTGCAAACTGCATCTGGGGCCCCGGGTTTTCTGCTATGCGAATTAAAAAGTAACAGTTCCCTTTCCCCCCTGCCCCATGGCATTCCTGCTTTTTGGAGCTCTTTCGGGTAGTCGTTTTTCTTCCAGGCTGACGTTCTGCTGTCTTCCCTTACATGGGAGCTCTGCCCTTCACGTGATCTGCCCCCACCTCCATCCCAGCCCTTTTTCTATCTTAATTGTATCTTTTCTGACATGAGGGGACCAGAGCTGCTGGCAGTGTTCACCATACATGTGCACRGGGGATTTATACAAAAATATAATGGGTTTTTCCAATGTGATCTCTATACCATTTGCAACAATTCCCTAGGATGCCTTTTCACTGTTGTAAAGCCTGAGCTGACATTTGCAGAGTTGTATCTGCATTGACTCTAAGATCTCAGAGCAGCATTAGCTCATTTTCAGCCTGTTACTGCATAARGATGGAGGGGATGAAGAATGTAAATCAGGAAGAAATGAGGCTTCTTTGGTTCCTCTGGCTGCAGAAGTCATCCCCTGTGGTTGTTTGATTAGCACCAAATTTCAGCTGCCTGGTGCCTTGTCACTCGGCGCCGGCACAGTGTTCCTGTCCAGGGACAAGTCAAGTCACGCGGTTTTTCAGTAAGACGGTTTTAAACAGCCACGTTCCAGACAACTAAATATTCTCATTCAGCCCAAAGTGCAGCAGGCCACATTTTCAGAGGGGTGTCAGAAAATCAAAAGGAGCCCTCTGTGCAATGGTAGCTTTTATAAAACATCTGCTTGGCAGAGATGATCACATGTCTGATCCCAACATGTGTGTCAGATCATTTCCATCTCTTTTCCATGTGAAGCTTTCGCCACTTCTTCCCACTGCTCTGCCTGGTTTGTCCTATTTATAGWGTGCCCTTCACTGGAGTATCTAGGCTTTTAACCTTTATTCTTGGAAAATTATTCAYTTCTTGGACCTGCTGTGGAGCAATTATTCACCAGCACTCCTCCCCAACGTGACATTAAAAGAAATTCCCACGAGGCAGCGCATAACTTCAAATCTTTCTGCAGCCAAACCCAAACTCTGCCTTGCGTTGTGAGCTGTTTTGTCTTGTCCTGTAATTCTCAGCCTGGCTGTGTTGTTCATTCACCTGCAAAAAATGCTCTTCTGCCTTTGATTCTTCCCTGGTGAGATCATTCACCTCCGAACGCAAGAGCAAAACACACACCAAATGATATTCTGGCGTGAGTTTATTTGAGTCTTTTTCAGTCACTGGCTTATTACCTCTGCTGGGCCACCACAGCTCCTGTTCCTGGTCCCAGTAACTAYAAACAGGCCAGTGGTGACAATGGAGCGATCTGGGAGCAGTTAGTTCCCCAGCAGAGGATATCTTCTGTGTGCATTGAAGGCCGAGTTGTCTCTGCTGTCTCAGCGTTTCTGTAGCACCCTTCCCTACATTACGGAGGTGCAGAGACACAAATAATCAGCAGGTTGTCAGAGGTGTGTATTGTTATTTGGCTTCCAGGTGGCATGTGGGATTCATCAGACATCACGAGAGGCTTATTTCCCAAAGCTTTGCTAGGAAGGGAGGGGGGGACTGTGCCACCTTCACATCTCTGGAGGGATAGAGGTGATTAAAGAGGAAGTGGTTGTGCTCTTTTTGCTTTTGTTGTTAAAATCTCTGGATTTCTAGAACATAACATCACTTGCGTTGCTGTAGAGAGCTGAAACTGGCTTGGAGAGCGTGCTCCGCCGCGCTGGTGAGACCTGGCTCCTTCCTGAGATGCAGAGACCTGGGGCTGGCAGACACAGTGTCCAGAGCGAGRGAGGCTGCTGGTGTCTAATACTACCGCAGCATTTCCTGCAGCAAGAAAACTCCGATGATTTTGAATGGCTAATTTGGGGCCTAACTTGGGGCTTGAGGAGGAAATTCTTTCAGGCTGTTGTTTGCATTTCACTGGAACAAAAAACCAGCAGAAGGAGTCAGCTGGCTCTGCTTTCATACCTCCCAGCATGAAGCAGGCTGGATACATGGGGGGCGAGGAGGGGGGAGGAGAATTGATGAAACTATGGATATTAATGTGTAAACATTTGTCTTGGAGCTGTTTCGCAAGAGAGCATCCCTTTGATGGGCTTCGCTTGTGCCCCTGAGGCACCACTCGAGGGCAGCCACGCTTCAAAGGAAAACGCCTGCTCCAGAGCTTAGAAAGGGCAAGGCACTTCCACCTCCCCTTCACTGCATGGGTGGCACCCTGTCCTTGAATGCTGCTCTCCAGAGCTAGGCAAAGCCAGGCAGATCCCAGGAGCAGGAAGGGTTTGGAAGTGCTGCTGGAGACCATCCAGTTGGGATGAGTTCAGCTGCAATGGCTCTCCTTGGCTGCATCCAACCTGCCAGTCTGGGAGCGGGCCATGGTCCTGCCCTTCCATGTCCTTCTGCCCTGGCCAAAGCCCCCTTCTGACTGCTGTACCTAGATTTTCTTCAACAGGATAGAGCCTKCATTTGGATCCAGGTCGCTGGTCCTTTAGTTGAGCTGTACACCCGAAAGCACAAAACCTTTAGTGGATTTCTGTTAATTTAAGGAGTTTTTAGACAAGAGATAAGGTACAAGCAGGGAACAGGGCCTGAGGAGCTGMGCACCTTGTTGCTGGTATAAGGCTGCGGAGAAGGAAATCATCTCCCGCTCTTCTGCCCACTCATACAAGAGTGTTGCCATTTTTTAATAATTCCATCATCACTTTAAATAGCTGTTACTACCATAGCCTCCAGGCTCCTGACTCAAGTCCTCACTGGCTGTACACAAAAGCAAACACCGGCACCGTGCCATTTCCTGTATATATCTCTGCTCCTACCTGCCTCATCCTGGGGCACATTTCATTACTTTGTGCCTTTTTGCCAAGAAATACCAGACTGGTGTTGTAGACAATCATGGGAATTAATTCAGTCTGTGCTGAGCTCTGCTCCTGCGATCCAAGATTCCTGGATCCAGATTACTGTCTCCAGCCCCCAGAATAGAGCACAGGGTGCTGGTCCTGGAGTGAAAGTGAGGTTGCTTAACCAAGCTGTCTTTGAGAGGAGAAAAGGGGAGRATCAGTAGTCAGAACAAGCCTTGGTACTCCCATCACCATGTTATATTGGTGGGAAAACAGCATAAAAAACAGTGCACATTGCCAAAGATTAACCAGAATGATTGCATAACTCCATGGCACCTCCTGTGGAGGTCTTTGTCCAAGTTCCCTTACAGACAGGCAGCCATGTGGAAAAGAACCTACTTTCATTAAAGTTTCATTCTTGCATCTTCTGGTCTGTCAGTTCATAAAAAAAACCTGCTTAAGCTTGTGTTAACTCTGGCAAGTTTGCAATCACACCTTGGCTTTTTGAGAACATTTGTTTCTTCTGGTGATGGGAGGCAGGTTTGCATGAACATCCATCTTACAGGCTGGCATTTTTGATACCAAAGAGCCACAGCTCTCTAATCCCCTTGTAAATCTGGCATAACTTTATTGATTCAGTGAAGCTGCCTTGGATTTATACTAGCAAAACTCCTCCTGGCCTGCAACCCATAGTCTCAACTAAAGGGTTTGCAATTTAGAAAGCCCCAGYAGGCTGTGGGTATTAACGATGACCTGTGAGCACAAGTTACAATGATATCTGTCCYCTTAGGACTGTACGAATGGACACTGCACAAGCACCAGATGCCGAAAGTAGAGCAATGCTGCCAGAAGGCTTTTGTGTTTAGTCCATGAGGTGAAGGTAAAATTAATTGCTTGGCTGCTTACTGTCAGCYAAAGCCAAAAGTATGCTCATTCTAGCACTGCAGCCCTGGGTTCCCGGGCTCTGCGCATGGTTGCTTGCGTATTTGGCAGTGCAGGGTCAACAGAAGCTGTTTCAATGGTGAGGGGAGATGCTCCCTTCTGCATACATCTCTCCGTTCGACRGTTGCTTGCTTCACCCGGTTTCAGCCACATACTTCTAGAAATTTGGTCATGGAGAGTCTCAAACCTTTAGTTTAAATACAGATCTTGTTCCGTGCTGTTTGACCAGGCAGGGAGATTTGGGGAAAGGAATAGAAAATGTTGGAGATCGTGAGATTTGATGTGTTTTGATTTAGCTAGGAGAATGTGATCCCAGAGCCCCACAGTTCCTACAGGCCTCAAGTAGGGCAGGAGGACATGAATATTTATGTGTTTGCACTGTTGCAGTAGAATTGCCTATGCTGGACAAAAACCTGTCTGCAGGTTGATGTTAACAATAGTGGGCAAAAAGGAGAGAAAAATGAATAATTTAGAATGCAGCTTTGGGAAAGGGAGTTTGCTGCTATTTTAAGGCTGAAATGGCCTTAAATGGTTTGGTTCTTGCTTGTTATTATGAATAATGTATTGTGTTTGGCGTATGTACAGGTAAGGAGAATGAAAGCTGAGAGCAGAAGGGAACTTCACGCAAAAAAMCTTGTCCCCAAATCTTAGCCTTTTCTGTGTTGTTYATAGTTAACTGATTTAGAGACCAGRYCAAATTTTGGAGAAGAAGAGGCATCTTCARAGTTTCCAAACCTCAGAAGTAGCAAAATGCATCCATGAGGACGCTAATACATTCCTTAGAGAGTCAAGAAACACTGGAGCAGACCATCCTGGTGGTGTCAAGGGGAAAACTTCTTTTTAAGAAAGCAGAAATCAAAATCTTTTCAGCTTGCTTTCTCCCTCACAGGGAAACAAAGAAATAAATGGTGTGAGGCAGGGTAGAGAGAGCAGACAACYGGTGTGTATGAAACCTTTGGGTGTTGTCTTTGAAGGCTCCTCAATATTCACTTGAGGTTTCATTGTCTGGTAACAACAGAGAGAGAAAAATTGCTCAAAGCTGAAAAATGGGGAATTGGGTGGGGGAGGAAGATGGCATTGARAAACATCAGCTGAGGGTCTCCCGATGGTTAAGAAGTTCCTGCTATTTTTGCCTTTGCTGCAGTGGCTTCAGCTCTACTTTAAGGTGTACTTTGTACTTTTATGATGCACCTAATCCTAAAGACTTGAAATCGGCCTGCCTGGGGCATTTTCTCCCTCCTGCCATGTAACCCAGCCAGTGCAAAGGGCCTCTGGGCAAGCATCCTCCCTGAGGCCCCCAAGCTCCAGGAGCTTCCTGTGAAATTGTTGAGAGGCTCCTGCGAACMACGAATATCCTCCCTGCAATGACAGAGGGTCAAAAAGGAGTTTCTTTTGACATGGGCTGATTGCTTTTGAGATGACTGCTCAATCCCACYGGGACGTGGCAGCATTATTAATGGTGTCAGGACAACCTGGAGCCCTGGTTAAGGCTCTTTTGATGGTTTGCAAACTGAAGAGGTGAAAGGAGAGTGCTAAATCGACAGGATTAGGTCTCCTACCATCATCCCAAAGAGCCAAAGTAATCCRGAAAGACAGACCAAAGCTGGAGCAAGCACAGAGAGAGGCCGCCACGATGGTGAGAACACGAAGGCTCTCTCGTGGCTTGAGAGGACCTGAAATTGGGTGGTTTAGTCTGCGTTTAGGCTGGAGGACAGGGCTGCAGCTCTGGCCTAGGTGAAGAACGTGGCCTGGCCGCCAGCAGCTGAGGGATTACGGTGAAATCAGACCCCAATGGCTGCTTCGCCGTGCAGATGCCAAGGGGAGAGCGCTGCCTGACCGGTCACATGCCATGGGCAAAAAGAGGGGGAGATCTGCACATCCCAGCACGCAAGGTGCACATTCAGCCATGGTCAGGGGCAGCAAYGAATCCATCACTGCTCGCTGGAAAGAAAGTCAAAACAAGGCAGAGTTGTGCTCGTCGGGACGTTATTCCCAGGCCATTCCTGGGGCTGACCAGCCCCCCCCCGCCAAAGACTTGCTTCCCATTTTATCTCCTTTCACCTCAGTTTTCCCCGACGTCYGTGTTTCAGACTAGACAGGCTGATAGAGCAACAACTCCCAGCGGTAACCCTTTAAGGGACAAACATCGCAGCCTGTTTCCCTGTTCCCAAACAGCACTTCCAAGGACAGTTCGTTTGAAWTGTCATGTTCAAACACAGTCACTTACTTGTATTCTCCTCGGAGGTACTAACGGCTGTAAATCTTCAAAGAGAATAATGATTAGCCCTAAGCAGCACTGGGCTGTGAGAAAACGTATAATGGAACAATTATTGAAAGCAGCTGAGACTAAAAGTAGCATTTAATGGGATCCGGCATCTTCTGTTCCAGCTGACCTGAATGTTGCTTGTTCTGCCAAGCATAGAGAGTGAAAACCTCTGAGATTTGTAAGTCACAGTATTTAGGTCACACGTGGATTAGAGTGTGATCAGATTGGCTTTAATATAGAGCTGCTCCAAATAGATGTAGATCATACAGTGTGCRAAGGAATCAATGCTTTCAGTGGCTTTTAGGGAGATCACAGGGGAGCCTGGTGAAATGCTCTACCTCCAGAGCTGTGTTTTGTAAGGTCTTTCAGAGGCATCATAGATTACAAGTGTTATTCACCTGYGTGTGATCACAGCTGCTGTGGGCAGGGGCTGAGAACCCTTTGCCACGGTCCAGATTGCCACCACGTTGGCTGCAGCAAACCTATGCACCATGCTTGTCCCTGCTTGGATGTAGACATCCAAGTGAGAGAGGAGATTGTGGTGCAGCAGAGGCTTTGAGCCTCTGTCTTGACATAGACACTAGTCACCTCTTCTGCTCTTTGCCATGAAGGTAGCAGAGACCTTTTTCTCTGAACTTATTTCATCAAAGAGCGTATCCATACTGCTCACAACCAGCTCTGGGTCACAGATCCATTAGATGTGGTATTTTCTGTCCCTGACAGCCTGATGTCTTGTAATGGTGCTGAGATGTCCGAGCTCTGGCCAGCCCTGGAACTAAAGCTGATAAGTGAACCCAGGAGTCTTGTTGGGGCCATCTGGAAGGCCAGGACCTGAGAGCAAACTGAAGCCAGGCTGGATGTGTTCATGTTATCTGAGCAGCTGCTTTTTCACCGTATCAGCATGAAGGGTGATTAGCGCTGGCGTAAGGCCAGAGCAGAGTATCCGTTTTCTGCCGGGCCAGTTAATGGCCAAGTTCTCCCCTCCTCCTAATGGATAAAACAGACGAATGTGATCATTAACACTTCCCCGCCACCAAAAMCTCACACTCCTGGCAGAGCCACAGAGCCTGGAGCCCCCTCTGGGTGCACTGAGGGAATGTGTCTCCCATTGCCATCAGTGGAGGTGACCTTCCTCCTGGTTTTGCCTGAGCCTTTCATCAACAGACCACCCCAAAGAGCCACTCCGGGGACCAGAGATGGCTTGGGTCCATCTGCCTTGTTCTCCAGCAGATCCCTGGGCTCCTGAGCAATGGCTGCTCCTCACCCTGCAGGAGCTCTGCAGAGCTGAGGCCTGCCACCAGCATGATTCAGCCATCACCACTAGGAACAGTTATGAGAAAACGTGGACCCTTAAAACAGTTGGATGCAGCTGATAGCTAAAGACACTGCCCTGTCCCTGAGTGAAGGGCTAGCTGGCTGTAGTTCAGTGCTGGAAAGGTACAAGTGGGAGAGCATTTCTGGGATGGATGTGATTATCTTTGCTATCCTCTGCTGGAAGAATGTGCACACAGGAGGTTATGCTGGTGCTTGGTTTTTGGCATCATGCTAGACCCCACTTCACTTCTAAGGAGCAGTGGTGTTATGTCCTCACAGCCTGCTCCATGGGCATGTCCTTGCCTTCAGATGAAGACCCATAATGCTGGGCTTGCTGTCCCACCAAGAGCTACACGCTCTGGGTAAGAGGAGGACAGAGGAGAGACTCAAAGACTCTACAAACTGTGATTTCTTAAACCACAGGCCAGACTGAGATGTCACAAATCCCACAGAGTTGCTGTCTCTTCCCTGGCCAATTCTGCCTTGCCTCAGCCGAGGGACAGAAAGCATCCTCAGCTGTGATTTCTTGACTAGGCAAATCACAGCAACACTGAAGCTACAGGGGAAAACCTAGGTCTGAATCCTTATAGCAGTCCTGCAGTATTAGATGTTTTCTCATAGCTGAACCCATCAGGGCTGGGACCTGCAAGCAGCCAGACAGGGCATTGCACCAGTACAGTGGAGCCCGTCCAGGTATTACCTGTGGGTATTGGCCTGCACAAAGGGTGCGTGGTCTGCCTCGTTAGATCCCTCCCGGTGTGTTGGGAAACATTACCCAACCCCATGGTTATGCTTGGTGGCACGAAGCCACAGGAACATCCAGCTTCCAAAATGCCCCAAGCTTGCAATTAACTGCACCTCCACGAGGAGATTGCTCAGCTCAACGTATTTAAAATCTTCCATGATGATAGATTGTGATTTGACAGGAGACTTGCAGTTGGCAGACTGAGAGTGTCTCTTCGTTTCCTGTAACTTCCAGAGTGTTCCCAAATAATGACAGTACTCATAAAGGTCTGTGGTTCTTCTAATCACCTGGAGAAACCATCTCTCTGGCTGACGCTGATGTGTTGCTACCTCAGGGTTAGGAGGCAGCAGCTGTATTTCAGCACACAGATATTGCACAACTCTTCAGGATGAGAAGAGCTGATGGCTGCTGGATCCAATTGAAAGAGGAATTTTAGGTCAGCAGAATATTGTTTGCAGTGCTGGGTTATGGCCAGGTTGCTATGGGGACACCTGCACCTTTAGATTTTTGATAGTGCAAGGAATTGGGATGCTCTTTCACCTGATTTCCCCCAGAAATTACACTACTGTGAGCCTTTCTTCCATCCATCAGCCCTGCTCCCAACTCCAGTCCCTCCTGAGCCCAGTGGTAAACTCCAGCCACAATTAATAGCAGGGCGGAAGGCTACAAAATGTGAAGCATCTGCAACAAGCCCGTGCAATGCCCAGCCTGAGTGCCATGCACACCTCCTGCAGATATTTGTTTGGCTGCTGGTGGCTGCAAGGCAGCACGTTGTGTCGGGCTTGCCTAGAGCCAAAGGGGCCATCATATGCATCACCTGGGATTGCTCCAGCGCCTGCCGCTGCCTGCCACCGCATGAGGGACTGGGAACAATGTAGGCATGGAGCTGAATCTTGCTCAAGCAACATTACAGAGCCCCTCATATGGAGCTGGGCTGGAGGTGATGTCCACAAAGCCCAGTGGTCCTTGCCATTGGCTGGACCTTCCTAGCTAAGAGTCAGTTAGTGCATGCCGTGGAAACTCTAAATGAAAATCTAATGCCAAATGGCCTCCGTGCTGTGTCCTTCAACTCACTGCAAACCTGCACCCAAGCTCAGGCTGYCCATGGAGACACCAGGCTCTTTCAGGCCTGAACATAGGCTTGGGCTGAGGCTTAGCAGGCAACACTGAAATTCCTGTCATTAAATGAGGGCAAGAGCCCAACCCTGCCTACGTGCAGGGTTGGAAGATAAATGCTTCGAGGACTGGAAGAAGGTAGCTGCTTCCCAGGCCTGGGGAATCCAGCTGGAAAGGTCTGATATAGCCATGGATGACATCCAACTTGCAGCCAATGAGTGGAAAGACCTGGAAACATACCTGGTGAGCCAGTGTACCTGGACCAGGGCCTGGGGAAGCAGCAAATCCAGCCATGAAACTGGCCTCCAGCATCTGCCTTCCCTCATACATCTGGCAGGAGATGAAAGAGGCAGGACTGGGGGGCTCAGAGGCGGGAACAGGGGCTCTAGGGACGGTGAATGAATTGCAGGGAAAAAAAGAAAATTCATCACCAAAACTAACCCGCACTGAAAATAATCAGTGACTAATTTTATGTCTTGATGATTGCCTTTTAACTGCAAGTTATTTAAGACAGCAACAAAGAAGATTATGTCCTGGTGGGAGGATAAATGAGTGTTGCCATAGAAGCGAGGCGATGCTGCAGCACTGCTCGGTCCATCCGGACCCGCAAACCCGGGCTCTTGGACTACCAACCGCCGAGCCGTGGCAGAGCTGTGGGGGTGTCCAACGTGCCGCGGCGAGAAAAGCACTCGTGCGAATCCGAGGCAAGCTGACAGCCTGGGAAGGCGGAGAAGATAGATTTGCCTTGAGGAGCCAAAGCCGGAGAGCTGATATTTAGCTTGAACGCTGAGCAGAGCCTGTGGGCGGCCGGGCCCCGGTCCATCGTGCTGATTGATTACCCCTCGTGCTGCTCCGCCAGCCACTTTCTCCCTGCGTTTTTGCATACCTGGATCACATTTCCAAGACTTTTCCCCCCAACTTCTCCCAGCAAACCTGGTCCCTTATCAATCTTAAGGCAAGGGACCAAGGGGAGTTGCGAGGGATTAGGAAAGAATTGGCCCTTGGGAATCGCTTTCCTCCCTCTGCCTGGGTTAAATTGTGCAGTGATGATGGAGGCTTTCGAACTCGGCATGGGAGTGTTCAGAGCTAAATGTGCGGAGACAAAAACACTCCCAGTCCCTCCCCGCTGCAGGAAACGTGTGTTGCAAGATTCCCCGGAAGGGATGGGAGAGCAGATCTCTGTCCCACGTCCCTGCTCCAGAATGAAGCACAGCTTGGGCTTGGCATGTCTGCAAGCATTAATCCCTCCATCTCCTTCTCTCTCTCTCTCTCTCTCTCTCTCTTTTCCCTGGGAGGACGAGCTAGTCAACAGGAGACGAGGGCAAGATTACGATTCTGCAAGCATCACGTGAAACGTGATTAACTGGGAACAGAAGGGATTTTTATTTGGCCTGTGTATGATGTTCTGCTTTCATTGCATCCTCATAAAGCAAACATGCCTCGCCGGTTAACTGCCCTGCCCTTACCGGAGTGGGAATAAAATTGAGAAAAATACCCTTGGCACACGAGCCCGCAGCCCTGGCACAGCGAGGTCTTTGTTTATAGCTCCTCTCTTCCTCCATCTGGGTTCAGCTTCTGCAGCATGTTATTTATACCGCAACACGGTTCACTGCGTGCTTCGTCCTGCCTCTGCCAAAGAGGGGAAATCCCTGCCCTGGAAAGCAGATGACTGCTCTGGAGTTCGTTTGCTGCATGCTCCTAAAGCAGGACCACGATGTGTTTTTCCTCGAYGAAAGGTGCTCTCGGGCAGGTGCCCATGGAGCGGCCGGCTTCCTTCGCGCTGCGTGGGTGCGTCCCCACAGTCCTGGCAGGAGGGAAAAGCCAGGATCCTCCGCGAGAAGGAGAGACATGACATGCTTGGGAAAGCCCAGACAGAAATGATTTGCAGTCCTGTTTGGGACTGGAATTTGTGGTTTGACTTGGTCTTTCTGGACCTACCTCTGGTTCTGCAGGCCAGAGCCTTGCAGCTGTGGCAGCTGCTATCATGCCAGGGTGAAACAAGGGTGCAAACACGCACCCCGCCACCCTGCAGGTCTCCTCCCTGTCCCTTCTCACTTCTGCCCTGGGATCCGTGTGAAAACTCCTGGGAAACCTCCAACCTTGGGCACAGGCCAGGCCAGGCCATACATCACGGAGAAATCAGAAAAACAGAGACGAAAGTGATGTTAAGGGGAAAAAATGTGCTGTAAGTTATTTTTAAGGCTGGTAATGGGAAACAGAGAGGGCCATTTGCAACTGTCCGGTAACTCTGGGACTTTGAGGAGCGACTGGACCATTTTTGGTGATCGGTTCCCTTTAACTTCTGGTATCAGGAAGCCAGGAGGAAAGTGTGAGATCCTCTGGGAAACCAGCACCTGGTTTATTCCTCCTTTAAATCTTGCAACMAACCAATTCTCTAACCCGTGCTAAAGAAAAATACCAATACCGCAAAACCAGAACATCCCACGGTAAGGTTTATAGACCTAAACCCTTTCAGAAGTGGATGTCCAGAGGGCRTCACCTCTTCTCCACCGGGCCTGACGCCCGCTGGCTTTGCACGCCACCGACACGCCGCGGCCGTCCGGCCCGTCGCTGGGCCCCGCGTCCCCCCTCGGCTCTCGCGGCGGAGCGAAGGCGCCCGCTGCCGACTTGCCCTTTCGGCACGCGCGGCGGGCGGGCCGGCCTCCCCGCCGGGCGCCGCGTTTCGCAGCGCCCCGTGATTGGGTGCTATTTTGCTCCGGCAGGATCCGGCAGCTGTTGCTGTATATTATCCCGGCGAGACCCGAGGCGGACGGGAGGCGAGGCGGCCGCGGCGGAGCCCTAGGTACGACTTTGCCGTGCTTTTAACCCTTTTCGCCGAGYGCCGGGCGGCCTGCAGCGAGGAGCAGACGCGGCCCCGGGGCCGGGCCACCGCCCGGCAGGCACTGGCGGGACGGGCGGCGAAGGCAAGGGACTATTTGGGGGGGGGGTTGGATGCGAGGCAGCAGCAGAGGCGCCCGTGGGACGTGGGCAGCAGAAGTCCCGGCGCCGGCAAAGCGGGCAGAGTCATTTCACGGCCGCGGCTTGGCACGTTCTGCAGAGCGGGCGCGCGGAGGTGCGCCCAGGGCAGCGGGCGCGCGGCGGCGGGTGGCACCGCCTTCCCGCAGGAGGTTGCCTCCATCCTTTCGAAAGCTCCGGCAGCAGCCGAGGGCTGAGGTCAGCTCTCCGGGCTGCGGGCAGCCGTCCTGGCCGGGACGAGCCATCCCCGGTGCCGGTGGCCGTCCCCACCGCCTGGCCGGGATGGTTGCCATGTGGTTGGTACTTCCAATCCTCACTCCAGAGGAGCCTCCAAGGTTGGGAAGGGGCTCGGCATCCTCCTCTGGCCACGGTGCTGGGGTCTCACCGGGACCCCGCCGAGCGGGGGACACCCCGTGGTGGCCGTGCCACTGCAGCTCCGGCATGACTGCACACGCCGGGAAAAAGGCGCTGTGCTGTAGGCAACTGGCCTGCCCCTGGCAGCGAGGCAGGATTAGTCCCCATCTGCCCCCTGAGCAGAGACCCCGTGTGAATCCAAGCCAGCAACAGAGCCGGGCAGCACGGAGGGAGCCCGGGACGGAGGAGGATGAAGCATTTAAGCACACGGGGCCTTTTGCGCCTCGGACCACRTGGAAAAGTGCAGCCCTGAAGGCTGCATGCGGGAACAGGGASGGGAAAGTGGCAACCTCCTTGCTCCGGGGCCCGAGCACCCGGGCGCTCGGCTGCCGCGGGCAGGCCCACGTCACCCTCACACCGTCCTCCACGAGGCCGGATCGGCGGGACAACAGCCCAAGCACGGGAGCTGAGCTTAGCCTGGGACCTCTAATTCCCGGCAAATGGCTCGAGGACACGGCGGGATGGCCTGCCGGCTGCGTGTCCTGCTCCTTCTTGACCGCCCTGCGTTTGCTTTGTCCCTCTCGGTTTAGCGAGCGTCCCTCGAGGTGACATGGCAACGGGTCCCTGGGAGGTGCTGGAGTCTGACTTGGGATGCCCTGAGGCCACCGAGGAGCTGCTCGGGCAAGTGGGGAGCGCTCAGAGGCGGCCGAGGAAGGACGTGAGAAAAGGTACCTTGCCCTCGCTGGGGCCCTGGTGGCCGTGCTGACCCTGGTTGGCCTGATCCTGCGGCCAGAGCGTTGGAAATGCTCCTCTAGATCTTTCAGGAGAGCGCTGAGCATCTCCATCATACTGAAGTTTGGGGTGACCTTACAACGGGATGGGCACCCTCCGCTGGTCAAGAGGTGGGGTGAGATGAGCGGCAGCACGTTTGCTTTAAAGACGATTGAGAACCATAGAGGCTTGTGCCCTCTTCTGGGCTTCGCAGCGTTGATCTTTGCGTAAAAAAAAAAAAAAAAAAAAAAAAAAAAAAAAAAACACTTGAAAAGGGAATTTCATTCATTCCGTTTTAAATTCAGGCCTCGTGCAGGGTGGTGGAAGACCGTGGCTGGCCGGGGAGCCGATGGGGTTGAACTCACCTGGCGTAAGGTGCTGATGAACTGAGAGGAGCGTTTTTTTTTTTGTTCATCTTGCAACGCAGGCTGCAAAGCTTCTTCAGGTTCACTGGGTTTGTGAAGGTCTATATGGCTCGAAAACAAGACAAGCTTTTGGGAGAAAAAAACCTTTTAACAAATAATTCTTCATCTTTGTGCTTTAGCRGGGGGCCGGGAACCTTCCCAGCTGAGGACTCTGAGTCCTCGTGGCAGGTCCAAGACTTCCCAAGAGGGAAAAGACCAGAGTTGCCATTCCTGATGTTGTTGAAACAAAAACCAAACATGTGTTTTGTTTCCACATTGAAAGCAAAGATCTTTTTGGCTGTTGTTCCACAGCCAAAAGGTTTCCTTTTATTTACGTCTTTTGCATCCAGTATCATGTTTTAGATTTCATCTCAGGAACTAGTGTTTTTTTTTTTTTTTTTTTTTTTTTTTTTTTTT
>NW_028186549.1:169935-171864 GCF_003343005.1 Rhea americana
TTTTTTTTTTTTTTTTCCTCAGTATTTATTGCTCCACTGGGGAAAAACATATGGATTCTGGATCAAATGGGGCATAATTTCTGCTTGTGATGAGCACTTGTGTGGCCACAACATTCAGGTCCCAACGGAGCGAGTACTGAKATCAGAGTTGCTGTGAGAGCCGAGACCTCTTCACACTGAGATCAGTTTAGTATTTCTTTAATTCTATAGCTCATGCCAAACCCACAGGTGCAAAAAATGACTGACTGCAATGACCAAGAAGGCCAGCTTGCTCCTGAATCCACTGAAACTAGTCGTGGTGAAGCGCTGGAGAGCGCTGGTTACTCCTCTGAGTAGTTTTCTTTTCTATTTAGCATCTGCAATGAGCTGTGAAAGTGCAGGGTTTGGAGGCGAAGCAGTTCGTGGTGCTGGGAATGGTCTAGATGGGCTCAGGCACCTCCTTGCTGCTGCCCTCAGAAAGCTGAGATCCATCCGCAGAACCAGCCTGGAGCAGCGCTCCCATCCACGCATGTACAACATCATATGGGTGCAGTTAGGACCACCAAGGTTCACAGTCCTCTTTGGTGGCTCAAGGCCTTCTTGAAGATCTGAGTAGCTTGCAGAGGTCTGTCTTGCTGCCTAGGCTATGGCTTGAGCTGCRTCTGCTCTCCCACCTCTGAACAGTGTGTTTCTGTGCCGGTTTTCAGGGCGTCCTGGTGTATCCTGGGCTGTGTGTTTGCCAGGAATGTCACCATCCYCCTCTCAGCTTTAGCTCACCCAGGGTGGTGATATTTTGGGGCTCAGCAGCCTGCAACTGGTGCTGCTCTTAGACCTGAAACTTCCAAGCTGGTGCCGTGACGCTGAGGGCAACGGGCTGCAGCCCAGCTGGCCGGTGGCTTTTGCCTGTCTTAGGAGACCTCATTGCACGTGCGACCTGCGGAGGCTCTGCCGTGAGGCTGGAAACGTGCTGGCAGAGCCGCTCTTAGGGGCTTAGGCTTGCTCCAGGCTGAAACAGCCGCAGCTCTGCCGCGCTGGAGGGGAAAGCACTGACGTGCCGGGAGCGCGGTTTCCTTCCCGCCGGGCTCGCTGGTGGCACTGCGAGGACCGCGCCGCCCGAGCCCCCGGCGATGCGCACGCGTCCCAGCCCGTTGCTTGACAGACTGCGTTGTGCTTGTCTTCAACAGATGCCGATGTGCCGGGGAGCAGCGACGGGGCAGACGGCAGGTCCCATGTAAGCACGCCGGACGCGGGATTGCCAGCAGCGCTCCCTGGGGTGCTGCCGAGGGGGACGGGCGAGCGTGGCCATYGCGGCAGGGTTTCGGTGCTTGACCTCTCCTTGATGGGACTGGGCCACCAGGACTGGGCCGTGGGGCTGTCCCAGCCCCACGTGCTCKGCTGAGAGTGGCCACTCCGGTTGAACGGCCCAGGGCAAAGCCACGAAGCGCCTGCGGAGGCTGAGATTTCCCATCTGATGACCCAGGAGAGGATGCCGGTGGCAACGGGTCGTGTCCTGCCCTGGTGCCTTCGGCTCTGGCCACGGTCGATGCAGCTGCAGCGGAGGTTTTTCCATCAGGGGAGCAAAACCAGAGGCGGGGGGGGGGGTCATTCCCCAAGGACGTTTAGGCAGGAGCGGGGCCCGGCCGGGCTTCGCAGGGAATTGCACCGCACCCATCTTGTGGGAGCCAAAGGGCTCCCGGTTCAGCTGTCGCTGTCACTGAGCCGCGCTGGCCGGCAGGCCTCGCCGGGGCGCGCGGGGGGCCAGCCGAAGCCGCCCCTGCCCCGTAGCTGCCGGAGGGAGGATCGCGCCCAGCGGGGCCGGGAGGATCGCGCCCAGCTCGGCGCTGCAGCTCTGCCTCTTCATCGGGGTGCAGCCGCGCGCACGTGCGCGTGTGTGCRTGCACGCGCGTGTGCGCTCTAGCGGAGCTGCACCCCAGCGCCTTCCCTGCAGCA
>NW_028186549.1:172096-175922 GCF_003343005.1 Rhea americana
GTCAGGAGCCCGGTTGGTGCCGCTCGGGATCCGGCAGCAGCGTTCGGTCAGCCCCGTTAGACCTCYGAGGGTCTGACTGCAAATATTCAGGGGACTTGAGTCCACTGCATTAAGCACCCTCTTCGCTGGGAGGAGGCACCTGCACAGAGTCACGTACCTCCCCCYGCTTCCCGCCCGGCCACGCGGCTGGTGTCGCCCTGGCTGTCGTGTGATGCTCTGACACCCCATGTCCCCTCTGCCCCCGTAGGGCCTAGAGGAGGAGACGTCCCGACTTGGTGTCTCCAAGGAGGATCAAGCCGAGCGGGAACTGAGCATGCCGGAACCAGCACCCCTCGACGTGGACAAGAAAGTGGTGGAGAAGAAGCGTGCGGAGAAGGTGGGAACGAAAGGCAGCGCTTCCGTGCCCCCAGGTAGGTGTGCTTGGAAACCTCTCATCCACCTTGACACAGTCACCTGGTCCCACAGTGGGGACAGCCCCCCCCCCCATCCTGCCTCTCTGCCCAACCCAGAAAGTACATCTGGCCGTGGAGCCATGATGGGATAAATGGTCCTCTCCACAGGCCCCARGAGCTCAATGGCACTGAGAGGACATGGCCCCTCCAAAGTGGGAATGGGTCTTGCTGGTCACCTGCCGGATCTCCCTCCTCRTCCTGCTGGGCTTTGCCACTGGGCCTGAGACGGGGGAGAGCAGAGAAGCCAAGGGCAGATCCGTTTGAGCTGTGGGATGTTAAAAAGCCGTTGCAGCCTGAACAGCTCAGGTTGAACCCCACATCCCTTCTTCTCCCTCTTCTCTGCAGCACAAATCCACRGCTGGCAGCTCCTGTCCCTACTTCTGCTTCCGCCCTGAAATGGGGGTGATGCCAGGAGCTCTTCCCCCCCAGCACTGAGCCATTTGCCACTTCCCTGCCTTCCCCTTAATGCTCTTTTCCTTTGGGCTCCCCAGTGCCCAAGAGCCTCCCCGTGAAGAGAAAAGTGGAGCCCCAAAGCCTCGACGCCGAGGAGGAGCCRCTCATTTGGGAAGGGCTCACCCTCAACAAATGCATCCTCGTGGCCTCCTTCGTTGCCCTGCTCAGCGTCAGCTTCCAAGTGCTCCAAGGTGAGCGGCGGGCGGCAGAGACCAGCCCCACTCCTGSGACACGGCCCCATCGGGGCTCACAGGGGCTCGGGGAGGGGTGAATTGCCCAAGGTCAGCCAGCAAGTTGCTGGAACGGACCCCCCCCCCCAGTCTGCTGGGTCTCAGCCCACCGGCTGCTCCCGGGCTGGTTTCTGCGGGGRACGGGGCACAGCTCGGGGGGATTTGGGAACCGCAGAGCGGAGTGAGGTTCTGGCCACGCTGAAAGCCGCACACTGGGCTGCCACCAGCACAACGTAGTCCCCAACGAAGGGCTGCAGCTCCAGCCTTGTGGTGTGGCCAGGATGGCCGGACCCCTCCAACAGTGCATCCCTCAGCTCCACTCCTCCCATTTCCTCTTTGCTTCTCTCTTCCAGCTCCGTGCTCTAGGGAAGGAATTAGCAGTGACACACAGGCCCCTCCACCTCCACCCCTGCACGGTAGGTTCAGAYGCTCTGGTCTGGCTCAGGACTGTCCCAGTCCTCTGGGTCAGGCTTGAGATAGGGCCATGCCCTGGTGCAGCCAGTGGCTGGGGTGGGATGGCCCCCAGGAACCCTGTGTTTTAYTGGCACCAGGGACCAGAGTGGGCACTGTGGGGGGAAACACTGATAATCTGGGAGAGGAGACATCCAAGCAGCCCCTCCCCACCCCCACCCCTCCACCCTGGCCTCTGTGTGTGCACAGAGATGGAGGCCCTTGGGCCTCCCCAGAGCATTGGCTCACCCTAGTCCTGTCCTAGAGGTCATCGACACCGAGGAGGATGTCCCAGAAGTGGTAACTGCCCCACCAGTCCAGCCCAAGAGCAGCCTGTTCGAGGACAGTGATGGTGACGATGACAGAGACGATGACAGTGATGCTGACAGCAACCTGGTATGGGCCTGGTATGGGGTGGTTGGGGAACAGCAGCCTCTGGGCACTTCCCATTTGGTGRAGCATCTCACCTCCCAAGGGGTGGATGGGACAGGAGTTCCAGGCCCTTCCTGCGATGGGCTGGCAGATGTCACCAGGGCCTGGCTAGGGTGGAGCCACTAGCCAGGGAGATCGGTGCAGGGACCAAGGCTTCGGCCACGAGAGCGTGGCCAGCTAGAGCTAGTGCCCTGCCTCACTTTGCTCTCCCCACAGGCCAAGCCGTGGATCTTCAAGAAATGGTTTGGCCGCTTGGAGCCAGAGGATGAAGAGGAAGAGCCTGAAGCTGAACCCAAGGAGCCACCAGCCAAGGTTGAGGTGAAGAAGAGCCGAGAGAAGCCCAGAGGCCCGGAGAGGAAAGAAGAGAAGCCCAGGGAAAGTCATGCGGCCCAGATGGAGAGGAGCAGCCGGAAAGAAACGCGACCCAAGGACAAAGCCCCCGAGGACAAGGCTGCCAGAGCCCCAAGGGCACCCAAGGAGCCAGAGCAACAGCCCTACAAGAAGCGGGGCCGGGAGGGTAAGGAGGGAAGACGAGAAGGGAGGGAGCGGGAAGAGCACAGGAAGGATGAGTGGAAGGGCCGCCCTGCCAAGGCGGACCGCGAGGACAACCGGAAGCGGGACTGGAAGCAGCAGCGAGGAGAGCAGAAGGGCAAAAAGCCCTGGGAGCATCACACGTCCGCCCAGGGGAAGGACGGCACCGCCAGGCCCAGGGAAGGCAAGAAGCGTGACTAAGACCCCGGCCTGCAGGCCTGGGACGAACAAGGGGCTGAATGACACTAAATCCAGGGGGGTTAAAAACAGCCCCCAACCTGGGCGCTGCAGCTAGCACCCCAGCAACCCTCCAGGGCCAAGATCTTCCCGCTCATCCATCACGCCGAGCCTGCTCTCTGGAGACACCAGACTCCATCAATCTGCTGAAATCTCCAGCCACAGCCACATCTCCACCCCATGCTTTGAGAGGAGCCAGCAGCTCGTGTGGTTGAAGCATCGGGTGAAGACACCTGGGTCCTGTTTCCCATTCTGCCACCAGCTTGCTGGGAGACCCTGCCCAAGTCACGTCACTTCTTTATCCATCTCCCTGTCCCCGAGCCAGTGCTGTGGTCAGAGCAGGCAGATGCTCCAGCATCTCTGAGCAGAGGCATCAGGCAATTAGAGCAGCCCGGGAACGTGGTACAAGCCTCCCCGTGGACTTTGGACCCCCTCTGGATTAGATGCAAAAGGCAAGCTGAAAGGACAGGGGAAACGAGCCTCTCGCCACTTGGGCCTCACCCTAGTTCTCCAGCCCCACCAGAAATACCTCTTGCCGTTCATTTTAGCTCTGTGAACCAGGCCCACCGCACGGTACCTGAGGCATCAGGCTGGCACAGTCAGCAAGGAGCTGGCGTAGTGATACCCGCGAACAGAGCTTGCCTGCAGACTGTTTAGCGCTTGAATTCAATTAATAGTTTTATTAAAAGCAAATCAAAAGAGAAGTTTATTCTAGGTTAAAGAAGCCGGACTGCTGCCATCCTTGGATGGACGTCAGGGAAACGAGCACAAAGCCCTAGCCAGGCCCTGGTACCATCACCACAGGATGAAGCGAAGCTTGCTAGGAACAAAACACCGCTGACACAGCCCATCGCCCTGGGCTCCCTTTGGGATTTGCCTTTACAGAGTAGCTTGTAGGAACAAACCAGAAGTGCAATATCTCGCAGTGCTGTAGTAACTACAGGAGATGTTAACAGCCCCAGACCGCAGCAGATTGCAGTATTCACTACATCGATAGAGGTTAAAATAAACTATTTTCATTTTTAATAATGTAAAAAAAAA
>NW_028186549.1:176229-189943 GCF_003343005.1 Rhea americana
GGGGGGGGGCATCAGGCCCTACATCAGCCCCAGGCAGGTCACGCCAAGTGCTGGGGCAGAGCGGGTAGGACCGATTTTTCCGAGAAGAGGGAGGCTCTTCCCTTGCGTTCCTGTTACCGCGTCCAGAGGGAAGAAGGGCTGCTGCAGGGACGAGCGTGCGCAGCCGCAGCGGCTGGGGCACTGYCACTTGGAAGATGATCCAGGTGCAGCTGGGCTCTTTGGGGCTGATGCCAGGAGGGGGGGGGGGACGCTGGATGAGGACCGCAGAGCAGGTGCCCTGGCAGCCACCCGGCCCGGGGAGGTGACAGACGCTGCCAACGAGGACAGCGGGGGCCGCAGTTTGCATCCTATTTATGGTGTTAGCAGCGACTAAGCTGGGCCGGGTTTGTCTGAGCATGCAGGGGGGATTTTGCTGCCTGTCTTGTGCTTCAGAGCATTTGGAGCAACGCAGACAGCGTGGGCTTAGTTACGGGCCGTGGGCTGGACTCGGAAACAGCCGAAGCGTGCTGCAAGCGAAGGGGTATTCGAGGAAGCAACAACTGCCCTCCCCTGGGAGCTACAGAAACAGAGGCAGTGGATAGTCGTGGTCGTAACTGGATCAGCCAGATCTTTTCCTGCCTGTGATGGCCCTGCACCTCCTGTATCCAGCCCAAACCTTGTTGGTCAAACAAGCCTCCTGTATCCAGCCAAAACCATACAGCAGCCTGGGCCTCCTGGTGCATTGGACATCCCCGACCTCATGAAAGGGAGCTGGGAAACAGCAGGCTGCAAATCAGCTCTCCAAGAACTAGCAAGGTTAAAAACAACCCCAAAACCAGAGCAACACTAAAGCCAAACAACGGGGAAAAGGCAGGCAGAGGCCACGCACCTCAGCAAGGAGGCCCAGCTCCAAGCTGCAAGGGCAAAGCAGGAGCAGAGTGAGACTAGGGAGGGTCGGGACACGGCCAGGAGCCTCTACCGACAGCCACACTCCTCTGCTACCATGTTGGGGAACTTGCGGACCTCCAGCCCCTCCGTGGAAATGCTGATGATGAGCTGGTCCGAGTAGCGGACGGGCACRCAGCAGGGAGCCCGCTGGAGGGGCGAGCCCCGCTCCTGCATGCCCAGCAGCAGCACGGTGTGCGAGTAGTAGCTGGGGACGCGGGTGGAGAGGGGCAGCTTGCAGGGGCCCTCGCAGTTGTTGGCCACGTACACCGTGGGCATGACGATGAACTTGCGGTCGTGGAGGTCGATGGTCAGCTCCTGCAGGCGGCAGTGGGCCTGGTGGCGCGCGCTGCGGTTCTGCCGCAGGACTTTCCTCCTTTCCTGCCAGCGGGCACGCACCGTCTGCAAAGCCTTCAGCAGCAGCAGCGTGTGCAGCTTCCCGGAGTTGGGGGGCTGCTCGCTGGCTTGGACCTCACTTGGCCCTGGCGTGTAGTAGCAGAAGCTCAGGAGATGCTGGAAAAGTCCCATGTTGGCTTGGAAAGAGGGGATGTCCTTAAGCTCTTGAATCACTGCCTGCAGCTTGCCCATCAGCAGCTGCAGCACAGTCCCCTCCGGCTGCCAGCTCCCAAAGTGCTGCTCCAGCACAGCGGTGCTGTCCTGGGGGAAAAGCAGCACCGAGGGCTCCTCTGACTGCACCAGCCGCTCCAGTGCTGCCTTCTCTGACAGGTTGAGCAGCTGGTGAGGGAGGGTCTCCATCATCTGGAAATCCAGCCAGTGGTGAGTGCTGGGCTGGGTGGGCGGCTCGCTGGAGGGGCTCAGGACCTGCCGGATGAACCTGGTCAAGATGTCCAGAAACTGGCTGCTGCCACTGAGAGCTGGGGCTGAAGCATTGGCTTGGCTTGGCAAGGTGGGGGACAGCAGCTCCTTAGGGTCAGTCTGGGGTGGGCTGCAAGGGAAACATAGAGAGGGTCACAGGGGCCCTTCTGCACCCAAGGTGGTGGATCCAACCTGAGCATTCCCTTCCCACCAGGCCTGCCCCCAATCCTCCTGGCCCCACTCCTACCCCTCCCAACACGGCCCATGTCCCCAGACCCTGGGCTGGGAAGGCTCCCAGGTCCCAGTCACTCCCTGCGGGGCTCCCAGGCCGCTCAGTGAGGAGCCCAGCCAGTGTCAGACCCTGGGCAGCTCCCAGCCAGGCACCCTGGCCCAGCACCTTCACGGGGTCTGCCCTGTTCCCRTCAGACACCCAAGCCTTAAGAGTATCCACACTGGCAGGGGAGAAAGGCTGGGACACTCTCCCTGCTGGCTTTCAGTCCCTGTGCTTTTCTGCRGCTGTGCTGAAGCCCACAGACCTGAGCTGTGGGTATGGAGCCACTTCCACCGCACCAGCAGCAGAGAGGTAGGAAGAAGGGGCCAAAGCGTGTTCTGCCCGCCGTGACTTCGCCAGCAGGAGCAACACGGGTGTCATCCTGGTGAAGCACTTTTCATCAGAGCCAAAAAGGAGCTGCTGGGTCTCTGCTGAGGGCAGGGAGGCATCTGGCAGGGAGAAAGGTGGTTAGGACAGTGGTCCAGGGCCCRACACACATGCCCACATGGCCCCACAGCCCTCATAGGAGCCCACAGCCTTCCCCTTGTTACAGTCAGGGTTGAGGTGATGCCAAATGCCCAAGTCAGSGCATAGAGACCATTAACAGAAATGTCCCCTGCTGCCACAGGCTTCCCACAGTCCCATGTCTCCCACATCTCCGGCTGCCTTGGCCCATCGCTCCATACCTCTGTCACCACGACGGCTAATTGCCAAGGAAACCTCAAAGCTGAGCTGCTCGTCTGTGCGGGTCACAGATGCTACTGAGGCTCCGAGGACCAAGTACTGGGTGTCCTTAGAAAGGCAGAAGCTCTGTACAGAGACGAAAGACACAAGCTGCTGAAAATTTGGGTGAGGTATCATGGGGGGAGGTAGTAAAATGATCCCCTCATTACAGTCCTTCCTGGCTCTGGATCCCCTGGGCCTGACCCTATCCAAAGTAGGGACAGTGGCTAACATGACCCAGCAGTGTCGGGTACYGTCAGATGTTTTAGTGGCCCTGGAAACGGTCATGTCCACTTCCAGGCCATCCTCGAGGTTGACCAATGGCTTTGTGAGATGTCTGGGAACCCAGCTGGCAACAAAGTAGGCACCCAGGTAGGCAGTGAGATCAGCCCAAGGGCCCAGCTGTAGACATGCTTCTCCTTTGCTAATGTGTCACTAGAGCTGGCTTTGCCACTGCTTCCCCAGCCAGGCTGGAGAGCATTGGGACAGCTGGGAGGGGAGGGAGCAGTGCAGGCAGGGGGGAGCTGTGTGGCCCCCCAGATTGGACCCCCAGCCTGGGTTGTGTCACCTCCTTAGTGCTCTCTCTTTGTCCCTGCCAGCAGCTTGGGCACAGGGTAACAGCACCATCTTCAGGCACGGCTCAGCCCCGCTGGCCCCAGCCGCTACCTGGAAGAGATGCTGGGATGCGATGAGAAAGGTGCCGGACCAGGAGTGCCAAGATTCCTCCTCTCCCATCTTTCCCACTAGCTCCCCAGGCCGGAGCTGGCTGCTCAGGGCAGCTACGTGTGACTGCGCCTACCTGCTCCTGGGACAGCCCATGGCCCGCTGCCAGCAGCTCCACTCTCTCCCTGGTGCCTTTCCCCGCTCGGCCGCCCAGGTAGAACAGCAGCAAGGCGAACCGCAGCTCTCCCAGCGACCGCCCCACGTCCGCCTGGAAAACCAGCTTAAACTGCAGCTTTGCCTGGGTCTCCCACTTCACTGAAAGGAAAACGCAGAGAGTGAAACAACCCGCTTCCGGCACGCGGCTCGTCCGCCRACTCCTGGAGGCACGCCGGGAAGGGGCAACAAGACCACACGTACACAGCTGAGGAAGGGGCTTCAGGGTCAATCACTGACACAGCAGTTAACAGCGGGGGATGATAGGAACGGTTCCCCTCCTTGGCTGGGTGGGTTATTTCACAGCACAGTCACCCATGTCCACAGTTATTTCACTGTTCTTTGAACCAGCTGTTGGGCCAAATAAAAACTCTTGGTGGGAAAGAGCAGGGAGATGTTACTGATTTGGAACCTTCTGGTGGCAGAGACTGGAAGCCCCAGCTGCTCGCCCTGAGCTGGTCAAGTGGAAGGACACTGCACATTTCCATCCTTCTTTTCAGGGCAGACAATCAACACTGACAAGTTCAGGTGAAAAACCAAAACCTCCTAAGGGGAGGAAATAATTTCAAGGCCAGAGAAACAACTGTGATCTTCTTGCTAACCAGGAAGCCGGATTAAAACCAAGGATCGAACCAGGCAGCCCTCCCTCAAGTACATAACTTATGATTGAAACAGCAGTGTTGCACGTAYTTGATCTACATGCGAGAATTAAGCTATAAAATAATACGTTCAGGTTCCAGGACTATCAAGTCAGTATTAAGCATAAAATATYGGCACATTTTAGGCTGCTGCAGTCAGAAAGGTTTACTCCGCAGCAGGACCGCTCGRGTCTGCTGGTCCGATTGTCCCCTCTCTTTTCCCCAGCAGACAGAATCAGTAGTGGGTYGCATAGGAAATCCAAATGATTAAGGCAGAAAGTGAGAAAAGCTCTTGCTTCTGAAAGCAAAATGGGTATAAAAGCCACTGACACCGTGGTACTTGGGTGTTAATCACAGCCAATGACAAAGCATGTTACTGCATACACGCTGTCATCACCATTAAAACTGCAGCTGCTTAAAAATATAAATGGAAAGACATTTTATTACATCAGTCGACTGATTTTAAAGTGAACCCAAGCCCACAAACTTAATTCTTTGGTAGCATCTCTAATTTAGGATCATAAAATAACATTTGTCTGCCTGGGCACCATGCTCAATCCTCTTCTTTTAGTCTTAGCTCAGCAATTTTGCTTTCTTCCATCAGGAAAGCACCTACCTTCCTCTAGATGCAGCACAAGGAACCGATCCTCCCCTGGCTCTGCCAAGTGAGCGCGGATGTGTTTCAGGGAGTGGAGAGCAGTGTGTGCATCCCCTGYCGGACAGACCCCAAAGGTTTCAAGATAGCTTTCATCCCAGCTGGCACGTTGTCTTAACAGCTTGATGAAGCTGCTTTCATAGCGGGTGAGAACACCCACGACTTCCAGGTGCCTTGAGGTCATTCCATCCTGCTCCATTTTCACCCTGCACACTGGACCTTCCAGCCCCCCAAGTGGCCAAGGGTGAAGGCTGGAGTCAGACCAGCTTATTCCCCTATCTTCAGTGATCACCTGGAGGCATTTTGCTCCTGGGTCAGTCTTGGAAAAGAGGCGAGTAGCAACAGTCATCTTTGATCTTGCCAATGAGCTCGGTCCTGCTCTTTCATGTACACTTGCATTTTCTCTCTTTCTCTCCTCAAGTCCTAACTCCTTTGAAAGAGGCAGCTCTAGCTCATCAGTAGGGGAAATCCGTTCCCCAACGCTCCCTTTTCTCGGCAGTGCTACAGATGGGAGCAACAGCACCAGGCACTGCAAAAGCACCCTGAGAGCAGCCTTCATGTTCCCGCTTCAGCTACTCCAAACTCTGTTGYCCGAGTTGCTCAAACGCATCTCTCAAAACAGTTGTGCGGAAGGGGAGGGTTGCATCTCCCTTTTTAAAAAGCAGTGGCCTTGAATTGACAGTGCACAACACACCTCCCTTGAGAAACCCAAAGGCTGTCACGCTATAAAGGAGGGAGGGATGTTTCAAAGAAACTTTTCTGTTCTATTTTTGGGTTTGCATGTAGTATTGGAAACGTAAAAAAATTAAAGCTGTTTCCCTTTCTGGTAGGGATGTATGTCCTTGACTTCAGATGTTTTTTTTAAAGAACGATAGAAGTCTAGACTTGAGTCTTCATGGGGACTGGCACACACTATTCCCATCAGCAATGAAACACTAGGAGGGAAGAATTAGCTAGACTAGGAGGAGTCTGGGATAAAGACAGATAATRGGAAGAAACTAAGAAGTAAATGTAGAGAAAGTGTTTTCTCTCTCTCTCCCCCCCCTCTCTCTTCACTGGAAAGCCACCTTGTGCACTTCACAGTTTAGAAAGGCCACCTTACATCTCTTCCTGAAATCTATATTGCTCGACATCGCAAAACTACAAGAATATGTAAAATAGTATCTTAAGGGGTGCAGCAGGAGCCTTATAAATTTGAATACTTAAGACTTGACTAGATCAAGTCTTAGAAAGTGACAAACACATGTAAAATTATAAGGATTCTCCCTTGATTAGATACCAATATTCACTATAGCATTTGGCATTACTAATGCCAACCACCTAATCCACTCTGGGGAAACCTCCCCCCTGGCCAAGACATCTTCTTATTTTGGTATTGGAGGGGAAAGGAGAAATGTACCTTCAAAAAAGTTCCAGCACACGGTCAGACCCTTCCCTGGGTTTCCAGGACTCCTGCAGTTGATTAGGGCTCAGGAACTGGCTACAGGATCCAATCTCACTGTGCATCAAAACCAGACTGGGAYAAAGGGTAACAAACCAAAGGGCTGGTGAGTACAGCTCTCTCTTCTAAAGGTGCTAGAATAAAAGATATGAACCTGACAAAAGTGAAATTCACCCAGCTTGATTCAGACATCAGGTCAGCTCAGCTTAGGAAAAAAATGCTTAATACTGTATTAAAGCCAGCGAGAGTTGGAAATCCTCTGCCTGGCTCTTGTCTTTGCATGGCTCTGAGCRGGATCCGTATCAAGCCAGCAGAAGAGGCAAAGGTTTTGATTCTTCCCACCAAACAACAGGCACGTAACTGAAGTGCTCTAGCGAGCACAGCCTCCCTAGGTAGTCGCTGAAAAGAGCCGGACACTGGCAAACACCGAGCCTGGGGTCAGCCAGCTCAGCCTCCAGCAATGCGCCCTCCGTTTTACCTACAGAGTGCCCTCGTGCTAACTGAAATGCACCACTTAAAGGAGGTGAATCCCAGAAGGGACAGAGAGGAGAAATCGCCAAACTTTTTCTACTTTTTAATGGGAACAAAATGATTGTTTGAAAGAAACATTCAGTATAAAAATAACCCACACAGAGAGGGCTAAAAGCTTGCCAAAACTAATCTACCAGYGGGAGGATACATACAACAAAAATCATATGTAACGACAGCAGGTGCTTCATAAGCAAACAGACAATATTTTATGAATTACAGCAATAAAGTAAGATTTTAATATAATTGCAGTTTCAGTAATGTTTTTTGACTAAACATTCCCAGAATCTCTGCCATCGTCAAAGATGATTAAAGCACCAACAAATTATTAAAAACTTTGTTTGTGAACCCATGCTTGGCATAAACAGTCTAGTGAGCACCGGGAAGGAGCTARACAGCTGCATACCAGAGAAGGATGATGTTTAGAATTGTCAATTAAACCTTGTCTGGGTCTTTTCAAGGACTCTTGAGAACCAGTCCAAACTAACTGCTCAGTAGAGATGCCTCTATGCTTTTAGCTGGCAACACCTGAGCTACAGTAGTGCTCCAACACAGGGAGAACAGAAGGTTTCTGATATTGCACAACCAATGCCTTTCTGATTCACTGAACTCGGCACAGACACAGAGAAAACTGCATTTAGAAACTTCTRCTTGCCTTACGGTCTGTCCCCCAATGTGATTACTGGTGCTACAGTAGTAAAGTAAAATAAAATCCCTTCAGGTGAGACTGAAGAATCTCYCAACCACTGAATGAACTGCTTGACAGAGAACATCGCTGAATATCAACCGATTACCTGGCTGATTATTTATGGGATACACATCAAGCAATCTAAAATGGAAAAACATGTTGAGCTAACACAATCGAATTATTAATACAGTTATCTCAGTTAGAAGTAGGTGAAGCGCCTAGAGATTTCCAATACTTTTTCTCCCACTGGGATATTTTCTGACATATAAGCAGATTGAAAATGTTTTGATACATTTAAAGGCTAAAGAACGTGAACACACAGCAACATTTTTAACCAAGACACAGGAAAACAGAGAAAGTGAAGCTGAAAACCTTTTAATGAATCTACAGGATTTGGTCAAAATCATAGGCATATAAAACAGAAAAGTTTATCCGAATTCGTTCTGATGTGCATATAAAAAGACACAAGCCAAAGGAGTCCAGTGGGACTAAGTCCAGGAGGGGCTTCAGTTGGAGGGAGGTGGAGGGGGGATAGTGCCTGGCCCCTCGGTGGGGAGAGGTGGTCTCATCATGGGTGGCAGAGGAGCAGGGGGAGGTACACCGGGTGCTGGTGGCAGCTGAGGTGGTACTGGCGGTGGTGGCACTGGTCCAGAGGGAGGCATAGGTGGCAGAGTCATGCCTCCTGGAGGAGGAGGTGGCATGGAGTCTGGCAGAGGTGGCCTTGGGGGCAAGCCATTCATCAGCGGAGGTGGAGGTGGCCGCTTCACAGTTGGGGGCCCTGGAGGGAGGTTTGGGGGAGCTGGGGGCTTCTCCATTTTGAAGTGGAATTGAAGGAAGAACTGGGTGAGGAGAAACAAAGAGAAGGGAACGATTGGACCTTGGGACAACTCTGGGACATCACACACGCACATTCTCTGCCCGTTCTCTCCCTGCCTCAAGGAACAAAGTTTGGTTCTTTCCTCAACTGTCACCTTCACAGATCACAACTGGTTTTCTACTGTGACAGCGTTCAGGGCTTTCATCAGTCTTGGCTGGTACGTTAACTCCTCTGAAACTTGTTCTAAACGCTTTGCTCTTGGTGATGGGGTCAACATCCCCCACCTATGCACTGGTGCCCTGTCCCCACATGTGATGCCTGATGGGTATATACATGAAACAAGCTCATCACAAACAGCTGCGTGCAGGACATGCACAGTGAGCAGCCCATATAGTGGTGCAGTGTGTATTTCTGCCCTGTTCTGCTGCTGCTGACAGCAAATTTCATTCAGAAGATTCTGCCTCCCACACTAAATTCTCACAAAAATCAGATACAGAAAGATTCCTCAAATCAACTGTGTCTTATTTAAAAAACAAAAACAAAAACAAACAAAAAAAAAAAACTGAAGTGCTTGGACCTAGCTTCACAGCCAAAAGACTGAAATCCCTTCTTTACGCTCCACATAGGTATTCAGTTCTGCAGCAGCTGTACAAGCTTTGCCTTCAACACTGCATTTCTAAATCCATCCTGCCTCTAGACACACTTAAGGGGCAAGAAGGTCTTGGAAGTTATCTCAGTGATCTAGTCAAATCTCAGTCTCCTTACTGAGACTATGAATAAGAGGGACATCTCAAAAAAAATGCAGAAACTGCTCAGCAGCTAAACACTGTCTCCATTCAACGCTAGGAGCCAAAGAAACTCATTTCATCTATCTCAAAAGGAGTCATAATGCAAGTACACTGAAAGAGTCAAGATCTTAGCATCAAAGCCAGTGACATAACATCAGTGTGTTCCTCCTGGACTGCCTTTTTCCCCAAGCTGCTCTGCCCCTCTGCACTCTTCTATGCCTAAAACTCCCTCTGCACTCTCTTCTACCCCAAGAAAGAAGTTCCAATGCTCCAGCTACCTGTTTGGTTTCCCTGTTCCAATGGGTCCAAAACTTTCCTTCTGCTTTGTCGATTTCTCTGCTTGGCACCTGCAACAAAAAAGAATAAGGAGCTATTATTAGCTCCACCAGATTAGCTCAATGGCCCTTTTTAGCCTAGAGCCTGCAAGATAAGCACAGTTATTCCAGGCCTTTGTGAGATGTGCTAGTCTCGGATGTTATTAGATAGAGATGGGGGCAGGAAAGAATTAAGTTACTTTCCTATCGGTCAAGGACAAGTGTGCTGGCAAAAAAAACTCTCAACATCTGCACAAAGGCTGAGGAGCAAAGCCCAGAAGGCTCCTTTCTGTGCCAGACAATGAGAATTCAATGGCTCCCCAGAGCTCAGTATATAGCCTAGTTTTCATGCCAGAGTTCTCCACCAATACTCATTGGGGTTAATGACTTCCAGGCATCTCTTCTTGACCCCCCCCCTTTCCACTCTATTAACCCCACAAAGCCTAGAACAGAACAAGTCTATACTGCTGTTCACTGGGAATTAATGTCTTGGAAAACGTAGGAGGGAAACTTTTCTCATAATCAGTTAATCTCAAATCTTACCTTGAAAGCTATGGTTTCATAGGGCTCTGCTGCCATCAAAAGGTATTGCCAGCGTCTATCAGGGGGCTCAATCCTTTGCTCATACGCTGACATGAACCGATGCCGAGGCATGATACTTTCTGCAATCTCTGGATAATCAATCTGTCGGAGTGTTATTGCAACATTAAGGAGAACATTCCCTTCTCAGTCCCCCTTCCTACAAAACAAACCCTCACGCTATGAAGAAAGTCAAAAGATCAGCTCCACAAGGAAAACTTAATGCTACCAAAAGGAACTGGCCTGACATGTACAATCATGGATTTGTCCATTTACTGCATATAAATGCCATCAGCAGCAGAGGTCTAGTGAGGAGAGGCCTTTATTTATTTATTTATTTATAATGAATCCTGGAAAGAATTATTTACTTAGCAGCTCTTTTACTTGGATAACATAGATACCAAGAATATAACAGTGCCCTTACCTGGAAAAGAAGGCTCTGTTGGCCYGTTTCTGGATCTCTCTGTTTAGTCACTGCAAAGACAATAGGAAAACTCAGTATCACGCTAACAGGGCAGAAATAATGTTGCTCTGACCCTAGGTAATACACAAAGCTCTTTGCAACAAAATATTGCAAGTTCTTTTAGTTTAACAAATAAAATACTACATTGTCTTTAACCAAAGCTACTATGGGTCACTACCGAAACTCAGCTGCTGTGGGGCAAAGACACTGACACACTGTGCATTGAAAAACAAAGCTGGGAGATGGACTGAAGGTCAAAACAAAACAACAGGGAGCTGAGTGAAAAAAATAGAGCTATACGCTCAATGAGTGATTTGTGAGCATCAGTGAAAGATGGTACAGCACAGAGATTGAAACAATGTCATCATCTCCCGTCTCACTATTACAGTAAGAGCTGAAAGACTGAGACACACTAATCTCTTATTAAAAAGGTTCTCACTTGATTTTCAGCTCTAAAGAGATGTTCCATGGGTAATTTAAACAATAAAGGACATCGAAAGATAAGGCCATATCTTATTCATGGCCAGATCTGCTAAAAAGACTAATAAATAATTCATACACACAGCACTGCACTTCTAGCAAGCTCCACCAGGCATTAACCATCTGCCATGACAGAAACCCCCTTGTACCTTTATAACCTGGTCGTCCAATTTTCACAAATTTCTTCACTTCCACTTTGACTTTTTCTGGTGCAGGTTGGGCAGGAGCTTCCTTAGCTTCCTTGGCAGCCCGACGAGCYCTGAAATCATGAGGGAAGGGTATCTAGATGCACTCTTGATACAGACAGACTTAYACAGTTTGCTTTTAAAGCTCTTTTYCCCCCTTCCTTCAGAAATCCCATAACTGGCTTTGATCTTCAGCTTGAAATGAAGCTTCGCAGCACCACTGTTTGGAGTAGATTTAGTCCATACCTGCTCACCAGTGTCAAACCGTTCACTTCAAAACAAACACAGTCAAAAGACATTCAGGCACAGTGTCCTGCTACATAACGGAGTTCAACATTCATAGACGAACACAATCATAACTTTGAAGTGTCTAAGWAATGGAGAATAATGCTACAATTGAGAATGACTTACAAATTAGTCTGATGCTTCTTCCCCTGGGTATGTGCTAAGTAACTTCCCTGAAATGAAAGTAAGATAGAAGAAAGTTGAATGAAGACAGGGCTGTTTTTAAACTGGAAGATACTTGTCACAGATCAGAGGCTATGTTACATGTTGAGAGGTAAAAAGTGCTCTAAACTACAAGGAAATTTTAACCTTAGCAGGGAGGAATGTTACTCAAAAATTGCAGACCACTCACAACCGCTGAGCAGTCGTTAACTGTTGTGCTTAACACACACAAGCCACCACCCATCCACCATCTCCTCAGCAATCAGTCACTACATATGCCCCGGATTGTTGCATTTGAAGCCAATATTATTCTAAAATATTTGTTCCCATGGAGATCAAGAGAGACTCACCTCATTGTTGTGTAGCGTTAGGCAGAGCTTGCATTCATAAGAACCCAAGTGATTTTTCATAAAATAAGGGTCCTAGAAAGAGAATTTTTAAAAAGTTACAAGTAAAATACATGGCAAAACAACACAGTAAACAAAATAAATAATGCAGAATTGTTGTTGCACTGGAAGAACCAAGTTCCTGGATTTAAATTATTAGCATAACATTATTCTAGGAATATAAAAAGAGAGACAAACAATAGTAATTTTGTTAATTGGTAACAGCATACCCAACCGCTGTGAAGCRGCGGCAAAATATGAACCAGTCCCGAGAAGCCCAAAAATAACACAATAGTAGCTACTTSAACACACAAGTGTTGGCATCCCTCTGTTCAGCCCTTTCACAAACGTTTCTCCTGCAACTCYCGTATTAGAAGAAACAGAAGTATTTCACTCAAATCCACAACTCTCCATCAAGTCTCCAAACCGGTTCATCCAAGCAGAGCTCTGAACTTCTCCACAGTTTACAGGATGGAAGCAACACATCCTTTCGTTCCTATATTCACAGAGTGGTCAATGCTCACCTTGTTGATGTCAATCGTTTCCAAAGCTAGCTGTCGAAGTCTCTCCCTGCGGTCTCGGTTACTTTCCGAAGCGGAGGCTACGCCTCCGCTTCCAGTTTTACCTCCAGGACGATGCTGAAAATCCATGATGGGGACTTCTGTACTTCAACTAGTTAAGAAGAACAGTCTTGGTCTTGAAAAAGYGAAGAAAAGCAACATGAGCAATAATTAATGTTTTTCCTAACCTGGACTTCATATTCTTATTTAGACCCATCAGTAATAACAGGAGACAAGTACAATAAAAGCATTCGCTAAGAGCTCACCACAAAACACAATTTCAGAGTCAGGAGGTCGTGTGCCACTGACTCAACAAGTTGAGTAGAACTAAAATGATCTAAAACCCTACATAAGTCACCAGACACCTTCCAGTCTCCTCAATGCCTTCTTCAGCAAAAGGACAGATGGATTCCTCCCTCCAAACATGCAGCTGGGCTCCAGCAAGGCTCTGCAGCTTCACTACCRACACATAAACCCTGCACGAGCTGCACCAGGCACCCCAGTTCCCTCCATCTCAATAATGAACAGCCCCAGAGCCCTATCAAGGGTCCGAGCCTCTCCCCACCATCAAGGCTCAGAGCTGCCCCACTGCCCCGACACCTACCAGCATAGCCCCAGAGCCTCCTTCGCTGAGCCCCCCAAAACCTCAGCAGACCACCCATCCCAAATCCTCAGCAAGGCCATGGMCTTAGCAACTCTCCCCCCAACTCCCAGCGAGGCCCCAGGGCTGCCCCATCCCCTGAGCAGAGGTCCAAAGCCCCTCRCACACACCCTTGCCCCACAGCAAAGGTCAAAGACGCACCCCCCCCAAACCCCCATCCCTGAGCAGAAGTCAAAGTGTCTCTCTCCCCTGCACACACATCCACACACCCATCCCCTCAACAAGGGTCAAGCCCCGATCCTGCCAGCCCCTCAGCAAGGATCTAACCCCTCCAGACACCACCCCCAGCCCCTCAGCACAGATCTAACCCCTCCAAACACCCCCCTGAGCCCCTCGGCATGACTCTAACCCCCAGACACCATCCCCAACCCCTCAGCACGGGTCCAACCTCCCCATATGCCACCGACGGCGCCTCAGCACGGGTCTAACCCCCCAAACGCTTCCCTCAAGGCCCCAGAGAGCTCCCTTCCCCCC
>NW_028186549.1:190179-274428 GCF_003343005.1 Rhea americana
CCGGCCCGCGCCCCGCGCCGCGCATGCGCCTCGCCCCCGCTGCGGCGCGCGCCTTCCGGCGCCGTGGGAGCGCTTCCGGGGCGGGGTGGGAGCGGTTCCGGGTCGCGGCCGAGGCCGAGGGGGGGCGGCGCTGGCCGGCGGCCGCCGAGGGCGGCGGCACCTCGCCATGCGCTACAACGAGCGGGAGCTGCTCTGCCTGGCCCGGCAGCCGGCCGAGAAGGCGGCCGAGATCCTCATGCGGGTGCCCAAGAAGGGGAGCGGTGAGGGGGGCCGGGGCCGGGGCCGGGGCCGGGCGGAGACACTGGGGTGGGAGGGACTGTGGGGAAAGACGGGACCGGACTGGGAGTACTGGGGGGAAGGGCGAGGGCCAGACTGGGATTACTGGGTGTAGGTCAGGGGCTGGACTAGGAGCACAGGTGTAGGACAGGAGCTGGACTGGGAGTACTGGGTGTAGGACAAGGGCTGGACTGGGGGTATGTGGGGACAGGACAGCGGCAGGACTAGAGCAGAACTGGGAGTACTGGGAGCCTGGACTGGAGGTAGGCCTGGGGTGTAAGACTGGGGAACAGGAAGGAGGATCTTGGGCCTGGACTGGGAGTGCAGCATCAGGGCAGGGCTGTGTGCTGGGCTGGAGAGGCTCGGGCTGCGGGGGAGGTACTGGGACAGGACTGGAGGTACTGGGGTGAAGCGTGGCTTGCAGAGGCCGTGAGATTGGGGCTCGGTGATAGGAGGAAGAAGCTGGCTGGAGGGATATGCAGACACAGAGATGTGGAGGGATTTAAGAGGCACCGAGGTGGAAGGTAAATAGGAGCTTTTCTCTCTCCCAGCACCTTGAGTGCGCCAGTCAAAATAGGCAGCTCTTCGCTGAAATGCTCCAGCAATATTCCTTTCAAACCAGCACTGAAATATTTTTGTTAAATCAATGCTSTTGCTCAGAGCTTTTCCTTTTCCTGAGGATCCTGACGAGCTTTGTCCCTGACTTTCTTGCTGGTGGTTCCATGCAGAGGTGGCACGTGCAGGAGGCTGTTACGTGTATTGCTGACACCATGCTTTGAGATCTGTCCAGCGAGAAGGTGTTAGGGTTTTCGTTACAGTACGGCCAAGAGCAGGCCATTGGGATAAATTGAGACGGTGCATTTCCTGAGTGGGGCGAGCAGCATTTAGGCTTGGATGTGCCTTGGTATGTGGCAAAGGTTTAAATTAAAACGGAGCTTCCCCGTAGGCTTGGCTGAATCGGCGTGATGCTAGCAAAGATGGAATGCGCTTCTCTTTTCCTTTCCGTTGCCAGCTGGCTCACACGCTTCATCCCACAGACTTGCCACCTGAATGCTCTTTTTCTTTGCAGTGTTAAAGAAACGCCTTGTGAAGCTTGTTGTCAACTTTCTGTTCTACTTCCGGACAGATGAAGCGGAGGTATGGAACCTGCTTTTTTTTTGTGTATATTAATTCCGTGTACTTTGTAAATTGGTACAGTAACAGGCAGCCATAGCTAGAACAGAGTGCCCATATTTGCTATTTTATCAAAACAGTAAAAGCTCCTAGGGGTGAGAAGAAATCACTGCCATCTAGCCACACGCATCCAGATACTGTTAGGATGCATCTGGAATGAATCCTTTAAACAGAACCATTGCCCCAAACTGCAAAAGATGGAATCTGTAATGTTTAGTTGTAGCACTGTAGCTTTTTGTGTTAAACTGTGAGAGGAAGTTTATGTTATGCTCTCCTGGGAAAAGAATTAGCATTGTTTCTTCTTTTCTACACCAGGAATATTGCTTACTGTATGTAAGAAGAAATTTGCGTGGCTATTCTTTGTTAATATTATTATTTTTGGCATGCAGAGGCCTGTGGTAGGCCTTAGGACTATAGGAGAATGAGGGATGGGACATCTGGGTTCTGTTTCTGGTTTTGCCACTGCAGAAATATTATAGTGTTTTGCTGAATTCCTTGATAACTGCTAAAGATTGTGTATCTGAAAAATGAATATAAAAGGAATCTTTATAGCGTGTGTGAAGAAAGGTGCTGTGTGTGTGCTGGCAAGAGGTATTACAACTTAATTAACTGAAAAGCATTTTGTGGCATTTTTAGACTGTGTCTGTTATAAAATTTAACCCTGATAATGGCTGTGCTCTTATTTTAAGACATTTCTTTTCTCCTGCCTACTGAACTGCAGTCACTAATCAGTTTTCTACTGAAGCTGCAATCACATTGCTCTAGGTATGGCCAAAAGCTGAGCAATCATTCTCGTGTATGTGTATGTATAAAGATTCATCTGTAACGCCCATGTGAACGTTCCGTTATGAGCCTTTGAGGATGCTCCTTACAGCACGTCTCCTTTACTGTAACCCAGAGCTAGCTTTGCTGTTTTCTGTTCTGACARTCATTATTTTTAAGCACTCTTGTGGGTTTTGATGGAAGGCAGATGATGTTTTTGAATGGATCAAAAATAAWTTGGCAGGTGATTAGTTCTAAAGTAAAAATATCATGCCAGAAATATAAATTAAAACGTATTTTTCAGTATCATCTTTGCTGCTTTATTTGTCTCTTGCATTTTGTTTAGGTTGGACAAAAGAATTCACTTGTGGCTTGCTTTTGTTTATGGCTTATATCACTCCTTGGTTTTCATGTCCTTGCTCAGTGTGCACGGGGTGGCAAATAGTACCTACTATTTGTCTGTTTATCCTGAACTGTCCTAGTTCATCAACGCACTGTTCTTAGCCTCTTGTGAAGCTTTGTGTCCGGCCTTACAAAGTTAAATGTGGAATTGCATTAGTCTTTCTATGTGCCATGTGAAATATTTCATCTTAATTTGATCTGTTGAGCTAGAGAGTAAACTGTGCCACTGTCTGTGCATCACAGAAGTGAATGCTAACCCCCAGACTGAATCTGAAGAAGCAGAAACACAGCGTTAAAAATAAGGCTAGTACAATGAAGCATGTCAGCAGACATAACCAGGCTGCTTAAAAGAATGCTGAACATTCATTTAATTCTGGACTAAATTACCTTAAAGGTGGTATGAAGTTTTGAAAGGCAATGACAAAATTATGTGGGTTCAGAACTGTGTGAGCAATATCTGTCTCTCTCACGTGTTTCAAGCTGTCTTCACAGTTAGCTGAGCAAATCTTTTTTTACTCCGCAAAGGAATGAGGCTATGAGTGTGCACAGCAATTCCAGCATCAGCTGATGGTCAGGAACTTGCTACGCTGGCATAACTTGGGTGGTTTGGATTTTCTGTTTATACTGCAGTTAGCGCAGAATATGCAAAGATATTCTGGAAATATATTTTCTCTGATAAGTTTCCCCTGTAACTACTCCTGGGTAAAAATGAATCTGGTCACTGTCACCCCTGGTGATCCACATCTGTAGCACTGGCTGGACAATGTGCGTTTAAACCCTCTCTCTTGGTCTTTTTCCAGCCCATCGGAGCTCTGCTGCTGGAGCACTGCAGAATCACCAAAGAGGAAGAGAACGTCTTCTCAATCAGTGAGTTCTGCATATGGATTCCTTTAGCTTTTCCCTTATGCAATTAAAAATACTATGTAAAAGGAAATATTTTGCTACTTAGTTCTTGTTTTTCCCTGTGTTTTTCCCAGGGGTTTCTCAGCCCCTGTCTTCATCAGCTGCCAGTTATTACTGTGATTTTGCCGTGCTCCATTCCTGAGGCAGTGGTATTTCATTGCTGGCCGAAATCGTATGTCTGTGATTTGCACAGCTGCATGTGAGGAAAGAAGCTGTAAAAACACACTGGCTGTGGCTCAGTGCTTGTGGAAATCCCTCTCTAGGAGGATTTGGTATTGACAGATTGCTGCTTCTGTGCTATTACATTTTATCAAAAAAAAAGTGAGCCTCAGATAAACCATCTGTCGGGCTAATCTAGCACCAGTCCTCCCGCCACAGTGTTTGTCCTTGTGTTGATAGCCATGACTCCAGCTGGCTCACGGTGTGTCGTCCTTTGTAAGCAGCCTTTCATCCAACAACTAATCATTGTGCAAGAGGTATGTGGCAAAAATAACAGGATGTTTCTCCAAGGCCATCCCCATATCTTTTTGGCCTGGCTGTCAGGCACAGCTGCTTTTTTGTGCAGAGCCTTGTCTTCTCTTCCAGCCGGGAGGGACCGTGTTCTCACTGCCTCCAAAGGATCCTTGAAACAGCCTGAGCTTACCAGCCTGTCTAGGCACCACACTCTGAATTACCAGGACTTTGGGACTGTCAGGAGCCCTGGTAAATCAGGCTTCCTGAGAAAGGTGTTAGAAGTGATGACACTTGGAGTCTGGTTGTGTCCCTGTACAGCMGCCCTGAGGGGAGTGATGCAGTCTGACCCAGTTACTTCTCAGCAGCAACCTAGATTTCTCTGACTTGTGTACTAAAGTGCAAATCTTTGGGAACAACATAATTAATTAGATGTCGATGTCCTGATTCTGTCTTGATAAAGAACTACACATTAGCACAGGGACTTATTTTCCACTGTGCACAGTACCAAATTCCCAAAGCTTCAAGCAAAGACAGGTCAGTGCCTTCTCTGAGTGTGATTTAATTCCTCAGATAGATGCCCTTTGCATATATCAAAATCATTTCCTCTGAGCCATTTTCCATTTTGGTTACCAAATCTCTGGTGACTGCTTGCAAGGAGGCTGAGGGAATTTTAGTCCTGAATCTGGCCATGTTCATCCAGATTCAATTCCTAGTTGTCACTCTCAGTTTGAGAAGTTGTTCTTTCCTCTCTGAAGTCGCTGGCTGCTATAAGCTGACAGACACTGTAGGCAGCTGCTCCAGGCCACCTGGGAGACGCTGCACAGAAGTGCCTCTGGAGTTAGTGTCGCATTTTTTTTTCCGGGCAAGAAGAATATAAAGGGATTGTAGCAGTACAAGGTACTCTAGGTATCCAAGGCACTTCTGGGCCACCATCCCTTCTGTACTGCTTTAGTATAGCTGTATGAGGAAGGACATTTATGTATAAGCAGCCAAGCAGGGGAGGGATTGGGGCAGCTACTCAGCTGTAGCAACTTGTCTGCTTTTTCCAGTGCCTCATAACAGKTGCCCAGAGGAAACCGGTACCTGAGCTGGACTTTGAGTGCGTAGAAGCAAGCTTGGCTGGGTCTTTGCCCTTAGAGGACAAGGAGCGAGTGTGATCCCAGGCYGTCCAGGGAAACCTAGAGGGGACAGCCACACCAGAAAGAGGCCTGGGTTACCAGCTTGTTCACAGGCCATCTTAGATGAACAGAAGTGCTAACCACAGCCTGACACAGTCTGACAGTGCTCCAGAGACAGTGGAGTGCAGGTGACTCTGCCAGGACTTTTCTTACTCCTTTTCCTTATCCTTGGTAGGTTTCATTGAGGAGCCGGAGAGGAAATACTGTTTTGAATGTGACAGTGAAGAGCAGTGTCAGGAGTGGATCGAGGCACTCAAGCGAGCCAGGTAGGCTGGGCACTACAGCAAGGTCTGTACTGTGCAGCCTTGTGCTGTTTGTATTCTGGGACTGGCTTGTGGTGAACTCGRGGAGGAAAGTGGTTGTCTCCTCCCAAGCAGGCTTCCCTTCAGCTCTAAATAGCATCTGAAACTTCCCCACATCCTTTTCTGCTCATCCTGCTGCTGCATGGTCTGTTCCTGTCTTACAGCTATGAATTCATGAGGAGGAGCTTGATTTTCTACCGGAATGAGATCCAGAAAATGACAGGGAAGGTGAGTACTTCGCAATTGGCTTTTGAGATGCTGGCCTGGACGGGGGGGCTGGTGATCTCAGATGTTGCTGCCACCTGTCCTACACAAAGTTGTTTGCCACTCTGTGTAGGAAAGAGGTCCCTTAATAARTCTATTCTTGAAGGTATAATCTGAACAGCCCGTCAAGCTCAGTGACCTGAGAGTCTTCCTCTGCTGGGGAAGATGCAGTTTGCATCCAGCTGGGACACGTGCATGAGGCTCTCGGAGYGTAGTGCTCGGCTCAAGCCCGTGTATGTTCTATGCGCAGGGCAGAGTGGCTTCAGGTTTGCAGTCAGACAGACCTGTCCTGGCCTAGCCCTGAGTKCCACCAAGCCCCTGCAAGAGCTTCCAGGTAGACCTGGCACTGGCAAGATCAGGGTATGCTTGAGTTGAGGTGCTGCTCACACCTCTGCCAGGCTCCTTGGAGCATTCTTGCTCCTGGCAATCTTGCRGCAACAGGGGTGGCTGAGACTCAGCCATGAGCACCACGTGCCAGGATGGAATGAGTACAGCTCGTGAGTGTTAGTTTTCAGCTGTGTCCTCCCCAAGGACACACAACTGGAATTAGCACCAGCCCCTGGAGCGCTACGCTGCGAGGTGACCACATGCTGAACTGCAGCCTGGTGAAGGGACAGTCCTGCTGGTTTGCCTGCTTGTCCACATCTTGCTGATGCCCTTGATGTGTTCTTGCTGCAGGACCCCCTGGAGCAGTACGGGATCTCTGAGGAAGCCCGCTTCCAGCTGGGAACACGCAAGCAATAACCCCCCACGCTTGGGCTGAACTGGCGTCTGGCCACAGCCTTCCTCTGGAAGGGGTCAAACCCAAGCTTCCCCAGGGAGGAAGAGCAACAGTTCCCCACAGTGGTGACCAAGTGACTTTTTAATTTATTAGACAAGTAATTTAGTATGATTTTTTAAAGGGAATTCATTGCACATTCCCATTTCTGGTGCCCCTGACCTGCCCCAGTGGTGCAGGCAGCCAGAGTCTTAACTGCTCACTGCAGACCAAAACTGCGAGCTGACTGGTGGCTGCACTGACATCTCYGCAGGTGCCCCCTGCTTGCACTGCTGTAGCTGTGGGAGCAAAACAGCCACCACTCAGAGCAAGAGCAGAGGAAGCAGGGACTGAAGAGAGTCCCCAGCATCTGCTGTCCTCCAGCTTCCCTCTTCATTCCCATCCCCCTCCTGCAATGATTTACTCAGCTCTTCTGGCTCCAGCTTTTCCAGCAACCTCCAAGGGAGCTATTGAGGGTTGTTCAGCCCCTCACTGTAAGAGGATTCTCCAGCTGAYGGCATTTCTGTGCTTGCAGGGTTAACCCCGTCATGTCCTCTCCTGTTGGAAGCCATTTTTGGTGCTGAGACTTCTGCTAGCAGAGTCTGAAGGCCAGGGGAAGGTGGAGGTGGGGAGCTTGGCAAGGAGGAGTGCAAAGCCTTCCACTAGCAGGGCCCACCCTGGCAGCTCAGCCAGTGCTCCGGCTGGTGGGGAAGGGACAKCGCCTCCCCTGTGTCAGGGCAGCAGTGTCTGTGCAGTCACTAGCACCTGCCTCTGGAAGGTTCTTTTTCTTCTTGGGGCAGGTGGTGCTAATTGCTAGAGGTTTGATGAAGCTTGGCCCCAGGGCCAGCCCACACTACAGATTTTTAGCTAGGGTGCTCACACAAATGCGTGAGGAGGGARAGGCTGTTTGGCTGCAAAGCACTAGGGAAAGAGCAGTCTGAAAGCTCTGTGTCTTGTGACCTTGCTTCCCTCYGCACTACTCCAGTGGGCTAAGCTGTGCAGTTACTTTGCTTCCCAGAGAGGAAAGCCAGACAGMGAGGTTTGTAAAGAGAGGAACTGCTACGTGTGCGTTTGCTCGACGTATGCGCTTCAGGGTGTGCAGAACTGCGCTTAAGCCCAGGGAGCCTGTGACATCTGTGGATTAACACTGTTCCTTGAGCCCTTTCTGCAGYTTTTTACTCCTTTGTGAGCTTGCAGAGGGAAAGACCTGAACAACTACCCCTGCCAAGGTCACAGAGACCTACACCAGCTCTCCCCTCTGCCAGGGAATGAGTGCTGCCTTCCCTGGGACTCCTGTAAGGAAATGATAAGCATTAAGGCACACCATTTCTCCTGGGAAGCTCTGCACCTTCAGCAATCGCTATGACTGCAGGAAGGYGAACCATAGCCAGACGCAAGGGGCAGAAGGTTCCCTGCCACGCTTCCATGCGTGTGCTTCAAGAGCCCCTGCTTCCTGATCGCCGCCAGGACAGTCCCTCCAAGCCAAGACGCGGCTTGTGCAATAGCAGAGGGTGCGGCTGAGTGCTGCAGCTCACGGGAACAGAGGCCATTCCTTGCCAAAAGAAATCTGTGGAATCTCACAGGTAACATTTTCACGCAGCTGCTGACAGAAGAAGCTTCACTCATGCCTGGGGCAGGAGAATGCAGCAAGWGGCTTCCGTTAACCCTGCAGAAGCACTTGGGTTTGACCTGAGCACRGGGTTTTGCAGCTTTTATCTTCTTTCTACCTGGGAGGCAGGAAGGCTGCTGTGCAGTTAGGCAGCAYGTGCTGAGCAAGCTGGGTTAGAGCAGCCTATGCTGTGATCCAGATTTGAAGGGTAAGTTTCGAGTCTCTTGCTCTRTAATGGGGAATTAATGCAGGAAGATCAGCCTGTGCTTGCGAGCTTTAGTGGCCTGGCCTACCTTCTTTACCTCACGCTGGTACTAGGTACTAGGAGAGTGGCAGATGCCATTGATGCTTTATTTTTAACCTCAAGCCCAAGATTCTTCCTTTCTCTTCCCACATATCCCCGTTCCCTGCAGTGGTTCCAGGTGCTTGCTCCAGCCATTACCAAAATAAGCAGAGGGACAGCAGTCCTGCATAATAAACTGAGGACCTGAGAAGTTGGAGGCAGAAAGTAGGTTATTTTTGATGACAGATGGCAACTCCAGGGGAAGCAGCAATAAGGGATTAAAAGCAAGAACATATCAGAGCTTGTGCTTTAGGGAATTAAGTGTCCTCAGATGACTTTAAAGTGCGTTTTAATCTTCGTGAGCCTACTCTGCTTCACTTCAGCACAGGGACATGTTCCTGACGTGCTGGTGGGGTAGACAGCTACCTTATTTACTGTGATAATAAAAAGACTTGTCCATGTAGTCGCTATAGAGGCCTTACAGGTGATAGACGTGCTTCAGGCTCCCAGCAACAGGATAATCCGAATTGCACGGGAGCGTGTTGCGGTTCCTCGTCGGCAGTTCTGGGTGAGCAGAGCGGCCACGGGCTCCCCCATCAAAGCGGCAGGTATCATCTCGACTGTGCAGCCATCAGCATTAGCTTACCGGCGCGTGAACCAGACTGCAGAAAGGAAAGGTTTAAGTTCATTCCAGCCAGTTTCGGAGGCAGAACGTCGACATCCACACATAAGCTGAGTCAGTTCCCCAAAGTCCAGTGAGTTCTTTAATATGCCAAGTGAACCTCTCTATAAGCAAGACCCTAGGAATTTAGTCAAGACTTGATCCTCTGGAGCAAACAAGTCCAGCACTACAGCAAGGTTCACTGTTGCTGCCAGCCACCTTCAATAGCTAACACAGGTTTCTGCTGTGTGCCTTCCACTACTATCAGTAGCTTCCTCTTTGTACGAGTCTTTCAGAAGGTAGGTCTCACACCTACTGTCTTCACTGTATGTAAATTGGGCATTTTATTTAGATGTTAGGGATAGGGAACAGTTGGGTGAGCAAGACAGACTCCCAACGCTTATTTAAGAAATGACATTTCTTAAGTGAATGTAAGACAAATGCTGTGAAAAGTTATGTGGGCCTGTCGCAGGCCCAGTAACTTGGTTAGCTAGATCAACTTTGAGACTAGTGCTAGGACACTGGGTTAGGTTACAGGAGTAAGGGAAGATGGTACTTCTAGCCACTTGAGAGATCTGCATTAACTGCTGGTGATTTATAGACAAATGTTTGTTTTTCATACTCTGTTCACTATGATTTTTGTATTTCGGTGGCCTGTTCCAATGAGCATTGAGTACAGGCTCCCTGAAAGTATACTGAAGCTGTTTATCTGTTATACGATGAATGTTTCCAATAAAAATTGTTTTAATCAGTGTGGCAGTCAGAGCTGTTCTAAGACACTAGGGGTTGCTGAGGAGGGGTGGGCAGAGCGAGCTCCTGCTCCTAGGTGTGCCCCTTACTTGGCTTAGGCACTGCAGCAGGTTTCTCCCACCTGCCTTGACTGCTCCTGGCATCGAGCCTCAGCTGGGCTCTGTGCAAGCAAAGCTAGAGGAGGAGATTGCTAGCAGCAGGGATTGCCAAGGAAAGGGCAGCTGCTGCAGGAATTGGAGTAGGGTTACTCTAGAGACTGCTCCTTCAGTCCTCTTAGGAAGAGCTACATACTTCTGGAAGGAGCAGGCAGTAAGGCAGCTCAGAAGCTAGCTAGTGATTTTTCCATAAGGGGATTTTTGTCATGCTTTTTGCAAACGGAGCCAAGCTTTGCCAGTAACGCGCGACAAACATGCTGCTGCAACCTTTCTTCAACATCTAGCATCGTCTGGAGCCTTCCCAGGGAAAGGCTGTCCTTACTTCAGGAACTAGTCAAGTGTTGCAYGAGTCAGGGTCGTCATCTCGTTTTAGGGATCCCGCAGCAACATTATTGGCTTGAGAAGATTTACAACCATCACTTCTGAAGTTTTAACATGTTGCCTGACTGACTTAGCGGCAGCAAAATTACTGGCCAGAAGTGAAGAGTAAACTTCGCTAGGGTGGTTTGGTATGTTAAACCCTGTCACTTAACCCATCTTCAGCCTTGGCAAAGCTAAATGAGTTGCCCCGTTCCAGAGTCAGGGGAGGTGAGCAGGGAGTTCGGGCTGCCCCTCTCGCTCCACGAAGCTGCCGTCCAGAACGCTTAATTCTCTCTGCTCTGCCGGCCGCTGAAAGCCRTCCCCTCTGGAGGTCTATCCTGCTGAAGCAGTGAAACTCCACAACAGTACGGTGTATTAAAATACATACACTTTAATATAAAGACAAAACTTCAAAGCATYGTTTCAATTACAAATCAAGGTAAAGACACAAGAAATTAAAGTGAAGGAASGGGAGAAAAAACTAACTCTTACATTGTGGAGAATTAGAAAGGCAGGGTGGAAATATATATATTATACATACATATATACACACCAGAAGAATTCACGCTACTTCTATGGAGGAATGAAAGGAATGACAGGACAACTTACCGGTATAAAAAAACCCAAACAAACAAAAAAAAAAGATAAATTAGGGGAAGTTTGAATTTTAAATAATTCAGTTTAATAGGCTAAATTATATAAACTAATTCCTATTCACTAGGAAACATCCCATATCACTGTTCTAAGAAAATGGGTATTTTAAAAAAAATCCATTGAAAAATGGATTTTTATTAGTAGTTAAAAGTTTACTAATTAATTCCTGAGCAACAGCAACCTCAATCTACTGCTTTCCCCATCAAAGTCCCACTCAGCGAGGGCAGGCTCCCACTCCTAAAAAGTTTAATTAGAACAGAGACCTAAAGAGTTGGTTTTTAATTTGAAATTGATTGCTTAAAAGATTAATAAGTTAAAAAAAAAAAAAAAAAAANAAAAAAAAAAAAAAAAAAAAGCCAAGCAGGATGGATCAACCCATTCTATCTTCTCCTCATTAACTCCAGAAACACGACCTTTCTAAAGGATGTTTTGACTGCACCAGAAAAGGCAATCAGATGTACCTTAAAAAAAATTCACCACCACCACCAAAGGATCACAAACTTGAGAACTTCAGGGTTAGCATTTTAAAATTGTTTAAAAAAACTGATTTTCAAACTATAAAAAACCTCCCAAAGCCTCTTCAGAAAGAGGGTGGCAAGCATTAAGTAAACTGTAGGAGTATTTCCATTTTTTTCCCTTGGTTTTAAAYCCTGAAGTTCACAATAATAGCATCATTCAATCTAAATAGGTATTTATATATTTATAATGCAAAAGGATAAATAAAATATGGCACAACGAAGTTTTAAAAACTGGTAATCCAACGTTTAGTGAAAATCTGATATGCAAGCTATGGAAATGCTGGAGGAAAGGAAAGGGAAATCTTGAACGGTTAGCCATAAAACTTCAAAATATTCGTACACTGACTGTACATCTGTGCTTCAAAAAAAAAAAAATCCAATTATTGTGATCTTTCCTCAGTGCTGCAAAGATAGTTCACAAAAACACTGTCTAGTTTCTTCTCCCCAAATTGTGATTTTAAGATACGTTAATGTTGGTTTGCAGTCCACTGCATCACTTCCTTAATTGAAGAAACCATCATTTGGGGTTCTCCCAGTCCTCTTAAATGTTTCTGGCTCAGGCAAAATAATAAAAGCAGAGTTTTTGAAGACCACCTGTACTGGTTGGAAGAGTTCCCTCAAAAAAAAAAAAAAAAAAAGTCAATAATCTTCAGGTTTCCATACCCTGTATTCAAAGGTCTGATTTCAATGCAGAAAGCAAATGAACTACACGTAGGACCCTTCTCAGCCTCACATTAGCACTAGGACAAGTTACCGTGTCCTACTAAACAGCTCTTCCATGAGCTGCAGCACCTGGGATTGACGTTAGCAGTCTACAACACGATAAGGGTCCCCCGGGTCAGCGACAGGCGTGTTGTGTAAGCAGTGCTARGAGATAAAATAGCACCAGCTCCGGACCTGGCTGGGGAAGAACGGCCACGGGGAAACGCCGTTCTGCGCCTGAGCCAGGACGGGAGTCTCATCAAGAGTCTCATCGACAGCTTGAAGACAAACTCCAAGCATTAGGAGTCTCCTCTTCCAGCAACGCAGCAAAACCTCGCCTGGAGAAGACAACTGCAGACTGATAAAGCCTTAATAATTTAAGGATCCAATCCTGCAAACCTTCTGCACGGAGTGGCACTGCCCACCGGTTCAATAACTGTTTGCAAGACTTGGCTTGTTCTGCAGAGCCATCCTCCTGCCCGCCAGCTGCACCACATGTTGGGATCAGTGCTACAACCTGCCCCAGTGACTCCCTTCTGCAGGAGTACTACACAGGCACAGCTCCCAAGGGCCCTGTGAGCTAGTTACGTATCCACAGAAGTCGCAAAGAGCTGGGCCCTCCACATAAACCCAGAGAAGATGAAAGCACAAGCTGGCCTTCAAATTGCTCACAGTGACTCACAAAAAACTAATCACTTGAGCAAGAGCTAAGTCTACCCAGCTGCAGATACCAGCTCTGCACCAGGTGATGCTCTCTCCTGCAATCGTTCAGCTTTTCCTATGCTCGGATTCTCTTCCCAGTGGGGGAAAAAGAAAAAAAAAAAAAAGAACAACAGGTGGTGGGAGCAGGTGCTGCTTTCTGAATACACAATCCGAGCAAGAATCAAACCACAGAGGCCCCAGAGGCAAGGCCAAGCTGCAGGTCCGCGCAGCGCCTGCCTTGCCAACGCTTCCCGTTCTAGTCTCCGCTGCTTTCAATATGCACGAGTGCAAAAATAAAAGCAAGCTAGGCAGATCTGGGTTACATTCGTTTCCTTCCCACTCACGCCCTTCTACTTTCTGAGGCAAAGYGATGATCCCCGATACGTCTGTTCAGATTTCTGCAGTACTGACAAAATGTTATTGCACTCTAGTAACAGCAAATACTTCTCAAAAGAAAACTCTCGCCCACAAGCAGGGTAAAGGCACACAATTACACATCTAGCCGCAGAGCTGACCACGCTGTCAACACAGAACAGCCGCGGTCAAGCAATATGGAAGCAATGCTTGATTTTGAAACAGTTGAGTTGGAGATGCAAGGGAAGAGCTTAAAGCAARCCTGAAACCCATCTGCTCAGCAGATTTCAAACGAAGAAGTTAGTTGCCCACATATTCAATTTGATTAAAAAGAATTTAAAAAGCTAATAAAAACATTTTGACTTGCGATTGCACAACAAGCGTGAAAAATAGTTGTGCAGATGTCAGGCTGAAGAGTGACAAGGCACGRGGGTTATCCACAGAACCAAGGACTAGCAGCGTCTCTTCAGGACAGAGTCATCCCTCGGGTTTCCCCACGCGTGGGACTCCAGGTGACAGTGCAGTTGCAGATTGAGACCYGGTAAGCTCATCTCCCCTGCCATGCCCATGTCTACAGCAAGTCTTAGCACAGATAGAAAACCCAGACTARGCCCAAACCCAGAGACTATTCTAACCTCACAGGATGGCAGGGTGAGAACAAACCGTGTGCTACAAGAGAAAGCAGCTAGCCCCATAAGGAAGGAAGGAAGACGGAAGCATCAGAAAAGACTTCTAGTTTGCCTCGCCAAGGAAGCAGTAGTTCCCACTGTTTACAGAAGACACCAGCAGGAAACTGCACTCTAAAATCTGTATCTAAAGTACACCTAGGATGCTCTGTACTCCCCGTTGCTGGCAGTTTCCTCACAAGCCACTTTCCCTTCACCTCTCTCACTGCATCCGCAACCTGAACTAAGAGGAGTCAAGCTGCTTCCTACCACTAGTGATTGTCCACAGAATCATTTGCACCTTTCCCCAAGAAAACTGTCTTGTTTGCACCAAAACAACAGGTAATGCAGGTGCCATCTGACTTCCCAAAGACCTTGCAAACCACCGAGGTTTCAGTAGCAACCCAAATCTATACCCTCTAGCAATCTCTCTTCACTTTCTCCCTCAGCTACACAGAGCAAAGCAATCTCACTTCGGAGTGCCCCACACTCCCTTGGCTAACGGAAGGATTGTTGCTGAATGACTAATCTACAGCAAACAGCAAGTTTAAGCTCCGTGCTTTTGGAGCGCTCCCAGCACATCACAGCTTCAGAGCACAGTGGGTCTCAGTGGACTGGAAACGGCGAAGGAAAGCCAGAGGTAGCAAATCACCAAAAAAGGAAGAGAGTGCAACGCTTGTTCCCTAAGCCTGACATTTAGCAGCAGGGCACAGGTTTAGCTCAGCACAACATTTAGGAAGTTTTTTTTTTTTTTTTTTTTTTTTTGGCAACATACACGCTACAAGATATATTTTAACTTCCTGATGAGTCCCTTGCTGGCAGCAGCAACATGGATGAAAAGGAACATTTGTGACAGCCATGAAGTGACTGGACTCAGGGCAGGAAGCCGTAACACAGAAAGAATTCGTTCTGAAGCTCACTTTTTGGCTTTGATTACTCAAAAGCATCTCCAATTATTGAAAACAGGTTTCAGATCTCTGGCACCGCACTCAGACATTAAGGTCACAAAGGTTTTATTCTTGTGGTCATATGGATTGGAGCTTTTATTATTCATCTCCTAATACCTCCAAGAGCTATTCCTTCAGCAATCCTTAAGACAGACAAGTCTCCTCCCCATAYTGCAGACAGCAGGGCTCAGATTCAAAACAAACTGAACTTGCCCAAGATTATGGCTAACAGGCAAAGGATGCATGGAGCGGAGAAGAGGAAGACTCTTAAATCCCTCAGCAACCTCAGTGACTTAACCCAATTGAAGCAGTATTAAGACACCAATCCAAAATCTTCACATAGAAGCACCAGGTTCCCAAAGAGATGTAGCACTAGGCAAGGTAGGGGTATTCCTGACCATAGGCACACAGGATCCCAGAGCCTGGCTTCCCGTATCGCGGTCTTACTACAAGCATTAGCTTATCAGACTCCTGGAAGCTGACCTCAGGTGAGGTTCCTAGGAAGATTTAGCCAAAGACTTCCACACAAGCAAAATGCATTTACGAAAGGACACGAAAAGCTGAATGTGCCAACGGCACCTGGCATGGGTAGAAGCCACTGGCACAGGCAGAGCAGCTCTGGAAGGCTGCAGTGCAGGCTACTGCGACTGCAAATTTCAGGTCACTGAAAATTACAGTACTAAGGTGATCAAGAGGTAGATGAAGGCCTAGCCTCCACAGATCACAGGAGGTTAAAGCAGGTGTCCAATATTCTGGGCTGCCAACAGACAGAATCCCTTTCGAGCACTTCCCTGACCATGCTTTTGTTCCTGGGTCAGGACCACATAGAGTTATGCTCAGCCGGTTTCCTTTGGTTTTCCCAGATGATGRTGACTGGAGAGCTGAGTCTCAAATGCTAGTTAGCTAAAAATACCTAGTTAGTGCATGTCTGTCTAGCTAGAGCCAGCAGGCTTCCTTACATTACAGGTGTCAGAAGACGGCTTGTGAAGAGTCCTGCACAGACACCACTGACAGACCATCACCTTGCCAAAGCAGTCAGCACCTCCAACCTTGCACACAGAGCAAAGAGCAACCCTTTCCTGCAGACGACACTGAGGGAAAGAGGCATTTTGCATTTCCACAAGGAGAATATGCACTGGGGGTCAAATCTTAAAAGTTCCTTGCCTAGGGCCTTTGCTCAGAAGGCTCTGTCAATTCCGATTTCTCTGGAGACATCGACCTTTGAAAAGCTGTGAGCCTCAGGGGCAAAGCAAGTCATGCCACACAAGGAGGATGTGCTCACCCTCTTCAGCTGAAAAGAAGCACTAAGAGTCAGCTGGATGATATATGCATCAGGTAGAATATTTAAAGGTTAGAAAGTACACTAGGTGAATTAGACTTCTCCAAATTCCCCTTCTCCACAAAAAGTAGCATCCTTCCTCTTGGTACCTTGCGAGGTGAACACAGGCAAGATCTCCCTCACAGAAGCAGTCACAGCGACTGAACTCTCTTGCTCGATGTCTTTAGTGGTTTGAGAAGAAGAGARGCCAAGAGGTCTAAGCAGCACTGCATCTTGGTCCCCTTTCAGAAAAGTGATCAGGTGAAAACAGTCATTGAAAGCTGCTTCTTCTATTTCCTCCTACTCTCACATTAGGGATATAAAATAGGTGACAAATGTAATTAAGGCTACAGGCCTTCCAGCAATTGCTCACGCACAACCTATCATTTTGAAGTCTTCCAGAGACCTGAGCACTTTGCCTTTCACTGGGAAGGATGCTAAGGCAGCTCTGCAACTTTCAGTTACCCAGGGATCTGGATCAAGCTGGAGTTGCCCAAATCCCARCTGCATAATATCTGGATTACATTGCGTTCCTGGATTCCAGGACATAAACTGGGTATGGCTTCTACTAGAAGCTACTGGATGYTTCTCAGCTATCACCCTCTAAGCATCTTTCCCCTTTCCAGGGTTTCATCTTGCTATTAATCACTCAGCAGGGTGCACCGCTGTCAACTCCTCTCCCACATGCAAAGCAGAAAACAGCTCCAAACGTCCCTAACTTCCAGGGATGTAAACCCCTTCTCTTTCCACTGAATAAGGAGGCAAAGCTAGGTCAACTGTTTCTGCACACAAAGACTGCCTATGGAAGAAACTCTTAGGAATCAACAAAAATAACTGCACTTTGTTCTAAATCTCTACTAGATTGCCAGAGGTGAGAGAAAGGGGCCGAGAAAGGGGCCCTGCTGAAGTCTGTAGGGAGCAGGAGTTCTTAACATACCTCTTCCCCCATCGCTCTTCTAAATGCAACCAGCACTGCATTCACAACCACGCCTGCCAAACCCAGAAAAGACAGCAGGAGAGAGCACACGAGGCTGGAATTATCTTGTCTACTCTGAATACAAAGGCAGGAATTAAACAACTAATTCATTAAGCCCAGCTTTTTGTGACCACAGGAAACTCCATCAGGTGCCTGGTAAGGCAGGGCTCAAATCCAAGGTGATGCTTGTTTGCTGGAGGTCTGAGACTCATCAGGGAGTCTAGCAACCTAGAACGGATTTAAGGACAGCGAGTGCCTCTGACACAGAGTGATCAATACTGCCCCTCCGAGTGCCTGGGCTAACAGGCAGATGTTTCCCAAAGCCTCTACGTGTTTTTACTCTAGTCATTTTGCTGTTGCAGTTCCCCTTCTTTTACTGTATTTTCCTTTATTTGTGCTTGGTCCAGTCTGAACTACGGACCAAGGTGATTTCTACATAATAGATCATCCTTCTCCGCATTTTGTGCACTTGAATAAATAAGTTTTTACAAGTTTACTGTGCATTGTACAATCTAAAAATAAATGAAATAAAGTATATGAAATTTATAAATTTTCATCACATCTCTATAAAATACAGCCACTGCTCAGAGTGGCACTTTCTGTACACAGAACACGAAGTCACAATACAATTAAGTGCACCAGTTTGATAGTGTGGCAGCACATTAAGTTAGATTGTGGTGTTTTTGTGAACTACCATTTAGACCTACTTAAAGCAAAGAAATACAAAAGCAAAATGCACTTAGTCAATAAATGTACACGGCTAAGTCATTTCTGAATCAAGTATCAAAACCCTACTAACAAAATACATTGTACTTAGAACAAAAACAACAAGCTGAGAAAATATGCTACCTGCACCAGTACAGAAGCACGATTTTCAGTCTTCCTAATGTTGTTAAAAAGGGCCTGACCAATACCAGTGATTATGCACCCTGTCCATATGCCAATAACATCCCAAAACAAAGTTACCAGACTAGCTACCAAAATTCACAGTGACTTGAGTGCCACCAGCAACTGCAAATGGCCAGTGAAGTAGTTCGAATGGGGCAGGACTTGAATTTCTTCTGTTCAAACTGTGCCTGAATTGGCTGAGCTTCCCTGGGTCAAGCCAGGTAATGTAGCTGCCATTCCAGAGGGGAGTATTGAGTTCTTGTTTGTAATGAACACAATTAAAAACCACCCAGTTAACAGAGCGCCTGGCTCAGTTCAAATTAAAACATTAAATCAAAAGACTATCGTTCCCTATAGTTCACACTGCTGCAAACCAAGTGGATTTTGGTATATGAACAGAGTAAGCTGAATAAATAAAATGCAGACCTTTCTGAGAACTGGGTTTGGCATTGGTCAACCCTCCAATTTCAGCACCAAGGGTTCAAACTAGAGGCACAGTTCTGACGGATGAAATAGCACCGAGAGGAGGCTCTTTATATCTCTGCTGGTGTGCCAGTCCTTTATTRTTCAGAGAATTTAATAATAAGCTGTATTTATGACTCTAGGTGGAATAAAATAAGTCAAAATTGTTTTCACTTTATAAAAAGATAAATACTTTATCTAAACTATCAACAATACAAACTGGAGCTTTAAGCATTTCTTTTGCCTTTTTTTTTTTTTTCTGTTTTACTCCGATTCACAGTAAATGTTTTCTCTGTTGTTTAGGTCTTTTTGTGTTTTTGTTTTGTCCAGTAGTAAGAGTAGAAACCCCTGCACAGGCCAGGTGAGCACCTTTCAGTGGAAGCCGAGTGAAGTTGGTCCACGTTGTCCTTGCATAGGTCACATTGGGTTGAGGTAGAAATCCTAGTTACCTGCACAACAGGAGGAGAGGAAGAGACTCATCTAAATAAGAGACAAAATCTACTATGTTAGATGCGATAATCATGTCTATATTGTTCTGAAACCTGTTAACCAGTGGAGGAGAAATGATTCTTTCCTTGACCCATCTGCAATTAGACATAAAGATGCCTCCAAGTGCAATACACAGCCCCTCTTGGCTTCTGCCATTTTTAAAGCTTTCTGACAGTATAATTGTATTAAACTCACGTGACTGACCTCAAAGATTAGCAAAATTTGTTCTTGCATTCAGTACTTCAGCTTTTCTAACACATACTGATCTGCTTTGTGTTGAGTTGTTGAGTTTTTTTTTTTTTTTTTTTTTAATTACCTTGGGGAGGGTCATCATCCAGATTCAGAAACATTAGGAGAAACAAAATAGATTATTTTAGCTCCCAGTTCCAGATTTCAACCTCAAGTTCAGCAAGGTCTTTGAATATAAGCATTCATATAAAAGTTAACGAAATTGCTCAAATATTTGACCCACGTTTGAGAACTATACTGAGCTGGACCACAACTATGGTGCATCTATGTTACACATCATCTGCTGGGGCATCCTTTGCTCCAGTCTAGTTTTTGTCATCCAGCTACCCATCTCTGTACTTGACTTTTGCTCTTTGTCTATCTTGTTCAGGAGCTTTTTCTGACAGAACTGTCATCCACAATCACATGGAGTCTAGCATAACAGGACTCCAATTTCCTGTAAGGCAACTGCTTCAACAGAAGACTTCCAAACTGTTCTCATCTGAGTCACGCACATATACAAAACCCAAAGCCTAAACCTCCTCACCCCATCTCCCCAGCTCTTATTTCCAKCTAGGGTCCTTCAAACCTATTGAGCAACCAGCATGCTATTCCACATTACACCGTTAGTTCCTGCTAAAGCACAAGGGCAACATTATTGAACTGCTACTAACATCACTTTCTGGTATATGAATGTTGAGGTAATACTTACCTGCCTCACAAAAGCCTAAGTGAGGATTTTTCAAGTATGTGGAACAGTTTGGTGATGAAAACACTATACGCAATGCACAGTCAAAAGAATCTCTCAGGTAGATTGTAGTTGAGTCAAATGTTTTATAAGCAGCAAAGAGTATTCAATCATATACTGTATGTAACTTTGGTATCAATGAACAGCAACAATATCAAAGACCTACAAGAAAGCACGGAGCAAGCTCTGGGGCCTAACATACTCATTTAACTTTGCAATCACGAGTTACAGCATAATGCCATAGAGTATTTTCATAACGACAGTACCCAACTCTGTGCTGGTACACTTTGTTCTGCAATTGCTCTGAAAGGCATTCAAATACTTAAGTAAACACACATACTCTCCCGAGATCTTCCTCTCTTCTATGGCCTCTGCCTTCAGTAAGACTGGACTACAGTTAACCCTGCATGTTCCCTATCTTCTCATTCACAGTCTAACCAGTAAGTTAGTGATTGCCAAAGTGAGCATAAATAGAGCATCCGATGGAGTCTGTTGCCGTTAGCCCTATCACAAAGTCCAGTAAAGCTGCAGTGCACAGATAATGAGGCCTTCCTGGTTTATTCTTATCCAGCCCAACATAACCCTTCTTTGCTACCTGTGATTATATGAGGCGCCATCGTAACTGCTTTTGCTCCTTCATTTTGCAGTGGTGCAAGGGATATATTAATTGCAATGCAAGATCAGTGCATTTGCATTCCAAGATAAAACTGCAGCTTGTAATCTGGAGATATTTTGAGTATTTAGAGCAGCTCTTGTTGACTGACACTACAAGAACAAGACCACATCGCCACATACAGTCACAAAGCAGCGCCTTGACACGTCCTAATGCTATGGAAACACAGACTTATGGGAGATGCAAGTTAGTGTCGGAGGGCAACGGAAGGGGGAATCAGAGTAAGCAACAACCACTTCCAGTATCTGTATAAAAACATACTTAAAAAATAGGCATTTCCTCCTGATTTTGGATCATCACAAAAAACATTTTCAAGAAGTGATCCCAACCTGAACATAATCCTAATGTCAGATGAGACAGATCAGAGTAACCATAGTGAGCACTCCGTGTCGAGAAATCCTGACTCCCAAACAAGAAGCATTAAGACTCTCCATCCTCTGCCGTAAGATTGCTTCCCCCATTTTAGAGCTCTTTCACAGAGCCCATTCCCACCCTATCTCTGCAAAGGAAGAAGCATCATTCAGTATCTTGTATAAAACTCCTGATTTTTTTTCTCTAGCCTTACCTTACAAAATAAGAACTGTTAGCTAAGCAAGCTCTTTATCGTGGCTTAACCCCAGAAAGGTGCGAAGCATAAGGAGACTGCATGCCAAGTGTAACCCACATAGCGGACGTGCCAGCTGCGTTGGACTGCGTGATCATTGGCGCGGTTTGTGCCAGCGCCAAACGGGGCAGAGGCGGGTGATGGACTGTAAAGGAGGGGCGGGAAGTTTTGTGCTGGAGAGAAGCTAGCTTAATAGACAAAGAAGCATTAGCAGATTGGACAGAAGCAGCAGAAGAGGATGGCAAAAAAGCTTCGCCAGGTGGGATGGACGGCAGGTTCTGCAGAAGCGGAGGTTCAGAGTTAGAAGCAAGTAATGGAGGAGGTGGGGGTAATGAGACGTTAGGAGGAGGTGGAGGGGAATGAAAAACAGATTGCACTGGCGCTCTGTTGAGGTGCTGAGCAGATCTATTCTCACTAGATGTTACTAAATTAGAGGAGGGGGATGGGAAGGATGAGGATGAGGTGCTGGCAACAGCCTGCAGAGGGTTTAAGCTTAGCACTGTGCTGCTAGAGACAGCACTGCTGCTGAAACTGGCTCCAAATTGATGAGGAGAGGAGGCAGAAGGCACCGCATGGTTAAAAATACCTGCAAACAGGAGAGAAAAACTCAGCTTCAACAGACGGGCTTTGTACAGTCTCAAGTGACAAGAGAAACAAAACAAAACAAAAAAGCAAAATCATAGTAGTTACAGCCCCATACAAAAATATGCAGCATGAGATAGCAGCAAGCAATGAGAGATAATGGTGCAGGCCAGGAGGTACAAAAGATTTCACTTACCTTTCCTACTGCCAACCTCTAAATGCCACGAGGAAAAATGGTCAGACCCAAGAACTTTCAGCTCTACACCACACAGGTGAACTTTTGATGAGATTACGTGGTCTCTAGAGTTGTTTATCTGAAGACTCAAATTGCTGCTCTTCCCTCCCCACCCTCCTGCTTTCCCACTTACAGGGCAGCAGAGGGGAGATTGTATTTCCAGCAAATCTACATGCTGAGAGATGTGAGAGTTAGGATTTCCCGACATGGTGCCTGAATGATTATGGACAGGTAAGAAAAACTGCCTTTGACCCTTAGTATTGGCAGGTTCAGACTATCTTCTACTCCTGCTAGCTTGTCTCCAGTTTGGGCCACAGAAGCCAAGCCTGTGCAGATTCCCAGAAGTGCAAGGTGCATATGGCATTGCCCTTCCTGGCAAAGAAATGCTCTTCATGTCCATTCAAGAGCCAGAATGCTACGCAATTCCCAACACCATCTCCTCTGAAGAGATACTGATGTTTTGCTCTTCCTGGATCATGCTATATCCATTCAGGCCTAATCTCAACCTTTCATCAAGTTGTCAAGTTAGAGATCCTTAACATGACAAGTTAAATCTTTTACCTGCAGGCAGACCTAAGTTGGTTCCAACACAGCAACATCTGAACAAGCATACATTATGAAATCACAAAGTCTGGGTGTATTCTTTCATTAAGGTGATACAACATGCTCATCTAGTAGACAAAGCTCATGAGATTTCACTGTGGGGAACTGAACTCATCCTAGCATTTCCGAGAGATAGAGGAGACGGGTTATGTGAGACAGATCTGCTTCACATCCTGCAGAAGTGAAAGGGTTTCACCCCTGGAGAGGCAGAGTCAGACTTTCCTTTAGGCCCTGTCTTATACCAGAGAAAGAGTTCTGCCTACCTCCAACTGTTCCACCTGTAACCCCAGGAGAGAAGTTCCCCATAGTGTGAGAATTAGTCAGTCTGGTTGCAGCTGACGACACGTGGACCAGACTGGCAGCAGCTGGCATTGAATTAAATAAGGACTGCAATACTGAGGAATTTGTCACCGAGTTGAGGTTTGCTTGCAAGGCCATGGGGCCAAGGGGGAACTGTGATCCAGTGGTCAAAGCATTTAGGAAAGGATGATGCGGCTGAACAGAAGATGCTGGGTTGCCTGCTGAAGAAACAGCAGGAGAAAGGCTTTTACCATTCAGAAGGCCACCAGATGAAACAGCAGCAGAAATGAAAAGGTTGTGGCCATTTTTAAACTCCACATCTCGGTCCCTTCCTTTGCCGACCTTTCCGTTATGTTGCAAGGAGTTTTTTTCTGAAGAACCCCCAGTACGAATGCTTATTTCGCTGATCTCTTTGTTTTTGACCCCTGACCGATTTAAGTCTTCTCCTTTCGTGCTGCTGAGGCCTTCAAGTTGCCTCTTGTTCAAAAAAGGGTTTGTTTCCGATACCCCCACATCTTTGCTTCGCTGTGACTGAAAACCCAGGGAGCAGTTGGAAGCTGTCACATCTGAAGTTTTATGCGGAAGAGAAGCACCATCAATAAAGCTGTGTAAACCAATGTCTGCTGACAGTCCACCGTTGTACGTGAATCCATTAGTGGAGTTTGTACTGGGGCTGAGCCCATCTGCCCCAGAGGAGGGCATGGCAATGCTTTTCCTCGCATGTGCTGTGATCTTGGAGTCAATGGCTAGGCTATCCTCAGAGGACGGCCTAAAGGCAAACAGCGAATTCTGGCTCAGAGATGAAACAGACTGCAAGGGACTATCTGTAGTTTTGGTCAGGTTGATGTCAGATATCGGTGAAAAAGTAGACTTCCATTTACTGCTATTCATGTTCTCATTGGTTTGTGCTTGTTTCCTCCCAGGTAAACTGCCCCCTAGTTTGGAAGAAAAGGTTACAAAAATATCAGAGAACAGCCTTTACCGAGTCTGTTTATTAAGGACAGGGAGCTTTTCTGTTCTTGTTTCATCTCCCCAACATCCATATTAAATCAGCCTGTAATTCTATTGCTGATTCAAAGGCAGAAATACTCAAGAGAAGTCGCCTAATCATCCTCCAATTTTAGTTTAATGCTCTGAAAGTCTGAGAAGGTTAATCTACCCTTTTCCTCAACCTTTGCACGACAACCCCCTCCCCAAACCCTGAGTCATTGAAAAAAATTAAAAACAGTCAGATGGTGATCTGTGACTACAGAAAGAACCGACCTAAGATCTGTAATTATCAGCCACCTGTCTTAGTGATGATTATGGAAAACCCCAGCAGAACTGCAGTCTGCTCAAAAGCACAGAACTGCAGAAAAGCCTGCTATCTGCTAACTGCTTAAGTCAGAGGCAGCCAACCCATTCCCAACACCAAGCATTAAAATGAATGATTAATATTCCTCATACCTACCATTTTCAACAGTCTTCTGTGGAGATTTGCTCTCCAATGATATTGTTGCAATTTTCCTCTCAATTCTAGTGAGAGAATAAGAAGGTTATAACACTAATTGCGGTTTTATTGTTGCACATTTACCCTCATAGCTTATCTTCCTTATGTTCGTGTCTTAAGAGTTGTCTAGAGTATATAAAGCAAGTCATCTGTGAAAGCATATTGTTACCAGAAGTATTTAACATTAAAAAAAAAAAAATCCACCAAAAGCTTTGAGTAGAAGCTGTTAAAAATTTGCACTCTTTCCCAATATTACTGTATGTTCAGAAAACTTTACTGTTGCTCTTCTTTCATGACAAGAAACAGGCCATTGCTCTCATCTCTATATTGGTTGCTTTTCTAGTACCTCAAACAAGCAAAAAAAAGTCATTGCATCCACACGCAGGCGGAAAGTGGCAATGTTCAGAGCAACACACAGTCTGGAGTAGGAAGTGAAGAACTCTCAATCAAGCTGGAAGCGAGATGGGGAGTGAGGAGGAGACAGACTCTTATTAAAAATTACACCCTTGGCCCTCAGTACTCCTATGAAACAACACAGTAATTAAAGAAAAAATTTTTTCATACTATTTCTTTCAAAGGCCAGACATTGTCAGCCATGCAAATACAGCAAGAATAACAGGTTCCCACTTGTTCAAGCACGACTCTCTAAATAACTCTCCAATTTTTAATTTCAGCCTCACGAGAGGCTTGGCCTTGTGGAATCATTCTCCAAGTAAAGGGAACAAAGAGAAAAGACCTAACACATCCCTCTACCTTAGAGCACCTTCATCAACTGTCAGAGACCTCTCATTGCAGAAATCTATGCCTGCGTATTCACCTGGTGCTATTGTGCTCATCTTCAGATCCCTGCTCTTCATCTGATGTTAGAGGGGAGTAGTGAACGCCATTTGTCTGAATGAGTGGCTTTTCCTTTTTCAATACCGGGGGCTGGTCATTGTCCTGGTAAGGAACAGGAGAGTTCTTCAGGGAGTTTTCAGGAGAGGAAATGGCTGTTATTTCTAAAGGCTGGTTAATGTTATTGACCTGGCCAAGAAGAAAAGAAAACAGATAAGGATAAGAGTATCCTTTTACAAACAAAGCATCTTGTTAAAAGATATTAAAACAGGGTGTATGCATGCTTAGCCCTGCCATTGTTACACTTCAGCATCTTGCACTAGAGTTGTTTAACACAACTCGGAAGAATATCTAGTTTTAATGATTTGATTTTATGTTTAAATGCAGAAATGAAGACACGGGRTAACTATACTTCTTTTCAAATCATTACTGCAGGATCACATGAACACAGCCTGTATAGTAAGTTTATTAATGTGAGAAAGTCATACGCTTCTGGCACTTTCATGCTACTTAGTCAGTCTTAGTTTAAACTACTTTCAAAATATTTAATCTACAGCCAAAAAAAAAAAACTTTGCTGCAGACACCACAAGCTTTTTGTCATAAGGGAACAGCCTGAACTAAGAATTAAAAGATTATTTTTAATAATTTAATGTTCTGATTTAAAAAACTCTTTGAAGATCTTCTGCCTGTACAGAAATAGTTCATCAACTTTTCAGCAATTCCCTAGCCTCTCAAGGGGGCCATTTTCACATAAGCTTTTCATACCAATTCTAGCCACTAGTACTGTAAAACCTGAGAGTGTTAAAGAGAAATAAATTCCAACTGCTCCACTAATTCATAGAGGTTTCCCAGACCCTTCTGTTTTGCTAGAGCTCTTCATTTTTGCCCTTACCATGGAATTAATATTGAGCGGTGAACCTGATGGTTGTGTAAAGAGTCCTGCAACAGTAGGTAAGGATTTGCGTTTAGGGGAGACCCCGGAGTTCCCGCTGAGATTCCCAGTAGATGATCTCTTCCGCCGACCTCGCTTCTTCCCATCCTGCACATGTGCTTGGCCACAGTCCAGCCGAGTGCTCGGGGGCAGAGGACTGTGCTTGTTGGAAGGGGATTGTTTTACATGTCCTGTATTAGGAGAGATTGTAAAGATGATTCTTCTCTTGGTCTCATTCTCAGGATCTGAATACGCTGCATCAGACTGAAGATCCCCCTTTGTTCCTTCGGCAAACATCTTCTGAGCATCTGCATATTGCAATACCCCTACCAGGCTCTGGGAGGTGCCATTTAACCTGGGGCTTGTTGAGTGCTGGTGAGCAGGGGAGTTTTGCCCAGAGTTCCTTGACTGCATCATTAGCAAAGGATGTTGTGGAGTGGAACTCCGAGACCCTACTGAGTTAAACAGACTCCCAGAGTCGTCCAGAGCTGCCTGATCAACACTATGGTTAAGATGGGCTGGGCTGTTTGAAAGAGTTCCATTGACTGCCACGGAGCCAGAAGAGTAAGAAAAACCTGTTGAAAGGGAAAGTATACATCATTGCTTCTGCTAAGTGACAGTTCACAGTGCTAGATTTCAGGGATGGTTAGRAGTGGTTTCAGCTGTACCTGCATTAGACTGGCTAGCAACTGTGTATTACACAGGGAACTCGGTGTAGCTGTTCTTTACATAGTGAGGTTGAGAACACAACTCTGGGTGCTGACAGCTTCAGCTAGGAGTTAGCACATTTCACTGCTCTCCTTTGCCAGTTGAGGAGAATTCACGTGCTATATGGAGATACCTTACGGCCTACACAGATTTTAAATGGAACTCAAGTTTTTTTTTTTGACTTTTGAAGTCAGGGCTCCTCCTACGATCAAGAAAATTGTCGATTTCATTCACCTTCTTTCCCCCACTTACTTACTTCCTGCCAATAGATGCTTTGTCATCTATACAGCCCACTCCCTACTCAAAATTAAACAAAAGGCTATGGCTTAGGAAATGACAGTGGATCTTCAAGGAAATTGTAACAGAATAATGCCACATGGGAATAAGCATAGAAAGGGAATTAAGTGTTTGTCACAGTCTATCAGAAATCGGTTTAAATGCTCTAGTAAGATCTTGTCTCTGGGCTACCTAAACAAAAGGGATAGAAGGGAACACAGTATTGTTTCATACCTTCAAAAAAACCACTTCATTGGTTTTATAGGAAACTGCAGCCAAACCCTTGTTTTCAAAACAGATGCTAGTAACAACACAAGCCCCTAGAGGTAGTAAACATAAGGAACAAATGCACTCTCTGAAGAGAGATCAGCTGTAGAACAGCTTCTGTATGCTACAAATTAAGTTTTCCTGGTTCACAAGGTCTCTGTATCCTGATTATAGCATTGTGTGGCTAAAAGCCACAATTTCAACAGATAAGCAAGCTCAGAAGCAGTACCTACACTTGATGAATCCCTACACTCTCCCCTCTTGATAGGTCTTCCATCCCCAACTACACTAGTAGTTGTGCCTGTACAACTGCTTGTGGGACACCAGTGTGGCCAGCATCAAGGAATTCCCACCACCCTACAGAAATAAAACTTTCTAAGCCAGGTCAGTTTAAAGCATACCTGTGAAATATATTTTGCTGGCTTGCTACAGTGTGCAGGTAAGAACATTTTAATCCACAGAGAGTTTACAAAAGGAATTATTTACACACACTGCAAGATGCTGCAGTTCAGATAATAAAGGCAAGTTCAAGCTGATACTCCACACAAAAATGCATCCAAAGTGTTTCATAACATCGTCGTGCAATATGCATGATTCTTTGGTCCTATTACAAAATGCACATCTATCGTGCAATCTGCTGAATGAATGACCTGAAGTGCCCAGAACTCAGACATATGCACTTGCAGGTGCTGTCATGGTGAGACAGCACACCTTCACATAGACGAGGCTGTTACCTGAGGTAGCCAAAGCCAGTGGCTTGTTTCCAGCAGCATTGCTTACGCCATTATGAGAACTAGCACCAATCTGCTTTTCAAGTGTCGATGAGTCTCTATTCTGATGAACTGGGCTAGGTGTGCTTCTCTGGGGAGAGAGAAACGAATGTTTCAGTCCAGCAAATACATTAAAAAGCCACCAATTTAAACAAAACTCATGTGCACTAGAAGATCTACCAAGACAAGCGACTCTACTTCTTGATTGTCCTAAATTTTGCTTGTTTTGAGAAAAGTACAGATCAGTGAGATATGGGACAAAAATAAATAATGATTGCATTGCAATAGTATCTAGCACATGCCAGATACCATGCAAACCCAGAAACAGGCTCATTGTCCCTGGAAGCTCAGGTGCAGGACAGCACTGCAAACAGAACAAATGCTTCAGCCCATTGTTTCATAGGCAGCCAGAAAGGAAACAGGTGGTTGTATCATGCCCCCACCGGTGGTACACACCAGGTTCCCCAAAGCAACCCTGAAACAACATGGAATGCAGTAGGCTACATTCTCTGGTACATTATCTGAGGTACAATAAACAAGTGGTATTTTTCAAAATGAGGCACAACAGTTGTGAAATCCTAGCCTGAATAAATAGCGTGTTGAAGTCAGAGGTGGTGCCCAGAGCTGACACTTCACGCCCTGTTCACTCTCTGAGAGGAGACAGCACCTCTCCTTGGAGTCGGGAAGGCTCTAGTCCTGTTACAGCTACAGAGTCTATGGCTGGAAGGAGATATTGGATTAAAGATTATGAAACAACTCCAGCTTTCCAAATATAGGATTGTAATACTGATGCCCTCAAACACATTCGTGGATAGAGTCTAAATCCACAGCACTTACGTGAAAGCAGTGAATAATTCTTAGCTCTCTAYTGTAAACTCTCTAGTGATAAACATGTGTGAGAAACAGAACCTGGCTTTTTTAATCTTCTCTACCTCAAAGAGTCGCATGGACTTACAAATTTTCCAAAAAAGATGGTCTGAAAAATTCCATAGTTCTAATACCTGAGAAGTCAGCTACAGAACAATTACTCACACAGTAGGTATTACAATCTCAATGCACTGTTCACATTCATCCCACACTCTCATGAGATTAAAAAAGATACACAACTTATGGATGGGCAAATGGAGGCAGAAGAATTGGTCTCCTAGTGTCACACAAGGAGACAAGGGCTAAGAACAAGTTTACTTGTGAGGTTCTTGGCTCTCAGACCCACACTCAAATTCTGCTACTTTTTCAAGTCAGTTAAGACCGTGTTCTTCTGAGGCATGTATTCACTTTCCTTTCTGGATGAAATACTATGAACTCCACTGACACAAGTGTATTGAAATCTAGAGAATGACTAAGAGACAAGAGGATGCATCCCAACAGCAGCCTCCCCCAAAGCATCACAGACAGTCCAGATTAGCAGCCCACTCAGGATCCTGGTGCACAGTACACCATTACTGCCCAATGTGATTTTAGTTAGGGATGGAAAGCGTTGACAATCCCTTACTCACCACCTTCTCAACACGGCTAGGTAGGACTACGCTGGCCAGAGGGATACTAACAGGGAGTTTATTGGGCTGCACTGTGCTGAGAGGAATACTGATAGGTAGGCTGGTGATAGTTTCTCCATTACTCACAGAGGTTCTCTCTCTCAAAACCTGTAAAAGAAAAAAAAAAAAAGTAGCAGCATTATTAACTGCATCCTATTACCAAAAAGACTTTTTAAAAACTAACAGTAACCTGCTCATTCAGTTGTGTTTGGTCATTTAAGGATTACATGCTTAAGAGTGATGACTATATAAGCAAAGATAGCTTACCCAGCAACACCAATCTATTGGGACAGAAATACCTGACAGTGTAGAAAGATATGCAAATTAAAGCTACTGCTGGCCACAAAAGCATAAGGAAAAGCATGCTTTAGGCAAGCCCATTTCCTAGTGTCTTTGAGAGAGCTCTGTGAAAAGCGCTCATCTGAGAATTTTTTAATCTTGAGGTCCTCTGTACGCAGAAGAGGTAGCAGCCAGAAAGATTTCCATGGTAACTTCCTGCTGAAGGGCACTTCCTTGCTCTGAAATGATCACCAGGAGGATCCATGTCAGGACCAACTATGTGGCAGGACCACAATTTCTTTTTCTTTATTTCTTTTTTAAATGAAAAAGAATCTGGCTTTGAAGCTGAAACAGACTCAGACCAGACCAAAGTCCTACTGTATTACTGGTATAATTCATATGCAAACTAGCAACTCTCAGGAAAGCATCTCTTTCATGAGCACTGCACTTTCTTCCTTTAGCCAGGCCCTTCCTTCTACCACACCTACTGTTACTCTTGTGTTATATCCTATATCAAGCCAACTGCAGAAAGGAGTAAGTCTTCGTCCCCCAGTCTGGCCTACTTTTTTCTTTGTTCTAGCAAGTATAAGGTTTTCGCACTTGAGCATAATCAGGCTTCTTCTTACCTTCTCGCCTGCAATTGGTAAGGCCGCTGGGGAAGAGGGCCGAGTTTCCTGAGGACTCAGCTTTATGCCATTTGAAATACCAGGGCTTAGATATGTAAGGCCATTCTCTTTTACATGTTCAACTCTGAAACAGATAGGTACGGTAGTTAGAATGCAAGGAATTCCTGTACTAAACTCAAGGCACTATACCACCTTGCTTACCTGATCAGGTGGCACTGCTGGTTTGTCTGGCTTATGACACAAAGCTATAAGTGTACAAAACTATTTTAAACTATTTTTTGACAGTCCAAATAAACTACTGTTACTAAAACCAAACAACATTAYCCCTCTTTTCCCATCCTAGGAAATGATCACTCTCACCTCTGTATCTCATTAGTTGTTGCTTTTCCATTGACTGCATGGTCTTGATTCAAGTGTCTCCTTAGTGCTATTTTAGCTGGGGAAAACCTGGTGTAATCAGGTAAGGACAAGCTTGTCATCTTGTCTGCCTTCTGTCTGCTGTTGTGGTTTGGAGTACAGGGAACTATTTCTTGGTCCAGATGAGAGGTCGTGTACTGAGGGGTGTTCTGCTTGGAGGAGGGCCTGCTAAAAGTGTTATGGATTTCATAGGGAGTAGCATGGCCATTCATGGACAGTTCAGGGCTCATGCCATTGATGTGGGGCATAGGAAATTTAGAGCATTCAAGCTCAAGTTGGAACCTGCCATGATCAGCCTCAGGATCACGACTCAAATGATTTTTATTGCGTAGCTGTACTGACAGTGACTCATCAGACGGTGTATACGATTTCAGCTGCATGAGCTCCTGCTGTCTTTGACTTTTCTCAAGTTCCACAATGCTGATCTTTAAATGAAGAGGAGGACAACGATTAACGACCATACTTAAGAATTCTATCACATTATGGAGTTTTGCCATCATATACTTTTCAGAAATAGTGTATCCACTTCTAGGAATAATGCAAGTGACCTACAATTTTAGAACCAAATTTCAACAGGCTACTCTGATTTTGCAAGATGAAAAGGTGCAGGTAAGGGGAATGGTTCAGAGACTGTTAGAAAGCACCTTTCAACTCTTAGAGGGAAACATAAGATATCTCCRATATAAATATATACATATGTATGCGTGTATGTGTGCATATATATATGCACACACACACACAAGAAGTATGTAGTATCTCACTCTTGCCAGTCACAGAAGGAAAGACTCACCCCCTGTCAAAGCATCCATCAAAAAATTCTGAAGTTTATCTCACAAGGAAAGAAAAATTTTCAGTCACAGGAGTTTCACTTGTTTTCAATATGGTTAAGTGGTATTCTGTGGAAATCAATTCCTGAACTGAAACTTCAGAACACGTATAAGACACTGAAGTCACACACTATCTAAGCAAGCAGGACCTTTCTTTTCACTAGGTCAAGCTTTTTAAATGATGTACTGTCTTTCACAGCACTACCAGGGAATCAGGTCGCACTGTCTGTTTCCTTTAATTACACTAAGAGTCAAAAAGTTAGCCGTATTCTTATTCGTCTCAAGTTTACCAAAACTCTGGTACTTTTTTTCCCCCTAGAAATTAATATTTAACAGCCAGCTAGCTTAACCTTAATATTTTTAAATAATCATATTTAATCAAATCCCCTAACTGGTCTACGATCCAAGAACTAGCCCAGGTTGGTGATTCTTGATTTTTTTTTTCTTTTCCCCCTTCTCTCTACCTGCAACTCCAAACAGTGYTTTTGTTTCTCAGAAATTTGGTTCTTCAATGCCTGCTTCTCCTTCAGCAAGTTCTCCAGCGACAGTGTTGACCAATCCAGCTTCAGTTCTTCACATCGTGCCTTCAGCTGCAAAGACACAGGATGAACAGATCAAAAGACTTTCACACATCTCACACTACCTGAGGCACAAGTCATGCTTTTGCAAGTGCCATGGATCTTTCAATTGGACTTCAAGAAGCTTCTCATTCTCTTGAAAGCTCCTCTCAGTTCAAGTCAAACAGCATCAAAATGGTCCTGTAGTCCTCCCTTAATGTGGCAGGAGATAAAACTAGTTTAAGACAGAACCAGGCTATCACCGAACACAACTAAGCATCTCCGCATCCAGATTTTTCCCTTGCCCACCTTGACACTGAGATGAATAGTAAGAGTTATGGCTACCATGAAGCAAACACTACACAAACTTCTTGGCCAGTGAAATCCAAGTTCAGTGATGAGCCCGTATATGGCTGTACGGCTGAGGAGGACCACCTGCATTCTCTCCACCAGCATTCCATCCTGGCTATTGCCAGGTGAGGCAGCTCTCGGCTCGTGACCTGCCCTCCTTGCATTGTTCTGCTACTCAGAGACCAATGCTGTACATACCAGCTGTAAGCTCTGGTTCCTGAGTTCRCTGTTATCCTTCTCCAGCTGTTTCGTCTGTTCTTTCAGTTGCTGATTGTGAGCAGAAATTTCCTTCTGAGCTTGAATCAGGTCATTGTATGTCAGAGCTTTAACTCCCAACTACAGGATGGAGGGCGAGAGGAAAAGATCATTCAGTAAGGTCTTGACACACTAATCCCAGAAAACTGGCACATTCAGAAGGAATATTAAGGACACTTGTGAACTTTCACAGTTCATAGAAAGTCTCTCTGCACTCTGAGGCGCTTTCTCATCAATATTTTATAAATGAGGTAATGAGGAAGGACAGAAGTGGCTGCTCAATTCAATTTAAAAATTGTCAYTTAGTTTCTCTTGCCAACCATGAGGACACTGTTTTTGCAGAGCCACCATGTTTCCCTTTGCGCTTCTGAACTTGCATTAGCAATAGAGTTTGTTCAACTAGTAACAGCCCTTCATTAAAATGCTGTGCTGCTGGTGGACTGTTATCCCATTTCCCTTGGATAAAGGCACAGTGGCACACAMAAATTTCAACAGTGAAGATAAAGCCTAATCAAAGGAGCAAAGAGATTCAATGTCATCTGCAAAAAGGAGGCTGAGGACCCAGGACTACTCTGATCTAACTCCTTTTTAGCAAAAATACGTCCATACAGATGAAAGACAAGCACACACTTCCACCAGACCAAGGCTACCTCATCAAGTTTCTGTTGAAAAAGACGTTTTATTTCCTCTTTCTGTGCCTGGCAGTGGGTAAATAACTGCTGTGCTGTCCCCAGTAGTTGAGCATTCTTTTCCTAGAGGAGGAAAGAGTGGAAAAATGCACTTTTAACATTAACTGAAGCATGCTTTGAAGGAAGATTCCTCTTAAGATGTAAACATATAGCTTAGAAGGCAAGTTGGTACACGAGTAGAAGTGTATCTGAGAGGAGATCTGAACTAACCCACCTCTGTCTCAGGCTTCTGTTGTCTTGTATTTGTTAGTGTTCGACATTCTGCGGAAGTTAAGCAAGCTGAAAAAAACCTTTAAATACATTGCTCTGCTATACAGTAAAATATAATCACGACATTCTTAAAAATTCATTTTTATCCACCTAGCACATCTGTAAAGAAGTAGTAATAACCACATCCTACAGAGGAGAAACAGAACTGGAAAAGATTATCTGTATGAAATCTGTTACTAAACTGAGAATAGACTCTAAATCTCAAGAGTCCCAATTCAGAGTTTTCCTACACAATATTCACAAGACACTTAGTAAATGAAAATACGTTGTGGGGGAGGCAGGAGGAAAGTCATAAATTAGCCAAACCATTTTTGTTTCTAATGCCAAAATTACTTTAATGAGCCACTCTGCCCTTCCGCTCATGGAACACTTCCTGCCTGTAACATTCCTTAACTAGATATTGGCTTACTCATTTTGGGGTCTTGCACTATGTGAGCAGCAAAGGGCAAAGGTAGGACTGGCTGAGGGTTCTCACATTTTTTCCATTCCTAATCACAAGATGAGTGCAGCAAGAAGAGAGAGCTTTGCAGATCACACTTCCCCCCAAACAACTTCTGCAGGAACCACACAGGAATTTGGCAAACACTGAGCACTGACTTCTGAGGAGGTGGAAGACCAGGCAGAAAGATACYTTGACCTTCCAAACCATGCATTCATGAAGCAAAGCAGCAGAGCTTGCAAGTTCCATGTCTGAGAGAAAAGCACTGGACTTGGTGTACAGCTCTAGTCGCCTCTCACGCCAACAATTCGGCCAAACAGCTGAGTCACTGCAATGCTAAATGGACTGCCATAGGTGATGCTGAAAGAATCAGTTATGCTTTCAACATCAGGTATTTCACWCAGCCTTTACAAGCAGTGGAGGAGCTGACAGCTCCATCTAAAGGTATTCTGGTGAAGTAGCAGCATTTTGTGTATTTTAAAGTTGTATTAGAGACATTTTTATTGTCCTTTAATAAAAAGTTAGGGGGAGTCCTTAAACAGAACAACAGCACCTCTGCCAGAGGTTCTATATCTGCTTCCATGAAGTTTAACTAGCCATGCTCTCAGYGTAACACCCCATCAAATAATCTTTATGCAACAGCTGTCAGATGCCAACACAAAGTGATTACTTTTCCATACTCTCAAGTCATACTTCCAATGTATAGCACAATAATTCCATGGTATCGTTTTTCATTCCATTTCTGTGCAAGGAGATGTTAACTTTATGATTTGATTTTTCTGATAACATGTATACACACAGAAAAATATGCTGCTTAAGGGAAAAAGCCCAAAATTCAAAGTGCTGTTCAACTGTGAAAACAAACCAAAGCAAGTGTAGTAGAAAGGTTCTCATTAACATCACAACAGCATCAGATCAATTCGTAGGAAGGAATGGCGTGACACAAGTTAGCCTTTCTCATGTACAAAAAAAGTTCCAGTTATGGAAAATCCCATCAAACAATGCAATGGCTTTATGCTGACACTTTCAGAAAAGCCCATACAATAAAAGAAATGTTTAACGAAGGCTACTGAAAGGTAGTAGCCAAGACATTAAACGTTACAATGGAGCTCTAATGGGAAAGGTACCTCTGCTTAAGTACCTAAGCAGGCTATCTCATCAGGACTAATTTATAAAGCAATTAAATTATTCATTAATTGAGGTAAGACAATACAAGAAGAAAAGGTATTTAGGCAGCAAATCTCCTCCCTCTGCTGGAGAGAAGTCTCTACAGCAACAGAGGAAAAAACTACACTTCGTAATTGAAGTATTTGCTTCACCTTTCCAYGTATTTCAACTCACCATTTGAAGTTTTACACTTTGCCCACCAATGTAGTCTTAACATATTATCAGTACTAAGAGAGTGAGCGAAGCATTGTTAAGTCTGCTATGACAGACAGCTCTCTCTTTCATCTTGTTCTTCCATTTGTTACACGTTTAACAAGCCATCCTGATGCTAGAGTACCCTGAACTCATTTAAGCTTTCTTACATCGTAAAAGGAATAAAATGTCAAGAACCAGAAACATCAGCTCCAAGGATTTAAAGCAGTCCTCATTCAGAMTTGCTGCACTCTTTAGTCAGATTAAACACAATTTAATTATTTAAGCGCAGTGGCAGCACACAGGATGCCTCCATGTAGGAAGACTCTCTAAGAGGATGGAAGGAATGTACTAAAGCAGCACATACTGCTGGAAAAGTTGATCACCACCTCTTGCTCCTGTAAGATTTGGAAATGACAAGTCTAGGAGAAAAGGAAGGGTTCAACCCACACTACTTTCCTGCATATGCATGCAGTTGCATGTTGAAATAGAATTGCAGAATCTTATCAGGTGGCCTGCAGGAAGAGAGATCCACCTTTCCCAGATCGTGGGTGGGAATTTAAGCACAAAAAATGACAGGCTGACCTAGTAACAAAATCCCCATGTACAGTCATTCAGATTAAGCATTACCCTGGTAGAATCTTTTAATTTGTATGGTGCAGCAGAGTCATTAAGATGTACAAAATTGCAGCCTCCAGCATTTTCCTTCTTCATCTAACATATTAAGTATTCTGGCAGCTTTTGTTTAGAAATGTCTTAAAAAAAAAAAAAAAAACCTACCTTTTCCTGCTCCAGTAACTGTTGCAGACTTGCTTTATACTGAGGAGTTTTCATGTATGCCATGAACTGCATGTACTGGATCTTAAAAGAGTCTGCAAAATACATAAAGAGATAATACATTTCCAATGAAACAGCAATGTTCCCATTTAACGATACTTGCTCCCTCTTTTTTGTTGTTTGGGCTGTAAAATAGACCAAATGACTAAAGATCAATTTAGATGGTGCCGAAAATCTGTGTTCCACTGCAAACTGACCTCTTGGATCCATTAGTCGCTAATTACAGGTACTTCAACGTAAGTTTCTTCCCCTCCACCRTCACACCTCTCCACTACTTCTACCCTTTGAAGAACTGTGCCATAACACTGATCCCACCTTAATTTACCTGCAATGTGAAGGATATCTTACAGCTGTACATTTCCTACCCCCTGCAGGAAGAACAAACAAACAAAAACAAACAAAAAAAAAAAAAAAAACACACTCCCAAGTTGAATCACCTCTTGTATTTCCAACCACACCACCTCTGTAACCTCCAGAACTTAGACAGTACTTCATTTTTTGACTTAGCCTTCAGTTTTAAAGCAAAAAATAAGTTTTGATCACCAAGACTGTATCATTCAAAAATAAGAAAATAGTTTCATTCAAAATAATTTCTGACAAGCCATTTCCATTTAAAGTTATTTTGGCTTCTTGTTAAAACCAAGCTCCACTWCTTTTGTGCCAAACTAGAGCTGAAACAGCATCAAAAACAAATGCAAACCAAAATGTCAACTTCAGCAGCAAGCAAGAGAAGAGATGTGCTAGTTATGTCAATGAAAGCAGAGGGACAAAGTGCCCCCTCTCCTGTTCAATCTACAGCTTTCCACTATGGCTGTCTATTGACAGTCCTTTGAGTTACTATATGTTTAAAATGCTTAAAGTAAAGCAAACACACACACAGCTTCAGTCTTACCTAGCAGCTTCTGTAGTGCAGGTGGGGTGGGTGTCACCAGTAGCTGGTTAGATGAATGCCGTTGCACTTTAGGAGGTAGTTGGTAATATGGACTATGAGGTGACTTGTATGCATCTAAAGTGAGAAAAAGATCACGTTTCCAGTTTATGAAATTCAGCGTTTCTGGCAAGCGCACAGTAGCTTTGCCATTAGAAAGTACGTCATTTAATGCAAGATCCAGCAAACTGGCTAGATCAACTACTACTACAAATGGTGTTTGAAAGGACATCTACAATTTACCCTTGGAACAGCAGCAGCAAAGTCTCAGCCACAGTTCACCTGCAGCTTCTGGCAAATAGCTACAGACAGCTTCAATCACCATCATCTCAGATAGAGACATACCACCACTTCAAAAGGAGCTTTGCTTCGATAGTAAGGGAGAAGTTACAATACCAAAACCAAACTAAACATAGCAACAAAAGAAGAACCTCAAAGCACTCACTCAGACCCTCAACACTTATCCAAGCTCATTCAGYAGAGATGAAGCTTCATTACTGCCAGCCTTAAACTCACCCTGAGGAGAGGATGAAGATGTTTGTGACACAGTTTGAGCGTGCAGAAGTTCTAGTGCAGTTTGGTTCTTCTTGGTCTTGCGCTCTGTATTTGCAGTGTTCATTTTCTTGGGACGTCCTCGTTTCCTACCTGCCATTTTCCTTCCTTTTTTACTCAGCTTTTTCTTACGTGCTTTGGAGGGAGATGGCTTTTTAACAGAATTTGCCCCAGCCTTTTCTTCTTCAGCACCAGAATCCTAAGAGATTTTTTAAAGCCCTTTAATATTTAGCCATTTATACCTAAATATGCAGCATTCCTTTTAAGCAAGTATGAGTAAATTCATTTAATTATTTTTTAGAAGAAAGTTGAGGCACTCTAAACAACTTCGCCAGCCTGAYAGATTTCCTTGAGAATAGACGCAAGAAGTTGTGCCAGTTCTCTTTTGGGTTTACTCATTATAGAGAAGGAAATCTGTAACTTGTTTAAGAAAAGTTGATTAATCACCTTGTACTGAGCATTTTCACCTATTGCATTTCATTAAAGGCTAAAAGTACATCAAGTACTTAATATTTTTCACAGAACAGTCACTATATTTCTAACAACATTATGCAACTGAATGGGAAAGGAAATGGGTCTTTGCAACAGCAATTCAACACACTCCAAACTCCATTCAGCAGGCTATGGCATAGGAAAAACTCTGCCAGTCAGTATGGAAGGCTAACGAGGGTACAAAACCAACCGCTCTGTTCATCATGCAGTAYTTTTTTCCCCAAAAAACTATTGCTGTAATTCTCAAGGGTGGTTCTTGTAAAGTTATTCCATCACATTTTTTCCCCACAGTAAGACTACTGCAGCTTACATATTCAGAACATAGTTCTCCCATATAATCAGGCTTTTACTGGCACAGATTATAAATCCAAGCATAGCTAAAACAGAAARTATTTACTGTATGAAAATGCAAGTTCACCTTGTTTTCTTGAACCTTTGTTGGAGTAGTTGTGTTGCTCTTATTTTCTCTTTGCTGACGACGTCTAGCTGCCTCTTGTTCCTCCTGCACAAACATTTAAATTTAGATGACTTTATAACACTCTGTTGGATTTTTAATATAGACCCTTATCTTTCCCAGCTTATTCTTCTAGGCTGTTATATAAAGACTAATTTAAAAAGGGAAAATATCCTTTATTAGAAGCAAGGGAAAAACCAGCTTATCCTGCTGTAGGCAACATGTAGTGGGAAAAGGAAGGTAGGTGCAAGTTACCATATTGTGCTGCAATATCTACTATAAAGGGCTTCAAAAATGCAGCCTCAAGAGAAAGGACAGTAGGTCACAACTTCTTTCCCTCCATCTCACACTAAAACATTTTATGTATAACATCAAAGAGAAAGCACACATCACACACCAAAAAGCAAAAACCTACTAAGTGTCAATAGCTTTATGTATACCCTCAACCTTCCAGGTATTATTATACCTTTACAAAAACCTTTTGTGACTTGAAATGGCAAAGTCATTCAATAAAACAAATTCAACTGTACCCAAGTCCGYAGACAAGCCTAAAAACACAAAGTGACTTTTAAGGTTTACTTTCTACTARCCACTAAGGACAGAAATTTTCAGAAAACTCGCAAAAAGCCTTTCTGTACCTTCCAGGTGACATATAATTTGCACAAAACAATTCTGACAACATCCTTTCAATTTAAACCTGCCATTTATGCAGACTGGTTGGTGATTTACTTAAACAGCATCACCATTAAAAGTAGGGTAGTTCAAAGATGTGTGGGCACCACCCTGCATTTTTACATTTGACTCTCCGAAGTCTCTTCTCCCAAGTTTGTATTCAGCAATCTGAAATACCCAGTCCCATAGCTACCATTCGTTTGTTTTCAACTCTTACTTAGAAAGTCAGTCTGAAGAGTAATGTTCTCCTGAAGTTAAATTTAAGTAGTCTCACTTAATTCCCCACACTGGGAATGCCAGCCCCATAGGTCATTTCAGACCAATACCGCCCAGCACAGAATCTCAGAAAACCTCTAGCATTTGAATTCCACATGTGATAGCACTGCATTTCGTGTCTTAATTAACACACTGCAAAAGTAACAGCTCGGAGTGCTCTTCAGCTTCATTTTGATGCAGTCAGACACTGGGACAGATTTACTTTACCATTTCTTTCCTAAACCTCAGTTCTTTAGTGAAGAATATACAGAATTTATAGATCTCCAATGCAAGGAGAAAAAAGACCTTGAGGTTGCCCCATTAATTCTCAATTATAAACCCCCTGAACCTGACTGCAGTAGCACTTGATGGTTTATGATGCTTCATTAAGTTCCATGTACATGTTCCTTAGTCATCAAAAATTTTTTTCTTTCTTTCTTTCTGGTAATTCTGAAGATCTTTAACAAAGCCCTCATAATTGTTGCTCCCTTATTTTGAGTTTTCTACAAAAAACTGACTGGAACTTACCCTGAGTTTTGGATTTTTGAGACTAGAAAAATAGTTTTCAAGCTGAAAAGGGAAAGATAAAGATAGTCATTCTGTAAGTCAGAACAGAAGATGACATAAGAACAAAATATTCATTTAAAACAAACGCAGAACTGTGGAAATTCTGACCATTTTTTTCCCTCTGATAAGCTACATCAAGAAATCATTTCTATTCATTCTTTTTAAAATCACAGACTCTAATGTTGTATAGTGGGACATAATCCAAGCCTCAACAAGGTTTATCATCTTCAGTACAGCCTATCCTTGTTTTAAAGCTTTATGTAATCTATTGCCACTCAACAGAAGGTTTTTTCAGTGAGGCTACTTCATTCCTACACACAAAACATTTGTCTGCACTCCAGTATGCTCTTTAACAATATTATTAGGCTAAAGTAGACTTAGAAAAGACTAGACTTAGGCTTAGTCTTACCATTATATTGCAAAAAAACCTCAGACACTATAAAGTATTTCTCTACAAATGAAAAAACAGTGAACATATCAGCATTGTTATTAAGCTTTGCAACTGTAATTTCAATTAAGATTGAGAATTTCTGCTTGCATATCATGAAATTAAGTGCTCAGTATATCACAAAGCAAATCAAAGAACTAAAAACACAATCTTTACTCAATGTAAATAGGAAGAGTACTATACACAGTTGTTATACTGGAACATGAAAAGGAATTATACTCATAAATCTATGCATCTTCAACGAATTTACAGACTACCAAAGTACTGTGCACAATTAATCTGTTTGTGCAACATGCTCCTCTGAAGTAGCTAAAGGCTAAACCATGCAGCGTTTATTGCTGTTATGTTATAGGTCTGCACATACGCAATATAAAAACAACTCTCAAAAACAAGAGTCTGAAGTTTGCATATCGATTCCAAAGCAGGTAAAGCAGTCAGAGATCTACTGGCCTGTACTTGTATACTCACTATGGTTCGGTCAATAGTATGCAGGTAGTAAGAAACTGGTTTCCCGGTCCATGACACAGACCCTTTCAGTGGTGATAGCTCCACAACTCTCATTATAGTGCCAATATCTAAAGGAAGAAAAACGATTTAGTGAATTAAAGCTCACGCCAGTATTCCACTCAGTACTACTGAGCTGAATCCAGCCATGCAGTATTAAAGCAGGTTCTCAGCAAAAATATATAAACTTTGTATACAGATAGCAATGTCCTGGAAAAAAGCATAGCAGCAAGTTTAAAAAGCATTTCTTATTCCCTTGCCATATGCAAGGGAAATGCAGAAAACCTGGGAAATGCACCTTGAAGACCTACCTTCTATTTCTGCACAGTGAACCATTCTAGAGTAAAATTATGAGTTTGGGCAAATTTTAACAGAACAGAACTTTCCTATGCCTCAGAAATAACTTGTACAAGGAACCCAGTGACAACACATCTGGCGGGCAGGATTTAATTAGGTAGGAGCAGTTACAGATTGTGGATAGATCGGATCATGTAAACTATAACTGTGCTATATTTGCATTGAGTACAAGTGTTTTAGATTTGTTTTCTTTCCTATATTTGCTTTGTTCCCAGAACTAATAGGTGTAGGATGTGTCTAAGTATTTCCATAACCACTGAACACTAAGTGGCATGACTGTAGAGGAAATACTGTGGCACATTTCTAATTAAAGAGAAAATTACCCAAAAGAATCAGAAAGCAATGTTTAGAATTCAGCAACTGCARTCACCATATTACCCACATTCTAATACTTGTTTTGGTCTGTCCCAACAATTCCCACATTGCCATTTCTTTTTCCAGAAGGAATTACTAAGAACAAAAATGGCATTGAGGGGGGAAAAAAAAGTTACCTCTTCTTAAAGTTTTATCCTTTCTATTTTCAATTATTTAATTGTACATACTTTAGAATAGAACAATTAACAGACAGCAGGCCACATCAGCCAAGTCACACTTAGGCACAAAGAAAAGCTGAATAAAGGTGTTAAAAACTTGGCAAGGCAGCAGCATAAAGCTAGCATAGCAAAGTGAACAAATCACTTTCCCTGTACGTCCAGGATATGCCACGTTTTATGCCATGAGCTCTATGCAGATGACACTTCCTTAAAAGCGTCATTTAGAACAAGCTATTAAGCCTGGAACAAGTCCCAGTCTAGAATATCAAACGAATGTTTACTTGATATTGGTACTTCCCATTTACATGATGGCTGCAGAACGAGATTAAAACCTAAAACTAGATTCCCACAATTCTCCCTCACACACACTATTTGTAGTATATAAAGGTAATTTATTTTGAAGAATTCTTCCTGGAATTACCGTAAGAATTACCTTTAGGGGAAGTTTTTAGCTATTCTTTCGCTAAGCAAAAAATAAGGTCAAACCTTAACTAGCTATTTCCACATAATTTTAAAGTCAACGTTCACGTTAAACAAATATCAGGTGGCAATCCAGAAAATTATTCCCACTGAAATCATACTAAGGTGAAAGCCGAAACAGAATAAAGAAATGGCTCAACTGATAGCTTCCCTAATAAAAGGCTTGTTTTTGACTTGTATTAGTACATTGCCTACTTTGCCTCCCCACCACTTATTTAAGAACTGCAGTATCCCAAATCTAGCAAAGAGAAGGAAAACAAGATAGTGAGAAGCCTGGAAAGAAAATACTTGAGAGGTCAAGGAATTGTGTGTGGAAGCAGGTCTCTTAGCAGAAGCCTCAGAAGTATCTTCTTACATTTCATCTAGCTACAGTGCGCTGTAAAGAGGTAAGAGGCTTGACTTAGGTGCTCTCCGTCTTACTAAAAAGTGACGGACTGGTCTCAGCTTTCTGGAGGTTTGAGGATGGCCAGTAGTACATCCCTGTCTTTTAAGTATATATCCAAAAAAACATTGGCAAGCCAGAGTCAAAACGGTTAATAAGGTTCCAAACAATCAGCCACTACAGAAGACAGCATCACAAACATACAAGAATCTGGCAGCTTTGGGTGTTCAATGAACAGGACATTCACAACAATTCAAGCTTAGCAAAAATAACCCACAAAGGCACTATTTCAGTGAAATGTCTTAATGACAGTCTTCAAATTACTATTCTGGAGCTTCCATAAATGGCAGGCCAAAAAAAGGAATACAGAGACTGAGATTYGTAACTCAGTATGCCACTTGCCATGTTTGTGAAGGAGGAGAATAAGGTGGTTTTTAAGTTTAGGGAGAGTTTTGCATTGGACACAGGTGATGCAGGTAAGCCCTGGCCTGGATGTTCCTCCTGCTTGCGAAGCTTTCGGCAATAAGAAGTGAAAAAGGTCAGAAGCAAAAACACCACCACAGGGGCATAAGCATTCTCAACCTCAGACTGCGGTTCACAGATCTGCAAAGGGTAACATCAGCAAATATCAAGCCTGCTCGATTCAGAAGGGGAGAAAAAAACGCTGGCAACAAAGCAGATACTGCCGCTGGGTGTTTATGGGATGGGCCTGTTTGATCAGTTTACGGTAGAGAAGATAAGGCATTCAAAGACATACACTTCAGCTTCTAAGCGCTACAAATCGTGACAGGCGGGATTTACCTGTCCAAATTTAGACAAGTATGATATAAGGAGTCTATGTGCACACTAGTTACTGCGACTCCCTTTGTAATTAATAATGAATCATACCCTAGAAACACTTCCTCTTCAACTATAAAACATGCCCTAGCATAGGAAGCTAGGAAAACATCTGCACTATAGATATGGGATTCACCCTGCTACATTTAGATAAAAGAAGCATCCATCTCTTCTAGTGGATTTATTTACTCAAGACACTTGCACCCCTGGCATGTGCACTATAATACCAAAGCATTTTTCTATATACTTATATAGCTCTTAAAAAGAGCAGCAAAAAGTCCCACTATTGACAAGGCCAGATAACAAATACCATGTAATAACAATACATAAGGAAAAAGGGCAATCATACCGCTCAAGTTTCGACTGTTTATTCTAAAATTCAGAGGTGCAAAAGGTTTTGAGGACACAATTCTCCCACCTGGAAAAACAAAAATTGTTAAGTCAGTTAACACTGTTTCTTCTAGAAATGACTGGTTACTGAATACAACTCAGTACACAGACCTAAAATAAATAAAAACTAAAACTATCACCTTTATACCATTACCAGAAAATATAAATATATATATAAATACATCACAAAGCTAATTCTAGCAGCATCTAGGGAAGTGAATATATTAGTTCTGCTAGCTAGCTATGAGGCAGCACATCAAGGACCACTTAAAAATGACAGATCTTAAAAACACTTCAGAAAAAGGAGCATATTAATTCTCTGTGGCAATCTACAGAAAATTTAATTAGGAACACTGCTATCTCATTCCTAGTTAGGGTCTTTTATACACAAGCCCCTGAAGTCCTTTTATTAAAAAAAAAAAAAAAAAAGATGTTAATCTCCAATTTACAGCTATTTATGGTCATTTAATCAAAGGCACAGAGTCTGAGCAAATTATGAAACAGAACTGTGGGGAGAACTCAGGTGTCTTGATTTTATAAAGAGCTCTTGAACTTGCCACATCTATCCGCTTCTTTTAAGTCACTACTAAAGAAAAAAAAAATCAACAAGTAAAATCAGACAAGATAAAGTTTTGGGATCTTCTGGTTTGCATCAGAGCCCAAAAGTTGTACTATCTACTTCAGCACAAAGCTGCTATATTGAAGTCGACTCTGGCTCATTCCACACACTTTCTTTGCGAGAAAAAATACGTATTTTTTGTAACTTCTGAAATACCGAAATAAAATCATTAATTATCCAAGAGGTAAAGTGGAAAGAAACCAAGACAACAAGAGTATCTCAGGTAACTTAAGAGCTACTGTGGCATTACAGGGCATTCCAGTCACTAGTATCCGTGATGCATCTTCTCAGGAGGTACTCGCAATGTTACCAGTGACAGTGTCCACATTTTAAACATTTATTAATTAACACCCAATTCCAAACGTGGCAATTTTAAACTAGAAGAATCCAGCAATTAAATTCAGTGCACACTGATGGAAGCGGGATTTACAACCCCCTGAACATACAACCAAGAAGCCTTGCAACTTCAACAGTTACATATATCCTCTATCCCGCTGTCCCCACCATTGGTGTTCAGAGTATCTGAAAAACGTAAATTTACAGAAGTTTTGTCAACTCCCCCAGCAGGTAGGAAAGGAGTGGTGGTTCCTCCTACCCAACAAAGCCCCACATAAAGTTTTAACACACAGAGCTATCTCCAGACAAGGAAGATCACATGGACTGGAGTATATTTAAGACAGGAAGTCCAACGAGTAACCGCTGTGGTGTGGATACTTGTCCAGAAAGAACAGAATGAAACCCACCAACCTGGCTTTTGATGGTTATAACTAAACCGTTACCACCACGGGCTCCCGCAGCAAGCAGGAAACCAACGGAAAAGAGTTTTACGTTCGATTTGTTACCTTCCTTCATGTTCGCAAATCGCTCCTTCAGTTGGTGATCCACCTCAGGACCAAAGGCAAAATTATTCACAAAAATAACACTGCAAGATAATGGTCTAGTTAATAAACAGGGATAGACAAGTGGCATTTTAGAACATAAACATACTACTATGCCTCAAAAATACTGCTGCAAGTGACAGYCACCATGATGAAACAAAAAAATATTACTTGTCCCCAATTATACTGCTACTTCCATCCAGCAAACAAGTTTTCCTCTCACACAGTTTCACAAGACAGTAAGTTATCTTTAGCTTGCACAGATATTGCCCAAATAGTTGTCATTCTATGACAATTCCTCTCATCATATTGCTGGGTTTTGCACCACAAACTTATTAATTACATCAGCAAGTTTCAACACAAACAATGTTTAAAATATTTTCACTACCTCTCATACCGAGATCAACACTAACAACTACCAATACGCTTACGGTAGCAAAGCCACACGTGAAAAATGGTACTCCAACGTAACAGATACAGACTTCATCCAATTACTTCTTCACGTTTGCGTAAAAACACCACAGCAAAATATCATAGCTTTTTTCCCTGCTAGTTTAAATTCTTTCCTAATATAAAGAGGCAGCTCACACCTCTCAATGCGTTATCCCTGTTCCAAGCTCAGCACTTCATCCTAACCTACAACAGAAGGGTTGCATCTTTCCTTCTTTCTGGGTTAAGAAATCCAATGAGAGGCTTTTGCTTCTAAAAAATATCAGTCACACGGAAACAGAAAGACCTGCACAAAGGCAGAATCACACAAACGATTCCACATTACGGATCAAAGAAATAAGCTGTCTGTTTTTAAGAATCAGAAAGTCTGCTCCTGCTTTTTGAGTGGTAACTGCCCTTGGTCCCCGTTTCCTATCGGCTTGCAGTAGGACTCAACATCTTTTAGAAGCCATTAAACACCCTGAATGCATAAGCTGCCTAAGCTTTTCTGGTATAATGTTACAATGTACAGATTCAATTCCCCTTCCAGTGCCTCCACACACAAAACACACTTTAAAAAAAAGGACACTGAGTTTAAGAGTAGTAGCTATTTAAAACAACAGCTAAGAAAAAAATGCATACGTATCAATAAAAAAGAAAAAATCTTATTCTTGTTATGCCTTGCTCTTGGATATTTGGGAAACCCTGCTTGGCAAGTAAGACTAGCAGGGGTTCTTTCCTCCTCCTTCCCATCACGTGCCAAAAAAGAGGCCTTGCAGAACAGCCAAGCATATTAATGGGACTAGAAAACATCCAGGAAAGGAAGGGAAAAAGAGTAAGTTTGCCAGGAATAATTTTTAGTGTTCGTTCTGGCACAATATTTTGCATGCACATGACAGACCTACAGGAGCCCCTAGTCCTCCTTTATTTCATCCCTCTTTTCAGGGTGTATTGCTAAGYCTCAATGCAGTTAACAGGAATATCCAGCACCACACAGCCTGGTTACATGTCAGCACTCACTTGAACAGGACTGCATACTATTAAAAATGCACACACTCCCTTCGGAGTTCAGCCTTTGGTCCACACTAGAAGGGTGACACTTGAACTTACTCTGGAAGTTTGGATGGCTCAAATACAAATTTATCAGGCAATCTGCAGTCTCATTAAAAATGAGCAGATGCTGAACAGTTGGCATGCTCGGAACAAACACAAACACCTAACATTTGTGAGCAAAAAGCTACTTTATGAATTTCTGTAGCAGAGAGCAAGGATCAGTGTGAAGCCAGTGAGTTGCATTCCATGCAAAATAAACATCTATCGGCATTTCCCCAGGCAGTTAGATGAACTCCATCTAGAAAAGAAAAATCAAAATTTCTTCCAAAGGAACCAAAGCCGCACAGACAGCARAGGAGCGTGCATTTAGAACAGCAAGCAAAGCAAAACCACACGACTATACTGCAGGGCTGGGACAAGCCTGTCCACAAACTAGAAGGCAGCTCCAGAAGTTCAGCTGAGGTGCGAAACACAAAAGTCATCAGCCTGGCAGACACTTTCTTGATGGAGAGCTTTTAAACACTGGCCTGGAAGCAACCCATGAATTGCCACAGCCCTGAAGACTTTCAAAAGTCTTTTTGACACCTGTTTTCCGCTCCCTCACACAATAGGGTGGCCCTAGAAGGTCACATATATCCATAAGACTTCTTTCTGTACTTAAAGCTGAAAGAATGCAAAGCCTTTAAAAATACAAAGGAATATTTTAATTCTTTAACAACTCTGTTCCCCTTTTACTACTGTCAAAAAGGGCTCTAACCTTCCATACAGATCTTCACAGATAAAAGCATTCAAAACCCAATCAACTCCCAACTTAATATAGCACAGCCTCACTTGGTCTTTTGCTTTTTTTCAAAATGGAAAGTGAGCCTGGCTGCACGCTAGRTAAACTAGTATTTTGCCAGAAAAACTGGCATTAACTATACGGATATACAAAATAGGCATCTATTCTCTCTATAACCAGATACACCCTTCTGTGTAGTAGCAAGGAACATGCATTTAAATCTCTTCTTCTAGTCAGTCAGAAAATGGGATCTAAAGAAGCCAATATAAAAGTTGGCAGATAGGCTTTTGGCTATCTGCTATGGAAATTCTATATAGAAAGCTGGCCAGCCTCCCAATTTCCATTATACAGGCTCCCAAATATTCAGCTCATAAAGCAGCATTCAATTGGTGTACTGTACCTTGTGTTTGCAATTCTCTCCCTCCATTCTTCTGAGAGGAAGTCACCTCTTTCCAGCTTAAAAAAGAACAAAAGACAAAACAAAAACCACACACAAACATACAAGAGTTAACATTGTTCCTTTCCACTGCGCATCTCTTCTTGCTTGGAGAAGGCCAAACATGCTTTATTAACTTAGTGATATTACTACAAATCAGGCCACATGAAGTCTTTAGGAAATATTCAAAAGACAAAAATAAAAAAATACAATTCAGCAGCCAGCTTTTTGGTCCCAGGAGGTTTCCCTCTCTCCCCCACCCCAGAGCTACTCTTGTATCACGGGAGAAATGGGCAAGGATTTGCAAGGTATCACCAGCACCTTACGAATGCTATACTTTATACAGATTATAGCAAATAAGGCAAAAAGATCTCTGCACTGCAGAATCCATATCATAAATAGTCAATGAATGCCTCCTCAAATCCCCTCTGACAAACAAGATCCTATCTTCTCCTTCTCGCATTGGGGAACTGAAGCAAACAGATTCTGCCCAGTGCTGGTAAAGGCCACAGTCTAGCTAGGCTTTCTTTCAACTGATGGGCAGGCCTCTTATTTTTCAGTGGTGCTAGGCATGAATCTTGAACACTTCCAAAGCTTTTAAGTTGGAAACCACGTAACACATATGAAGGCCTTATCTGAAGAGGACTTCATGAATGACTTCAGTGAGTTATTCAATAACTCTCTGATTAGAACACGACATGTCACAGGTCAATACTGCAACAATTGCGTTTTTCTGCCGATCAACAGTTTCTTCAGCTGCACTTCAGGAATGAGGGAGGAACCTCAAGGGAAATGCTATTTTGCTGTGTCACGAGTAAGGCAGAAGGAGGCTTGAGGGGGAAGAGAAGGGGGAGGAGAAAGAAAATGTGCAACTATATAATTAATGACTGTAACACAGTTTGAAGGAGGAACAAGTAAGATGATGATTTGTATCACAACCCCAGGAATATCAATCAAAGAAACAACAGTGATCGCTTAGCATCCTTTTTCTTCCTGCATATACTCCTTTTTATTGGAAGGAGTGAACACTTCAAACGCCAGTTTCTAGCTTGTTCAAGCTTATTCAAGCTTGGTGACAACTCAAACAGCAGTGCCGGCAATGCAGATTCACCCAGGCTACTCTAAACCGTGCTAGCTCAGCAGGGAGACCTGTCTTGGTCCTGGAGCCTGTGTTAGAAATTGTACAAGCTGATTAGGATAACTAGTCAGAATTATCTGCTCCACCTAATGGCTACAGTGAAATAAGGTTTTAAATAGAATGACTACCTGTAGTATCACACACGCTTTTTCGGGAGGTAAAGGGGTGAGATGTACCTTTTCCTATCTCTACTACTGTAAAAATAAAGTACGTGTTGGAGATAGAACTGAGAGAGATGATCTAACCTCACCAAGAAATACTACATACATTCAAAAGCTAAAGCAGAAATCTATTGCAATATCAGAAGTTTTACATATTTTTCTCATCTACTATACTTAAACATTACTTCTCAGGCACCATATGCCCTATTTGTGAATGCCTATTTTCTCTGTATCATTTTTAAAGCATAACCTTGTCTCAAAGATTCATCTGCTCTAGTAACTAGTTTCTTGCTTGTGTAGCCAAGAGACAAGAAAAAGGGAAGAAAACCCACATGCAAGTTAACTATATTAATTTTACAACAATTTGCACAAGTCAGCTTCTATATTGCTGTCCTCCATGCCACACAATTTCTAATGGGTGCAGAAAGTTTTCATACAGTAACAGGAGAAAGCAAACCACTTCAGGAACAATAAAGTACAACTGTAAAGCCACAGTCTAGAGGAGAATAAAGAACCAGAGTAACGTGACACTATTTTGAAGTATTAAACTTTACATAAAGGCCTTGAAATCTAACATAAGTGGTCATGAAATCTTTATTTGGACCCAGTCACACTATATATTTTTCTTGCCCATGCATTTAGGAAAAGAAGTTACAACCAAAAACATCCATGCATTAACCTGGCAGGCTCAACACATTCTTCCTGACTCCTTCAGTAAGGTATAGCTGCATTACAATTCAAAGGAACCTCAGCCCCGTTTAAACACTGCTATTTCTGTACTGTAGTGCTGCCCTAGCTCAAACATAGCCAACACTTAAGGGAAAAATCTCACTAGGAAAAAATACTGGAACTCGGAAATAACCAGATGGTCAACTGTGGCTGGGAGAAAACTGGTTATTTTTTCCCCTCTGGAAGCAAGACAGTGATTTCTAGCTCAGCTGCTTGCTATACTCAAAACAGAGTGCAGGAGCTATCTGACTGACTCATCTTGACAATTAGTTTCTTTACGTACACCATATGTAAGCCTTCATTTATTGATCACTACTTCCTTAAAAAGGGGGGGGGCGGGGAAGCAATCCCTTTCCTATCAGCTGCAAAGTAGATGCAAAAGCCAACATCTCCTAGCAGTGCAAAAGCCCAAACAAAAATCCCAATCAACTCCGTGGTTTCCAGCAATTTTGTAGCCTGAAACAAGAACCGGTAAGGAAATGCAAGTTAACAGTGTTAACACTCCTGACCAAGTGCTGCACAAGGTAAGGCAGTAAAAGAACACTGTATGTTAAGGTCACGTAGGGAAACCACGTCACATCAGTGAGAAACGGCAGTAATAGCAACGGGGATGCACTCAATCTCCTCCAATCAGTGTCCCCACCCCCATTACGTTCTCTCCTCTCCCCAAGAAACTTAATCTCCTTAGTGAATAATGAATGGAAGGGACCATCTGTAATGCAGATATTTTCATCTGATTAGACAATGCAGGAGACGCGCTTTATCTGAAAGGATAATTAGCTCCCTGAAATCCGCTTCGGAGAGCTGCTAGCCTGCATTGTTTCTAAATTTAGAAGGAAAAAAAAAACAGGTTTTTCTTCAGGTTTTTCAGCTGGACAAATTTGCTTGACAGAGACTGCAGAAATACGTTCAACGGTATCCTATTTCTCTAACTCGAAACTGGCAGGCTGCAGCCACCAGGAAGCAACAAGAGAGCAAGAGAGACATCATAGCAGGCTTATATTCATTACATTGCAGAGCAATGGTTTCTGAAGGTCAAGTGCCCTTTTCCTTGGGAGAGGACCTCGTTCTCCCCCCAGATCTACACCAGCAGTCCCTCTGGTAATGCTCTGTTTGACCGACTGCACAAAGCCATAAATTCACACGCAGAATGCTTCATTCCAGCAGCCTCCGTGCAAACACTTGGCTCACCAAAAAAAAAAAAAGTTAATTCTGCCTGGAAAAGTACACATGGTTATTTTTAGGTTCCTGTTCTTTTCAAAAATAACTGGCGGCACAAATCCAAACCTCCAAAACATGGCATCATTTCAAAGCCACAGGGGACGTTTGGAGGGCTTTTCAAATACCAAAACATCAAGATTCCCGCTGAAACTGGGCATTCAAAAATATCTGGGACAAACAGATATCTTGCCCGTTCCTTAGCCACAGCATACTGTTAAGCAACGGGAGTTTTTAAGTGTAGGTGATGTCATTTATAGCCCCACAAATCACAGCCCAGCAACCGGTATCAGGCAGTAAAAGACAGTGCTACTCCTACACAACTCACTCTGCTTTTATTCAGAAGGGAGATTTCTGAGAAAAGGAGCACCTCACACCCAGCCAGAGCAGCCTGCAGGCTTACAGATGCCAGGCTCCCACTGGGTTACGCACAAAGATTACCTCTGATTCACGGGGCTGAACCACAGAGAATCCTCCATATTAGAAGCTACTGGGGTTTCCTTTGACTAGACAGTACATGGTSTTAGAGGTGTCAATCCAGCCAAAATCCCAGTTGTTAGCAATGCTGATTTGTGTTTTCCTACACTTATTTTGAAGAGCTGTACATGATTTCCTCTTATTGTAAAATAAGCTCTTAGGTAGCAGAGGAACGCTTCCCCTTATAACACCCTAGATACCTGGGGACTGTCCTGATTTTGGATCCATATGAGGATATTTACAGTTAGAAACCATGAAAATCCATCCATCTCTTAATTGCAATACTGTTTTCATTTGGTAACTGCACATGTGCAGAAATTCCAAGAGAAACTAATTATCTAGGCCCAACTACCTTAAAAATCTCCAGTTTCCTTCAGACAACAAGTTTCTTGAGAAGACTGACATGAAGCTAATCTTGCAAACTTTCAATTTCCATGGGAAAAGAAGCTAGAATATAAGAGAAGTTGAAACAAAATGAGTTGGGTTTAAAGTGGAACATTCTAGCCTAAAAAGCTGAAGCAGCTACTGGTGATGAAAAACCTCTGGAAGCATAACAAATACAGAGAAAAGGGCATGAAGGGCATACTAGGAAAGGGCATGATTGCTCCTAACTGATCAGGAATGAGATATCAAGGAAGCAGAGGAGCAACTGAAACTGAAGAACAGTAACACAAAAACAAGAAACAGAAATCTCGAGTCTCAAACTCCAACTGATGTTTGCAGAGGCACTAAGCACAATCAGTTGTCACTTCACCAAAATAACAACAGGTAAAAGACAAGATTTAAGACAGTCAGGAGATCGCTTTTCAGAGAGTAATCAAAAATCCATTTGTCCTGGGATCACACAACTGAACTAGGCTCCTGACTGTTGGAAAGCAAACCTGCAGGCCCAGCCCCAGGATTTATTGTTGCCTTATGGCACCACAGTTTTTACTTTCAGAGCATAGCAGCTGTGACATGCATGAAGTCTAAACCTCTGTCCTCATTATTCACACAAAACAGCAGGTGGGATCTCAGACTTCTTCTCACTGAACTTCTGCCAAGCTCCCCTCCTCCAACATTTTATTCTTCTCAAAATACTTATTTTGCATATGGCTGCCTAAAACGTTAAAGAGTGGAATCCAGAAGTTAAGCTCTGTTCATCACAGGCTATTTCAATCTATGCTTATTCCRTCCAACACCTGGGATTTTGAGACCTCACTAAACATTTTGCAGATACAGAAGCGTTCTGCACCAAGATGAAGGTACCAGACTATCCTGTGCCTTCCAGTGTCTTCTAGCTGCTTTATGACACAAGTTTGTTATCTAAAAATAGAGTCACCTGTCTAAGGCATGAATAAAAAAACCCAACATACTGTTTGGCAACAGAAAGCTAATGCATACCTTGTTTGGTGAAGCAACAAAATAAAAACACACTTTGTGTGTCTACACATAATAGACCAAACTCTATCCTTAAGCTTGACTGTGGCAAAGTGATAGGAAACCAATTTTCAGTTAAGTCAAAAAGTGCTGTAAGTACTCAACACATCCCCAAAAAAGCAAACTGAATACTTCAAGAAAAAAAAAATTGCTCTAAACACTTCTCACAAAACAGAGCTATAAAAGCCAAAGAACCTAGAAAAAAATAAGTAGTTTTGTTTCAATATAGTACCAGATTCTGTCACATGGAATGCACAATATGGAAATGCTTGCTGCCTAAGGCAATCAATATGCTTTCAATATTTTAGTCCAAGTTCCTCTCCTATTCTTTAACTTACACAGCTCATAAGCAGAGTATCTTCAGTAACGATTCCTTTCATGTAATGCCAGCTGGGTGACACAATGGAAAAATGCCATATGGCGACTTCRTGAAAAGTAAAGCACGCACAGTGTTTCCACAGCAGGAAAGAGTTAGCAGCCTGATATCAATCCTGCTACAAACTAGTCCCACAGCAGGCCCAGCATCCATCTGACATAGCTCAAGCTACAGGATAAAGGCATTTTAGGAAGAAAGTACACAGAGGGAGGGGGGTACTGTCACCTTGCTCTAGCCTACTTCCAAATTGCAGCACCCTTCATTACAAGACAAGCCCCCTAAAAGGRGCTCGGCATCTCAGTTCAGTCGCAAAAACTGGAAAATAAAGGCTGGCCACCGAAGACATGCCATCTGATACTACACTGCTGGGATACTGAAAGCCACATGGTTCAAAAACCAGTCCAGTAATAGAGCAACAACATGCTTTGTTCAAACAAAATGGAAAAGTAGTTCCTCAAGCTTGCTTGCATCTCAGCTGTAGTACACATCACCAGCTGCAACTTCCAAGCAGGAAAGTGCTTCAACTTCTCTGGGTAATTAGAGACCACCACCAATCCATGCAGCCTCTTTCCTGAATATAGAAAGTAGTAAGAGAAGCCCAAGAAGAAGTATTGTTAAAATTCTCAGTGGGCTGCTAGCATACTATGATTACATACATCTCCTCACAGGCAAGTGGTTAATTAGGGGAGCAGCTTTTCTTAATAACAGTTAAGAAGGGGCAGAAAAGAAAAAGCAGAAAGAATAACACAAAACAGTATATGACATGACTGTGCGCATGCTTCTAACAATCATTTCAGAGTGGAAAACACATCCACAATGACTGAAGAAGGTTAGGAGGAAGGGGAAAGTGTTCCAATATGTCTTCCTAAATCCAGGCAGACAGATGCCCTCTGATGACCCACTGACTCCTCCTGCTCTAGTTACACCTTTGGGGCACTTTCTCTATCCTTCCAACTCAGAACTAACACACCCACTCCTCCTCTCCAGCTAAACATTCAATCCTGCTACAGGCCCTGGAGTTTCAGGCACTGATCTTGCAGGGCAGGTAGTCAACTCAAAACTTCAACCCCATGTTCCCCAAAGCTGAAACCCTCCTGCCATTCCTTCCATTACCTGTCCCAAACAACCACATCTTCATCTGTCCGCAGAACCAAAGCTTCAGCTTTGTTTTACAAGTAGGAGATTTCAGAAACCCAAATAGGGGTTGCCATTTTCAACAGTCTACCCAGCAGAACCCATGTACCAGAGGAATAAATAAAATCAGTAAAAGAAAATTTGACCCAAAGGAGAAGACATATGGCAGCCCCACTTCACGAACAATGTTTTGTAACAGTAAAATCTTCCAAGAACTTCTGAAAAGTCCTGAATGTACTCCCAATAACACCATATCAAATGTCAACTGAGACAAAGAAAGGGCCCTGGGAGGATGTCTTAGAGAACACCATCCTCAGGATTAGGATGAAAGCCAAGAAGCAGATGAGTCGCACTGCTGCTTGGCTGGTGAAGGGCTGAAGAGGACTTTGCAAATTCTGTATATCAGTATGGATCACAAAGTTTTTCAGCTGAATTTCACTCACTGTGTATTCTGCATGTTTTTTCCCATACCATTTCATCCACTTTCTGAACTCTCTGTCCATCGTCTAGAAGAGGGAGGAAAAACAAAACCACCTATTAGGACTTTCTTTTTTTAAAGAAAAAAAAAACAGTTACATTGCAGTGAAAAGAAATGCAACTCTGACAGTGCTTATTGACATACAAGGCATTTTTGCCATTAACACTCAAAGGATAGACAGACATCTACTACAGTAGTTTCTTTTTCCTAAGAAAAACCTTTACTTCACCAAGACCAAGTCAAAACCGGCCTCTTCTTCTCTCCCCTTTTCAGCAAAGTTACATATTATAGAAAGGTAAAATCAGGTGACTCAGCACTAAAAATGGCACAACCTAAAGAAGCTACTGTATTGTGCTATGCAAACCCTCAGTGAATAGGAAGCACTGAATGCAGCCCAGTCTAAGTTTTGACAGCAAAGGAGGAAATGGGATAAAGGCAGGTCTGCTAGGGCAAATAAGAAAGCAGGAGGCCGCATGCAAAGCAGCTGCAATAGCAAATGGAAGGAGCACCATGCTTGCCAGAGCAACCAGGAAGAACACTTCAAAGTACATTTAAACAGACCAGGGTTACAGAGGACAGAAGGCTCCTCTACTACCAAACCAAATAGCTGGCATTGGTTATCCATTGTCCAAATACAGGGAGAAAGGAGCCAAAAACCCCACGCATCAAGATAGTGCCTTACAAACAAGCCCCTCTATATTTACAAAATACTGTCCCTCCCTACATAAACTGAGACTACACAGTGCAAGTCATTACTTTATAGTGGCAGTGAGGCTGCACCTTATACCACATTCAAGAAACAAAACTTGAACGTCTTGGAAGAGTGAAGAAAAATCCTCCTGTATTTTTAACTCCACAAATGAAGGGGCTAAATTTGGAGGTATCAGGGAAGGGAGATAATGGAGAGAAGCATAGCAGGAATTCTGGTTTCCCTTGCAATCCAGAGATGCTGGAGACCTCCATCAGCGAGTGAGTAAAACTGTGTAGACAGATGTGTTTTAAAAGTATTTAGGTTTTAAGAGCAGCCCAGAGCTTAATCGGACAATTCATACAGATCTTCAGTATCTTCATATTCAGTATGACTTATCATTTTGACTTTTTTTTTTTTCATTACAAAAAGTCTCCCTCTTCAGCTGAAGCTTTTCAAGGTCATCTGCATTAACTATCATAGTAGCCAGACACATGTTGCCACAGTCAKTCTTAACTAGAAGCTTAATCCAATCCCTTCCACAAAATGTTTGTCAAAGAAAGGGAGGGAAAGTGGTCAGCTACACACAGCACAAGGCAGATGAGCTGTACTCAGATTCACACATTCTGAAACTGCAGCAGCTGTTGAGTTGTTAAATCTGACAGGCCACTGTCTCTAACCGGCAGGATGATGCAGTACATCGTGTTCATCCAGTAAACTTGTGAAATACTGGTGCACGTCTTTTGACGCTGAAAGGATCCCATGAGCTAATACTCTTAATATTCAATTAGTAGGTAAAGTAATTGTATTCTTTACTGACCCAATTCTTATTTTCACTGAAGCCTTGTGTTTACCCAGAGTGGTATGAAGGGGTATTAGTGAAAGCAAGTATTTATCCTTCCTTCTTTAATACTGATCTTTAAATTAAGCTCACTATTAAACAAAATAGGAGTTTAGGTCTTGCAATTCACTCCTCTCCTCCCTAAATAAACAAACAAACTAGAACACTCATGCAGAGGGACTGAAAAGAGTGTTCCAGTTGGAAGTTTCCATTGGGACATAGCAGAGGAAGAGATCCTTTTTTAGATCCTTCTCTGATCTTCTTCATCATTGTGTTTACATTTTGTGTAAACCATTTTTTATAAATTTTTTTTAGCCTACAGTTTTAGTAACTGAGTTGAATTTCAGCTTTCTAGTACCTAAAAAGGTGGATCACTACAATAAGCAAAAAGATAACTTTTAAGAATTAACCGTTCTGTCCTTCATTCTCAGATTTGTCCAACGCTACAGTCTTTGAAAGCACTGTGTCAGACTCATTTCAGACACAAGATTCCAAGTATTTAGGTGAAGCCTATATCATATTCTGTTTTGAATAGGTCCTACACCATTATGTTTACACAGCTTAACATTGCCTGGTCCTGAAATCTCTTTAAAACTAAGCTAACGCTGTTTCTGGTGACTTAGCAAGCACTGCTAGGAAATGATAGGGACATACACAGCTTGCTCCAAGCGTGCTGTGCTCCAGGTCTTACTCATCTGAGGAGCAAAAGCATCTCAGACTGAAACTCAGCTTTTCTGCCTGGTACTGCACAGCACTTGTCAGTAATCCTGAATCACTGAGTAAGCCTCAATTTCTGTATATAAAACGGGGTGTACAGATGCACGCACTTATAGATGTATATATATTTAAAAAGGTGTGTGTGTGTGTTTATATATACATGTAACATCATATACACATTTTTAYACATATATATAAAAAAATATTTAAAAAATAAAAACCAGACACTCTTCACTTCAAACAAAAGCAGCAAAATAATAAAAACACTCACCTCAGCATATTTGGCTGGAATATCAGCTTTCTCCACTCCGTAGTGATGTTTGCAGTTTGTGGCTGCAGCCACCTGAAGCACCACCTGACCCACACCTATGGGAAAAGAAAAACGCCTGAGAACAAGTCACAGTATAAAAGCACTGCAAGAGGAGATGAGTGCTTTTAGAGCAAAGGCCAAGTAGTAATAAGGAAAACACAGATCAACTGTGGGACTGGACTTTAGAATACCCAGCTTCAACTCCTAGTTCTGCCAGACAGTTCTCATACCAAGTCTCTCCATTCCTCAACTGAAAAGCAGATTTAACCCAATGTGCATTACTAAAACAAGTCCTATTTTCCAGAGTTACATGAAATATGAAGAACACACTTTTCAGTAAAAGGATTCTAACTACGAAGTAAACAGGACAATTTAATTTCTTTCCTTCAGACAAAGAAAAAAAAATATACTAAAGTAGTACTATACTTTTGTGTTTTATATTTTTACATACACAGAGGGCTTTTAACAAAATAGTGTAAAACTTAACATTTGCAGCAACATTTGTACTGATAAACACTAATAGCTACTATAATAAAATATTAAGGGCTCGTTTTCACAGATACAGAGAAGCTTCAGGATTATCTGAATTTTAAGATTTTTGTCAACAAGTTTTCTATGCATTCCATAAAATTTACAGATTTTACACTGTACTTCACCATTTAACTGAAGCAATTGAAACAACATTTAGAAAAATCCCACCACATCCCAAAACAAACCCTTGCTGGTCACGTTAAAGAATAACGAAAACACTTAAGAGTTTATTTATACAGCGTTTTACCACGATACACAGCACTTAACGTAGTCTGAGAACATACAAAGCACATTTAAGAACAAGTATTACTTTATTCTAAAAAAATAAAACAACAGGCTCACATCTCAAAACAACTGCAGAAGCAAAGCTACACTGGCAACACTATTACTTAAAAATGCATGAACTTCCCATCACTCCAAATTCTACTGGTGTCAGACACCACCAACAGTAATTAGCTGCCAATTCCACACCTTGCCTGAATGCATTCCCTGTCTCCTCTCTCTCTCTCTCTGGATTACGTTAAAAAGAAAAAAGGAAAACTATCAATTAGATTTTCTGTCTCTACAAACAACCCAGATTTTGCTCACTAACTAAAGGAATGTGGAACAACGTTGCTCCAAGTGGCCACTTTGAATTTTCTACAACCATGCAATATTCATTGGTAATATATTTACACATCACCTTTCCTCTATGACTAACGCAAGATGTACGCTTGCCTCATCAGTGCACCAGGGATCGAAAAGGATAACCCATTTGCACAGAAAACATATTGCTGTTTTCCATTTCACTGATTGCCTGCAGGAAGCCACACTGGTAATTGCAGGGGAGGAACTCCTGCCTTTAAACCATTACCAGTATAATGCCGTCTGGCACAACCAGAATTGGAGTGCTGACAGGATGTTGTTGTTGTTGTTTTACTTTGTTGTTGTTGTTCTTCCACATTTTGCACACACAGAGATTTTAAACAGATGCAAACAGGGATGCACCCATTTCTGTAGGGGGGAAACTGTTCAACGCCTTCAATAAGGACTGACGCTTCCCACATTAAGCACTGGGCATGGAGTGTGTAAAACAGACAAAAAAAAATATTCTGAGGGATACAACTGTTTCAGTATCTCTTGTTTAAGAGGAGCAATAAGGACAGAAAGACAAAAGCGAAGATCAAGAACAAGCTGCATTAACTCAAATCATATGGATACTGCATAAGTTATTAATTTTGTCTTTCCTTGGCTTTTCTTTCGCAAGAACTTAATTGTGTTGCAGTTTGTTTGCCTAATTATGATCAACACCTCCATATAATCCACTTGCAATCAGCCAGTTAATCCTGACATCCTACACAGAAATAACAAAAAGAGCAGGTGGGGGTTTAGCCCTGCTGTACGCATGCAATCATTGGAAAGACATTAAATTTGTTCATAGAAACAGTATCCTATCACAGTACTTTCCTTTACACTCCATTCAATAGCACATTCACTACAATTCACAAAAATTTACTCTAACATAACAGATTCAACAACCAACAGAATACTTTTTTCCTGTATATTCTGCTTTTAATTATTTCAGTGCTCCAAACATTAAAGACTTCTGAATTTAAACCATTCTTTTCAAATACACCCGAAGCTCTGTAAATTTCTATATCGTTGGTCAATAGCCAACACTGAAGTGAGGATAAGGGTAGTAATAAATATGCAATTTTGCTTCTGGTGGTACTGAGTGTAAGGAAATCTAACTTTTAAGGTTGATCTCACACTTCATCTTGTTACATAAGCAGCAGCACTACAGGAGTTCAGATACGATCTTCTTTGACCTTCCCACACAAACAATTGCAAGTATCTCTGATCATTTTTTTTCCTTCCAGCTGGAAAACAGCTCACCAAATCTGATGCTTTTTTAAGTGTCTCACTTGTATATAAGTCACTGAAACAGGAAATTTTAAGACCTAAGTTCCACTGAAGGAGAACAGGGAAAATTGCTGAAGACCCCTGACTTGGACTATGTTAAGTATGAAGAAAACAAACAAACAAAACCACAGCAGAACTACCAGTGGTAAGTATATTTAGTTGTAAGTATATTTTAAAATATTTTCTCCCAAAGCCCTCTATCTCACCAGCCATAAAACCAAAACATGCTTCATTTAAAATTTCATGACCAAACCAGTAAAAGGGGAAATTCTCATTATTTTTTTCCTGCTTTGAACCAGATCTTAGCAACAAAAACCAAGAATATCATCTTCTTACTCAGTATCTCTGTTCCACATGCATTTGAGTCATATCTGGTTTCTTTACCAACCAGAAACACTCACTTCCTTTTAAAACTTTGGCTTGTAGAGGAGATGCAGTTGTGGTTTACTGAGCTGTCAAAGTCAGCTGTCAAAGCGGACTTTAAAGTCTTTTTTTGACATACTGAAAAGTATGTCAGAGGGTAAGTTATCTGAAAATCAAGCAGTTACAGGTCAAGCATGTCATGCTGGTGTAGGAAGGGCAATTTCATTTAGGAAGGGCATAAACTCAATGCACAGAAAATGTCTGAATCCTTAAGAACAAAGTCTGTTACTGTTATCTTTCCAGAATCATTTTTAATATCCTCTCTTTATAGGTGTATCTACCAATAGCAACAGGAACTAAAAGCTTTCTAAAGAAGAGACTGTTTTTGTAATATGGGTTTATTGCATTTCTAGTCCATTTCACTAACAATGTAGGGAAGTATCTGTTTGGTCTATTTAGTATTATCATAAAAAGGAAGAGCATATTGTTGGAGGATTAACTAGAAAAGGTACTTATTCTGCAACACAATCTTCAGTCCCAGTTTACTTTCATCTTTCATTCAAAACAAAAAAAAAAGGAGTTAAAAATATTTTGAAAGGAAAAAAAAAAACCACCTTTAAGTTTATTCATCACTTACCACTGCCCAAATCAACAAACAAATCGTCCTCTGTCATTTTAATTTCATCTATCATTTGGGCCACTAAGTCAAAGGAAGTTTCTCCATAAACTTCTGGGGAAAAGGGCTCATAGTTGTTCAGTTTCTCTGGATCAGTCACCGAGTGGTTATATACTTGCTGCAGGATATGACGGAGGAGCCCATTGGAGGGACGAGTGTTCAGTTTCATAGGCTGGGTGGTTCCCTTCCACTAAACAGAGAGCAGGAAGAGAATACAAAGCAAATACAAGGACAAGTAAACTTCACCAGAACAAGGCTGCATTTGCAGGAAGCATAACTGGTACAAATCCCTCCCATCCCTTCTCCCATATGCCTGCAGGTGTTCTCTAAAAAGAGCAAAAGATGTTAAAGGTATTATGCAACAAGGATTAGTTCCAAAGTCTGTGTCACATCGACTAACAGGTAATCTCAAATATGCCTGCTAGAAATAGGTGACAAGGGGAAATTAGAGATGTAAAAAAAAAATGCAATAGGCAACGTAAAGCTAATATTGGATATATTCACAGTAGGTGACAAGTGAGTTTATTCATTTTTCATATTTACTGATCATCACTGAACTGTCAACTCTACTACCAGTATTTGAAGAGGTTTMATTTTCTTTCATAAATTGTAGGATGGGAGAGATTAGATGCATTCCCCAGATCAAATAGGGAGTGGCAGGAAAAGAGTTGAAAATCAAGCATCCATTCTTTAAGAAAAGGACCTTCTCCTAATGCTGCACAGCAGTTGTTAATTTTTAAAAATGCTTATTTTCTTCTGGGATAATTTATTTTGCTCCTTAACCATTCTTCCTAACCATCTTTCTTTTAAAAAAGAAAAAAAAAGGGAAAAAAAGCGGGCAGGGAATGACAACTCTAGGATCCCTCCCAAGCATTCCTCTATTTGAGATTCAAATACAGTTCCCATAGCTGTTGACAAAAGACATGGATGAAGAAGCCTGAATCCAAACAAGCACAAGTTTTATGGAGTTGCAGATCCATAAAGCAAAGCAAAGTCTGATGAAAAAGTCAAGTCTCATGGTCATAACATTGCATACTTCAAGTAATTCCCACAAGCACCTTAGAGAGAAAAACATCCACCTAAACTTCCAGAATTAAACAGAATAGTAGCATTAATCCATTGCTCATGTTTTATTTCTTGCAATTCAACTTTATATTGGGGTAAGAAACCCAAAAAAACTATCTCACTAAAATGGTCTGCAAAGAAATTTCACTCTAGTTTTTTGCCAGAGCGATCCTGTAGAACAGAGAAGCTGAACTGAATAGAAAGGAAATTCTTAAGCCATGGATCACTGCCACAATACACAGGAGGGTTCATATGGATTATTTAAGTAGCCCATAAGCCAGAGATTTCCACATGTGAAAGTAAAGCTATATTATAAATCCTTGTGAAATATCTACACACTGACTTCAGGGAAATATTTTTTCAAAAGGTAACCCACCTATTTCAACGTATCCAAAGGAGGGTGCCAAGGGTTCACACCTGACAGTTACAGCCTACATATTTTTCCCCCCAACCGCAAGTTTGGTTTTCTTTTTAGATAAGAAATGCGCTCCAAGATAAATAAATAAATAAAAATTTAAAAATCCCTCACTGTGCAGATGTAATCAAGAAAACAAGGTTTAATGTAAGTTTTATTAACTCTCAGAAAGAATGGAAATTGCAGAAGTATTGGTGATGAAGTTAGACTAACACATGTAGTTCAGTGTTTAAAAAAAAGTCAGTACTTTCTTGGGTATTATTCACTAAACATGAATTTGAAACCAGCTAGATAAACATCATGGCATAACAAAGGTAAATACATACCAACTGATGAATGCTATCAATGGCTCGGTTGTATTTGTCACAAAGCCTCTGCATGCTTTCAAAGCTACAAAGGGAGGGAAAAAAAAAAATTCAGGGTCAGTTAGAAACACAGAGCCAGAAGAGGCAGTTGAGATTTGAAGATTTTTGGGTTTCTTTTTTTTCACCCTTTTTTTTTTTTTTAATCATAGATACTCTAGGCAGCTTGTTTCAGCAATCTATATAAATTACATACAGTTTTAGAGCATTGTATACAGTTGCCTTCCAAAAAATCTCATTAGACCAGCAATACATGACAAATGAGCAATAAATTCCACAATACGGCATATTCATGTAGTGGAAGAAAAAGTGGCATTTTGCAGTAAGATTTTGGAAGCTGAACATTAATTTCCTTGATCAATGGGAAAAAGGACTGAACTTGAACTAAATTCTGATTTATTAGGAAGTTTGGCATTCTTATTGTCCATTACCTCCTTTCCATATCCTCAGATGCACTGAAATTTAACACAGAAGTGAATTGCTGCGCTTTGTTCCACCTGTCCATGTAGAGGRCCCCAGCACACAATCTGCAAAACTTCACCCATCARAAAAGCACACCAATTGCTTCATGGCATGGTTGGGTTTACAGTCAGTTCACCCAGTCATGTAATGACAGAAGCTGAGAGGATTAAAAAAAAAAAAAATCATCTCAGCCAAGGAGGACAAGGTATCGCCAGGATCATCATACATAATCAGATTCTACAAAGCAGCAGCAAAAGCACCAGGGCAAGGAACTGCATGCGTAACATAATTAAATCATGGCCATCCCCAAATCAGGAAGCAGGGAGGAGACAGAGGCCACTGGAAGGAAGCAGCTCTTCATGAAACCTCCTATTATCACTACGCTAGTAAGACTCCCTCATTGAAGAGGGCTGCTGACCCTCTTCAAGCTTTCCACTGTCTGTGCTTAACACCACGTTAAGACAACAAGAGAGGCTGAAACGGGTTTCGACTGTGCGCAGAGCTCGCGTTCCTATGATTCACTGTTCTGCGCTCTTACACACTTGTCAAGTAATTTTTCCTGACAAAATTTTTGAAAGGCAGTAAACAGACTAAAACCATTACCAAAATTACAGGTTTATGACTTCCTTGAAGAAGTCATAAAGAAAGTAAGTAAAGTAAGTAAGTAAAGAAGTAAGGTGAGACTGTTGGGAACAGAGGTTTCTGTTATCCAGCACCACTGCTGACAACACCAATGCTACCGAGTTACACGGGCCCAGTGAGGACACCGGCTCTCCACACGTTACAGCMCTGCAGTCTCAGTGCGTAAACCATGGACTTGATGTTGCTGGGTCCTGGTCTCTTCTTTTGAATTTGTTGGGAAGCAGAGAGGGACTAACATGTCTTGTAGTGAAACAGTTAAAAAGAAAATGAAATAAAGAGAGGAGGAAGTAATACCTCAAGCAGACTGTGATAAAAGTATCACTTCAGTGCTCAGGACAATAGCCAACGATGTATTAGAAACTGATGCAGTTTCATTTGTAAATCTTGTTCTGAAAGTTTAGTCATGTTGTAGAGACTTGAACAAATTCAGTCTTTCCCATGAAAGCAATTTAGGGAGGTTTTTGTAAACTATAATCTCTTTTTCCAGGCTCAGTACAGCCAAGTCAATACACAGAACATCCAACTTCTCCACAGATAAATCACAGGGTCAGAATCTGCCTCTCCCAGCCACTAGGAGAATGTTGCATACTATACGTTCATCTTCAGCCGCCTGTGGAATAGGCATTTGCATGTAGCYAAAGGCATCTTCTAGCTGCCCAGAAGAGTGGTATAAATAATTTGCCTTTTTATTTATCCCCCCACTCAAAYAGCATCTCACTTGCACTGAATTCTAAACAGAGGAGAAACGGGGAAGGTTAACCTCCTACATCACGGCAGGAGAAGGACACAGCGCTGACAGACAGTTCTGGCATGCCATTTTCTAAACAGGAATTCTTAGCTACTACAAAAGTAGAAACCTCAATGCCATTCAGATTCCTAACCCTGGACACAGTCCAAGAGCGCAGATACCAATCATTGTTTCAGAGTGAGTAATTCCAACGTACACCAGAGCTCAACTTTCTGCTGTGTGGAGTTTCCAATTATGTCCTTAATCCAACAGCCTTTGCCAATATTTCTGTTACACATTTCCTACCAAAATAACTTTGTAGAGTCTGAAGCCAGTTCTAAAGGAAAACTTCAGTTTATAGTGTCTAAGAATAACCAGTTACAAACTAATTCATTATAAACCATTCTGGCCTGCCCTCCTGGTAGGAGGAAAAAAAAATCCCTCTCACCTTTTTGTATCATAGTCAATTAAAACATAATTTTCCATAGCAAGCTTGAGATCTGGGATTTCTTCACAAACCCACCTGAAACGAGAGAAGAAACAGAATAAAAACAACACCTCCAATTTAGTTTAATAAGACAGTCTGCCCTCAATCCTGGACTGGCATTGCTATACATAAAGACAAAATACTGCAGCAGACATGAAAGATCACAATATTGTGAGGAGTAAGGCTGAGATCACAAAATGCTAATTGGAAAGCTGCAGTGGTTCGTATTTGTTTCTCTTGAACAAGCAGTAAGATGCCCATAGACATTGSCAGTAGTATAAAGCTCTTGAAATAGCACAACTTCAAAACGAGGCGATAAATATATTCAACGCATCTAAAAATACATAAAGCCATAGCTGATGCTAACCTAACATAAAACATGAATGCAAAGTGCAATTTTTGATGATATCTTTAACAAAGCTGATACTGTTATAGGCATTCTTAACAAAGCTGAATGTAGAGAGGACATTTCCTATAGCATCCCAAAACAATACCACCAAATACTTGTTATAGGAATATTCTCCTCTGTGTAGTACTCTAAACTGCTCTTCCACTTTACTTAATCAACCCTGAAATAGATTTTCAAAAGTCACCTTGACCAAAAGAAAAAAAAAAATCACCCCTTTCCATGATGAATTAACAAAGTCTAAAATGTTGCTGCCATTAAGAATGGAAAGCTCACACCCACTTGCAATGCATCCAGCAACAGAATCCAACAGAAGAGGCCTTCACTCTTGGAAAATAGAAAGATTAATTCTTTTCACAGACAACTTAGAAGTCATATAGACTTTGCACACTCTTTCCTGTGAAAGCATCAAAATCGGAAAATGTTTATCTTCGAAAGAACTCCAAGCATAACATAGGATGAACTCCAAGCAGAACGGCAAAGTTTCTTCTTTGTGGACCTTGATGCATCAATTTTGAAATGGAAAAAAATATATAATGACCAGAGATCCAACAGTTCTAGTTCCTTTTGGGTGATTCACAATGATTAAAAATATAATAAGCAAGAAAAAAAAACAGAATTTTTAAAATCTATGGCTGCCTCTCTTCTAATATCTACCATTTCTCTGAAAATATGACTACTTTGATCTCTGCAACTCTTTTCTCTTGAATTAGGGCCAATAAGGCTGTTTACTACTAGCTTGAAAAGAGAAACACTTCTTTGAATTCTTTTACCCAAAACTTTCATAAGACTGCTCAGTATCAAAAGCAACCACATCACGGTTACTTTGCACAAGGCAAACAGAGGCGGTACGAAAGCATTTTAACAGCCTGTATATACTGCAGTCAAGCTTAAAAGAAAATCGTGAAACGCTGCTTTGGTCCAACTGCTTTCCAACACAGCTTTCTTTTTGCTTTCAGCTGGTGTAACACAGAAAGCACGAGCACAGATGACTCCAGCAGTGTCAGCGCTACGTCTGTTTAAACCTCTTCACAGAAGGTCTTTTCAAAAAAAAAAAAATCACGCTGACAAATGATGTCACAAGTACCAAGGCACAGAATATTATCAAAGTCAGTACAACTGAACTGGAAGTAGCAGTGACAGCGCATCTTGTGTCAAGGTTTGGTAGTTAGAAAAGAACGGTTCTTTAAGAAAAAAAAATCTCAGCTGTATCCCCTAACACAGTCATCACCCATTCTCTCTGATTAACAAAAGAAATCTGTTTTGCAGACCATGGTAAAACACTATGACTTCATATATGTAAGTGGTGTTTTCAGCTCTAACGACCAAGCAAGCACTTAGCTCTTCAAGTGATGCTGGGCGCAAAGAAGCCTCAACACTGTTTCCTAGGCCACRTGCTACTTATCAGATTTCAAGCCCAGGTAGATATGCAGACTAAACGCTGTTCACATTTCATCTGTATCTGCACTGTCCAACCGTTAAAACCTGCTGCAGGTGTGACACTCAATCACAGAAAGCCCTCAACCCCAGAAAACATAGAAAATAAGGTCTAAAACAGTTATCAAGAACAGTTTTTAAACAAACCGATGGGGATAACACTGACCAGAGGTGTTTGGAGAGTTTTTGTGCTCTACAGAAAGTCACTTCCCCATCTTGCAGAAATAACAGCAAGCCACATCATAGCCACTGCCTGCCTCTGACCCTAACACTGTTTTGGAAACAGTCTTCCTACTCTGTATTTGTTTTTTTTACCTCCATCCTCATTTTTTTCCCCACACTGATCTAACTCTGCCAACAGAATTAAGATGAATGATAAGGACATCATCTCCAAATAGGTACAAATGCTAATGATGATGCAACATGACAGCAATAAAAGAAAAAGGGAGAAGGAAAGAAAGCGAATAAGAAGTTTAATCTTGATTAGGACCAGAACTCAACACATCATGACAATGATACTTTAATTTTGCTTCTCTAAAGATTAAACGCAAATTGTCATCACTGGTTTGTGAAGCACAGCTTCCTGGAAGCATCAGAAACTTCATTATACACAGCATCAAAAGTTAAATATCATTATTTATTTTTAATTCTGTCCAAACAAAAACAGAATTTGGCACACTAAAAACCAAATTTAAGTTGAGTAGGGAAAGTTACAGATTTGTATTGCAACACTACCGATTCAGCTCAGAAAATAAAATTTAGAGCAGCTAAGTTATTGTGACTACTGTCCTCTTTTACACTTTGTCTCAAGAAGTCTATTTACTGAGATAAGTAACACACAAGAAATCTCAGGCATGTCTACATTGAACACTTACCGAATTGTCTCAATAATTTCATGAGCAGCATCATGGTGTTTATCCTGAAATTAAAGAAAAATAGATATTTCAAACTGCCATACCTGTCAGTTACAGATTACAGGAACGACCACCTTTTTGAAAATACAGGTGACAACCGTACGGGGAAGGAGTCTGCAATTGCCACTCAGGTCATTAAACCAATTAAAACGATCATTGAGAAAAAGGCTTACGGATTGTATTTTTTCAAGTTTCTGTGGACTAGCACAAGATTTACATAAAAAGAGCCACTCTGCTTATTTCTCTGTCACATTCAAAAATAAGGAACGGTGTCATTGATACCCATGGAGATTTCTGGTATGCAGTAGGTATGGAACTGCAAGTCAACAGCCGATTTTTTTTTTTTTTTTTGACCTAGCATCTGGTACATGCTCACGTCTCTGTGCAGGCAATACAATTTTAGAGCAGCAAATCGCTTTCTAAAATAAAGCATCAAATAAGCAGTAAGAGCTGATTTCAGTATAAAAAGCTCATGGTTTCTACCTGAAAATGTAGACTTTTTCATAGATTAAAAAAAAAAATCCCAAAACACACACAGAACACATTAAAAATTGTGCATTGTACATATATGCTAGACTGTGGCACAGATGTTTGTTGACATTAATATGGGAAGTTCCTTGGGAACAGCAGAAGCACAAGCAAGTTTAGCAAGCCATTCCAAATGAGCGCCAATAAAGCCATTGTAGGGTTTTTTTTTTTAAAAAAAAAAGTGTCTATTTTAGGAAAGTTACAGGAGTTCCTATATATATTACTGTGGCCACATTGTGAAGTCTTAGTTACCAGAGACTGCCTGCATAGAGTTTAGGTTATATTTAGATATTTGTTTCTTAAAGTGGGTTTGACCTTTTAATTAAGACTCCAGTATCTAAGGACCTTCCAGAGATGGAAGGTCCATTTCTCTCTCTCTCTCTCCCTCTCTCAAATAATTTTCCTTTTTTTCTGCTACAGAAATGTAATTTCCACAGTGTTACCTGTGGAAAATTCTATAGCAAAGGTTAGGGACATGCAACAAAAAGCAAAGCGTCAGTATTGGGGGGAAGAAACAAATTAGAAGTGGAGCTCTAATGGCTGGTGATTATTTCAATTTATAGCATGTTCTTCAATAACTTGTGGAAGTTAAACGTAAGCTTTCTCCTGACAGTATCACAGCTTTCAAGCCTGCACGAGGAGACAGATTTTCCTCCTGTGCAATGGGCTCATCTACTCAAGGTCAACCTGTCTCATACAAGTTCTCGTTCCAAGAAACCTGCACACATACGAGTAACAGGCCTTTCAGGGAATCGGAGAAAAAGTCACATGAGTGAGAGGGATGGAAGTGCGGGCAAATATTTCTTTGTTTGTTACAGTAAAGGTACAAAGGAACATTTCCTATTTTACTAGAAAGTTTTTACTTTTAGAATGCCAGAAGTCAACTCCATGTCTAGGAATTGCATATGGGCAGAAAAGTCTCATCACTGAAGAAAAACAGAATGTTCCAGTAACAACAACATCAAAAAGGAGAAGCAGCCACAAAGTAGTAAGGACGTTTTGGTTTCAATAGACAGCAGTCTAAAAGTCAGTGTTACCTCGGTCATGTTTCATAAGAAAATGCCAATGTTATACACAAACGCCGGGAACCCTACAAGCCATCCGGAACAACTTTGGGATTACGCTTCTCCAGTCTTTGCCATTGACCTCATGGCCCCAGACTGGGCCAGCCCCAAAGCCAGCAGAAAGCAACAGCATCAATAAACAGACAATCAATTTAAGTGCAGAAAGGTAAGGCAAGTAATCATCTTGATAAATCTTGGCCTAAAAAAGAAGAAAGTGGTTGAACTAAAATCTGCACCTGACTCGGTGAGAAAAGAAATATATATATATAAAATTAAATAAAATACACATACACACATATGTATTTATACAAATAGGTCCTATTTCTCATCTACAAGGTATTAAAAAATGATGCACACACACAAGACTCTCAGGTCATTTACAAACACTCCCTTTAAGTTTTCACCTTTTACTACAATTACCACAAGATAAACCCCATAGCTGATCTAGCTCTTCCAGTAAACTGTGTTCCTATATAGGAAGGTTATGTTTTTCCCAACATAAGTACAGTATACTGCAAAAGTGTATTCATGCTCATGTTGGCATAACCATTTTCTCTGAAAAAATTTACATTCTTCACTGTATTGTACGATTTCAGTGCTAGCAGAACACATTAAAAAAAAAACCCTGCCCTATAAGTCTTCATGAAAACGCCCTGTAAATGTTCAAAATTGCTTATTCAACAGATTCCTTCATCTTGAGTTAAAAAAAAACAACCAAAAAAAAAAAAAACAAAGCATGCCTACGACTACAGATCTTCCAATTTAAACAACTGGTTTTGCTAATGCAACCTCATGCTTCATGTGAAGATTCCAGCCAGAAGAGGATGGTCAGAGTTTATTCTGTATCATTATCCAGGATTAACAAAGTTGAAAAAGCTCCACATTTACTTCAATAAAACTCTTCATGTTGAGAGACTTACCAATTTAACTATATTCTTGAACTAATATACTTTGTCCGGGTAGACAAGCTCCAAGATCATATGCAAGTCTTTCAGAACAAATTAAAGCTCATCTCCCAACATTTCCCCAAAGTGCAAATGGCTGGAGAAATGGAGGAGGAAAAGGGGGGGGGGCAGATTTAGTGAAAATACTGATCACTTTCACTTTTTTAGCCATCACTTTTAGCCCCTTTCAGAATTTCAATTTTAAGATTTAATAAGAACAGGCACTAACCAGCATCAGCATCTGTGTTTATACAATCATTTATGACCCTAATGGAGATTCTTCAGCAACTCAAAAAGCAAGTCGAGTAGAAATCTCACCAAAACCACAGATCCCACTCTGGGCAGGATCAACCTCAGCCCTTCACCCTTCCAAGTAGATGCACTGGTTTCGGCCAGACATGCTACTCAGAGCAGCTGAGTGCAGTGAAGCAGTTTTAATCTAGATCTTTTACAGGCTCATGATGTGAACACTAACTGGCAGGTTGGGATGGGCAGATGGGAACCTGATGGTTCTGCAGAACAGCCCRACAAACTTTACAGTTAGCTCAGCTAATGGTTAAACCTCTACATTTGAAGGTGGCCTGAAGCTTCTCAAATTCAGATGTACCCTACTACTTCTTTTTCAGGCTGAAGCAACCCACGACCAACAGCAGAATGCCAGCTATGCCTCTAGCACAGGCACATTATACAGACATGCCATGATGTGCTTTGGCAAACAGTCACCAGCGACAGTACAGCATTACACTGAATCTGCATCTATATTCCCAATGCTTTGCCAGTAAAACATACTGATAAAGAGTCTCTTACAAACAGACTGGCTCTGTATCATAAAACACATTGTGCAGAAGCCTTTTGGACAAGTCTCAAGAAACGTATCTGTTCTGTACATAGTCACGAGATGATGCCACAGTACTTTTTGTCACGAAGAGGAGCTCCATTCATCCTCCGGCTCTGCTCAGAGCTGTTCTCCCTCCCTTCCTCCTCCCCTACGCACTCATGTGAAGCAAACTACGTGCTGTTCGTTGGTCTGGCTGTACTTCTGTGATGATCTTATATTTATGTAGTTGGAGAGGCACTCTGAGTCTTCTGGGCCACATAAATGGAAGCTATTTCATGAGATGAGACATTATCTCTTTAATGTGGTCTAAGCACTAAGTATTTAAAATAAAAAGCTGCAGTATATAATTATTGAGAATGCCCAAAGCTATTCATAATAAGTTTTTTCTTAAACTTAAACACACATATTAAAAGCTAGTTATTACAGTCAATTCTCTCCAGCTGAAATTTATAATAAAAGGTTTCTTATTTTCAACCTAAATGTTCAATCTAAAATTGAAATGTGAGCTCCCAGAGAAGATTCAGTAGTTTTTGCCGAGATGTTTCACTGGAATAATTAATGGAAAGAAAGCAAATGCTCTTTCRAAAGTCAGTTATAATAATCTAATTTTCTATGGAAAAAAAAAAAAAGCGGAGAAAAGTTGCAGCCAGCATTACTGACCAGCTTCACAGTTCTGATTCTTCAGGCTAGACTTTTCCACCTCTATGCTACTATTACTCTAATCATAAGTATATAGCCAAAAGTATACTGATAACTCTTACTTTTAGTACTCCAGTGCCCAGATATCCTACTGATAGGKGAAGCTCCCACTGTTGTGCTTACATACAGTCCTAGCAGAAAGAGTCTTCCTGCACAGTTTTGCCTTTTTGGACAGAAAGATTAAGCCATGGAATTATTTTTAAGAGTTTGATCTTTCTCTTCACCTCTTCCCCCAAAGCTATCTATCCTGCTTTTTCTGAAAGCTAGGACTTTTTCCTGAAGGTTAAATTAGACTCTCCTACCACAGGAAAACAAGGATATACAAATGTGTCCGAATGCCTCAATGCAAAGGTCAGCCAGCCCTGTTTGAACTGGAAGGTGTTTTATATCTGACAGCTATATGAGAAGTCCTGCTTTGGGCTTCTGTTAACTCAAGTGAAAAGAACACTCATCAGTACAACCAGAACTGATAAATTTTGAGTAGTAATCACAGCTCTTACTGTAACGCCTACATAAGAAAATTAACGGGGCCCCAACCACACTATGCATCATATAAACAGTACCAGACATTTCAGTTGTCTATACATAGCTTCGTTCTGTGAAACATCAAATTTCTAATAAAACCCCAGCTAAATGAGAAGTTTTTACAGAACACTCTGCAAGAGTAAGTGAGAGTGAATACAACCATTTGTTAAATTTTTGCCACAATGTAAGCTAGCTGTTACAAAGGCTGGTAACGTAATACCAAATACAAAGCACTACACACTTTTCCATGAGGTGTGGCTGTTTTGGTCAGATTATTTTTACAGTTAACATCCCTTCGGATAGCTTAATCACATTACTGTGAAATATTTCTGTAATCCAGCACTGCATCCCAGACTCTCAGGCATATTTGCTAAGGGACTGGTTATTTCACAGAMCAACAATTTGTAAATTGAATCTCTAAGCTAAAGCAACAGATCTAAGCACTATACATTTCTTCCTCAAAAACATAGAGCATGTTCAATTAAATGTTGCGGCTGGCATTGCTTGAAATAAGGAACCACATCCTACTGCCCTTCCAAATTGTTGGCATCTTTTTATATTTCATTCCTTCTTAGTAAACTGTGCTTATTCCGTTGGGGCATTGGGGAAGGGGAGCACTATATTTTCCCAAACAATCTCACATCCARCTTCACTTTCCCCCACGTGTAAAACGGAGCATCCCTGCGAAGTCTTATCAGTCTACACAGTGCTATGTACTAATGCCACAAAAATCCCACAGGGGAAAAAAAAAGAAAAAAAAAAGCAGATAATGCAGATTAGAATACCTTACAAAGGTAAGAGGAGTTACTATTTGAGAATTTGGATGTGGTCTTGAGAAAAATAAATACAAGCACTTTTCATCAGTAGATGTCAAAACAGCTTACAAAGGGCTTTAAGATTCCTTATCTGCTTTTCACAGATGGGTTTTTTGTTTTTTTTTTTTTTGTTTTTTTTAAACAGTAGATGTCAAAACAGCTTACAAAGGGCTTTAAGATTCCTTATCTGCTTTTCACAGATGGGTTTTTTTTTGTTTTTTTTAAACATAGATAGTGTTGACTTGCCCAAGCATAAACTGTCCCACAGCAAGAACTCAACTTTGCAGGGCCAGTCAGGTGCTCTACTCTCACCACATTTCCTCCCCAAACAACAGACTGGGTGACCAAAGCAGTTCTTCAGAACTGGACAAACAAGCTGTGGTCAAGCATCTGCAAAGCAAGAGGAAGACATCTCCTAGAAGCTTTTCATTGTCCACCAGATGAATCTGAACAATTCAGAAGAAACAAAACCCRAGACAACCTAATTAAAAATAAATTAATAGCACCACTCGTGCACTTTTTAATGACATCTTTAAATATCATCCTACTTCCAACATTTGAATTATATAACATTGGCTGTCAAGTTCTAAACACTGATGCCATTCCTCATACTTTCACAGAAGTCACTTTGATTGAGAAATTCTGATCTGCAAATGGCTATGATCTTATTTAACTYGCAAAAAGAGGAGGTCAGTCTCACTAGCCTCTAGTTGCCCATAGAGTCAACTTTCTCCACATGCAGTGGTCATAAATCTGAAGGAGAGGATGTTACAGCTGGAGACAAGATGGTTAGCAGAGATCAAAAAGATGGAATAGAAAGAACCAATTTATCTTGCAGAAGACTAATGGGCTAGTGCCTATTTAACATCCCTCAGATTTCCTCCATCTGTGGTCAGACGATAAGCATTTCTCGAGATACAAAAAAAAAGGTAGCGTGGAGCTACTACAGCTGCAATTGCCCCAAAGGAATTACAGAATCACAGAATCAGTAAGGTTGGAAGGGACCTCTGGAGATCATCTAGTCCAAACTTCCTGCTCAAGCAGGGTCACCTACAGAACATTTCCAAGGATTGTGTCCAGGCAAGCTTTGAATATCTCCAGAGAAGGAGACTTCACAGCCTCTCTGGGCAACCTGTTCCAGTGCTCCATCACTCTCAMAGGGAAGAAATTCCCCCTTACATTCAGGCGGAACTTCCTGCAGTTCAGTTTTTGCCCGTTGCCTCTTGTCCTGTTGCATGGGACAACTGAAAAGAGTTCAGCCCCATCCCCTAGACACCCTCCCTTCAGGTGTTTATACACATTGATAAGATGCCCCCTCAGTCTTCTCTTCCCCAGGCTAAACAGGCCCAGCTCTCCCAGCCATGCCTCATAGGGCAGATGCTCCAGCCCTCTGAACATCCTCGYAGCCCTATGTTGGGCTCTCTCCAGTTGCTCCTTGTCTCTCTTGTACTGGGGAGCTCAGAACTGGGCACAGTAGTCGAGATGAGGCCTCCCCAGGGCTGAGTAGAGGGGCAGGATCAGCTCCCTCGACCTGCTGGCAACAGTCTTCCTAATGCACCCCTGGATACCATTGGCCTTCTTGGCCACAAGGGCACATTGTTGCCTCATAGTCAACTTGTTGTCCACCAGCACTCCCAGGTCCTTCTCTGCAGAGCTGCTTTCCAGCAGGTCAGCCCCCAGCCTGTACTGGTGCATGGAGTTATTTCTCCCTAGGTGCACGACTCTGCACTTCCCTTGCTGAACCTCCCGAAGTTCCTCTCCGCCCACCTCTCCAGCCTCTCCAGGTCTCTCTGAACGGCAGCACAGCCCTCAGGTATATCAGCCACTGCTCCCAGCTTGGTATCATCAGCAAACTTGCTGAGGAGGCACTCTGTCCCCTCATCCAGGTCTTTGATGAAACAGTTGAACAGCATGGGACCCAGTACTGAGCCCTGGGGGACACCACTAGCCACAGGCCTCCTGCTAGACTCCGCGCCACTGATGACAACCCTCTGAGCTCTGCCCTTCAGCYAGGTCTCAATCCACCTCGCTGTCCACTTGTCTAACCCACACTTCTTGAGCTCATGTAGGAGAATGTTATGGGAGACAGTGTCAAAAGCCTTGCTGAAGTCAAGGTACAYACTGTCCACTGCTCTCCCCTCCTCTATCCAGCCAGTCATTCCATCATAGAGGGCTATCAGATTGGTTAAGCAAGATTTCCCCTTGGTAAATCCATGCTGACTACTCCTCATCACCTWTTCCTCCATATGCCTGGAGATGACATCCAGAATGAGCTGTTCCATCACCCTTCCAGGGACGGAGGTGAGGCTGACCAGCCTATAGTTACCTGGGTCCTCCTTCTTGCCCTTTTTGAAGGCTGGAGTGACACTGGCTTTCTTCCAGTCCTAAGGCACCTCTCCAGCGCTCCATGACCTTTCAAAGAGAGTGGCCTGGCAACAACATCTGCCAGCTCCCTCGGTAAAAGCACCACTCTTAGGAGAGGAGAGTACGCAGCATTCTGCATGGCACTTGAATGCCCCCTTTAAACCCACTGCCTTAAGGATATCTGAAGTTTGCTTGCCTCCTGACTTAGGACAGCYGCCCCAGGGCTTAACTTACTTTGTATACTGTCTAGCAAGATTCACCAGTACAGTTTCTATGTCCAGAACATGTCCATCTTCAATACACCTGCAAACAGTGGTTGCTAAGAGTCAATGACAAGCTGAAACCAATCTGAGAAGTACTTCCAGCTGCTTCAACAGCAAAGAAAAGAGACTGCCTGGGGATAGCCAAACACAAGGAAAAATCTCAAGCACTGCAGTCCAGACAGCTACTACCTTGAATCACTCAGACTTTTTAGGGCTTTGGCCAAGGCTGAAATGCCTATGACCCTTTCAGTATGGAAAGGGGAAAGCGTGGTCTGTGCAACATTTCATGTTACAGCTAGACTTTAATATTATCTGATTTTATACAAAAATAAGATGGTGYCCTGTAATTTCCACAGCAGCAACCAAACCAGAAGCCTTCTCTGAAGCATTCAATGACTGCTATTACCTTATACCAAGAAGGTATAACCACACACAGAAAAGTATATACATATAACAATGCATATAGAGAGACCTGTTGTTGCCAACAGCCTGGGTCCGTTCTTTTAATCTTCACTAACTTGGGAAGAGTGAGCTACCAAGATTGCATTTTGAAACTTATCTCCCAGACAGTAAGAGAAAAGACAAGTTTGTCATAGTTTCAGTAATTAGTAAGACTTTACTGTGTCACACAGAACTAAACAGAAAACACCGTGGAAAGCATAGTGTGCATTACAGCCTCCTTAAGACCTACTTAAGAATTTTTAAAGAAAAACAGGGCAAAGTTTGGACCAAGGTCCAGTATTTAGTAAAACTACTAAATTAGCAAGGAAATAAGCAGAYTAGAAGATCCACATTGATCTGGGTAACCCTCAGATACCACGAGTTCAGGTGATCCAGAATTTGTAACAAGAAGTGTGGATCTGGCTGGCACAGTGCACTCGCACTTCATTGCAGCTACTCAAGCCACAATAAAAAACGTTCTGCCTTTCCAAAACAGCAATCACAACTGTTGCTACGGACACTGCACAAATGCAAGAGGGAATGGTTCCCATGATAGCATGTAGGAGGGGCTGCAGAAATATATTAACATGCAATCATTCTGTAGAAGTGTCTAAGGCAACATCCACATGGGACAGTTACACCAATATAACCTATTGGCTCCAGTCTGTGCAAACCAGACATAGACCAGATTTAACTAAGCAGTAGTTCTATTATGCAAGAAGCCTTTTTAGTCAAAAAGAAAAAAAAAAGAAAAAAAAAAGAAAAAAAGAAAGAAAAAAGGAAAAAAAAATCCAGACTGCTCTACTGGAATATATAGGAGAAAGTATCTGTTTCAGTAAAATGTTAACTTACACTGGCATATCCTATTGTCCTTTCAGTAAGTTTTAGGCAATTATAAACTATTTCCATAATATCATAGCTGGAAGGAGCATGCTTTACTACCCGAGCAGCTGAAGAAGCACAATGTGTACATGCAAAGACGTCCAGTGTTTGCTTATTCAGGGACAGAGCGGACTGCTACGCTTTCACTACAGTCAACAAGAAAGAAGGCTCTAGCCATCATTTCACAAACACTTTAAATCAACACAGCCACCTGCCTAGCCACTACTTTCTACCAAAGCCGCCACGTCCTCTGGCCCCGCAGCGCCTGTGCACGCACACAACACACACACACACACACCAAAGTCAGTAAAGACCTAGATTAAAATTCAACTTTTTTTTTTTTTTTTTTGGCTTAGTTACTTTTCAACTAGACCAGTTCACTGACCCAGTTCAGCATACTACTGTACAGGTATATCATAAGGGTGAGGCAGCTTTAACAGAGGGGCAACCGGATAGAGATGATAAAACCATTTCTGCTACAGGAACACYCATTTCAAACTTTCATGTAACCATGGCCTGGGTTAATAGAGAAAGAAACCTTCCTAGAGAGCAGGGAGTGCGGAAATGAGGGGGGAAGCAGAGAAGAATGCAGCCTTCATTGCAATCTTCATTACCAGAAACTTAAGCCTTTATGCAAAACCTAAGCAAAGGCAATTAACATAGGTTATTCCTGACAGAAATTAATACCCAGTCCCCAAAGTGTCTGAATACGAACTGCAGTTGCATTACTTTTAAAATTCCATTAGGAAAATGGATGCAATAAAAGAAATCAGAAGCTAAGCTTATTTTCTTCCAAATTTCTTTGATGATATTTAAAAACACCAAAACTATTATTGATAAAAGAACTTGTATTGTCTACCTCTAGAACAGTGGAAACAGATTAACAGACTTAAATACATTTGCCTGAAGTGTGTCATTCCGTGACAAAACTCACGGTATAAGGCTCTCCACTGCCTTCATTTAAAGCATCTGTGAAATGCTTGGACTTCATCTAACTCTACTGGAAAAGTCATGAGGARCATCAGACTATGCACACAATATATTCAAAAAATAAACAAATTYAGGGAGCCAGAAGTTGTACATGATCTAGAATTTTACTGGTTTATAYAGATAACTTTTCTCATTTTGAAGATAAGCAATCTACTTTAAAAAATAACTCATCTACCTGTTCTCGCGGTTAGTTTCTCTTTTAATTAAGGTGACCCAACCCTCAAAAGCAAGGGGAGATGGATGAAGACTTCGGGACTCCTGCAACTTCCTCCTAACAATCATCAGCCCTTCCTCTCAGCAGATGCTGACCTCTACATTTGCTGTATCTGTCACCAAGACATTGGAGGATTGCAGGAGATAAGCTGACATTGGTGACAAGTGCATGCACACTTTTCAGATGAGCGAAGAGAAAAAAAACAGGATAACTGCTGTTGCTGGAAGAGGCTACCACATCTACTCCCATTCTTGCTCCCATAAGCCCACTGTCTTTCCAGCTTCTTGGTGGACACTGGTTCTCTAAGAGGCTGGGAAGCAGCTCATGACACAGCCTAGTTCTTTCAGTGAACATTTGGAGTCTGAACAGCTGTTCTCCATCTCCTGCAAGGAAAATTGGCAGGCCAAAGTGAAGCATCCTCCAGGCCATTGGTAAGACAAAGCTGACTTAAACAACCACTTTGTATTCTATGAAGTGTCAGTCTTGGACAACTCAAAATTCTGCTACTTATCACACATAAATATTCTATTACAACATAAGTTAGCAATAAAGCCTTGTATTCTTTATGAAGCCCACTGACTTCCTAAAAAAGATGTTTCTGCAAGGTACAAAAGAAGAATATGAATAGTTATGTTCTTCCTCCAGTAAGCTCCAACTTGTGTTACAGAGCAAGTTACACCCACTACAGATTTTGAGCAGCACACATACAGAATTTCTAAGTGCTAATCATTTTTAAAAGCTTCCATTTTAAGGACTTGTAAATGGTTTAGGCTCTACAATATTACAAGGTAGTCCACATTTAAGAGAAGAAAGGGGAAAAAAAACAGAGCATTACTGTGCCTTCAAATGAGCAGTCACTGAAGACAAAGCGAGAACACAGACTCCTATCACCAGCTTTACAGGGTCAGGTGCTGTAACACCTGAGCTCTTCACATCAAAGAACTTTGCAAACAGATACCTAAACCAGAGGAATCACCTGCAACACAACTGAAATCCAGCTGTATCTCAAGAGGAATGAGAAAGCAGTTTAAGAGCCCAAACTTTTTAGAATTTTTAAAAGTATATAGCATTACACACAACAAGAATGCTGCTAAGCTCTACTAAGTAAATGACAAAATAATGCCAGCAAACTCAAGAAACTGTATACGCTTCACACTACACAAAATACTAGAAACCTTCTCAGTCATAGAAAAGATATAACAATCCATTAAGTTCTACAAAGAGAATTATTAATTTTAAAAAGCAATACAAAAAAAACAACTTTTCCGCTATATGAGTTAGCCACCCTCATTTGTTTGTTAGATTTTTTCCATCTAAAATCACAGTATTTTCTGCAAGTTGATTTTGAGGAAACTCTCATTCACTCATAAAGTGAAACAAAAAAAAAATAYCGTAGAGCAGAAACTTTTTCGTTATTCATAGATCTGCTCCTATCTATAAAGCCATCACTTCCTGTTGTAAAAGACACTCACCTTCTTCCTATATGCTAAAAATAGTACCCATTCAGTTTGATAACTATACAACACAAGGCAAGTATCATATGTCCAGTTTAATTTCTTGCTCCTCATYAGGGTTAGTTTTGTCTTGTCTTTAATGATCACTACAAAAATAAATTTAGTACATGACAGGTTCCCAGTGTAAACTACTTCTCTTTCTGTGGATCCTTCTGTTAGRAGGACAAGAACTATGCAAAAATATTTTAAATATCCTGAAATACTTCATGATTATCAATCTAACAATCAATGATAAGTATACTGGGAGGAGAAGAAAAAAAAATATGCACACTTCACTTCTGCTCTTATCTTCCTCATTACAGTAAAAAGTATTAGTCAGTCAAAGGTTAACTCTTAAAGCAGCAAGCAAAAAAGAAAGGCAGTATGAAAAGGGGAAAAGAAAGGATGAAGGAAGAGTACAAATGTAGACATATGGATGCCTGGGGAGAAGGGCGATAAAGTTTCCCATAAATCCTGCATACCAAGAGGTAAGATATTTTGCCTATATTCCCAGGAGAAACACAATTCATTCACACAGCCGAGACTTGACAGGATAATCATCTCCATATATATTTGGGCTGCCATGAAGGACAAGAGTTGGAGTTGCATGTGSTGGCATGAATTTCCCTTGGCACACTGAAAACTCTCTATACTGTGCCCAACTGTAACCAATGGGTGAATTTTAGGTAGATAAACTCTAGTTGTCAGAGTAGGAACAGTCAGGCCAGGACAGGGACATTAATCCTCACTGTTCTTCTGAGTCTTTAGCAACTACCTCTGTCTTTCAACAGTTGCCTCGCAACTACTTCAGCTACCTGAAAAACAGGAGTACTGTGGTCTTACGGCACAACACAACAGAATAATTTCTACTTCTCCTATATAAATGCTAGGAGGGGGGAAAAAAGGTTAGGCCTATTGGACTTCTGTTATGTCTTGTATTTTTTGGGTCAGAGCTTTGAACAAAAGTCAGTCTGAAAACTGAACAAATACTGGTTGGCACCCATGACAAGTTAGACTTGAAAGGGTAAAGTACAAAAGAAAACTGCTATTCTACAGTAACCACAGGCTGCCTAGTTAAAAACTGCATGGTTACAGCCTTTCTCACCTTCTGAGCTAGTAGATTAGCAACCTCAGAACAAGCACACTGCTTAGCTCCACTTGGCATTCTTAGGAGCAGAAAAGTACAAATTATACAACTGTGCCAATTCTGTCATTTGCTTCTGTTTATTTGCTGGGTAGCAGAGAAACCCAAGCACTTTTGAAATGATTGAGTCAATTATTTCCCGGTTTTATACCACTCACTCTTGGCACTCTACATTTTTGAAGAATTGGGGGGGGGGGGAATAGGAAGTCTGCTGAAGTTTTCAAAGCCTTTTCTTCACTAGAGAAGCTTTTTCATTAATGTGTCATCCCCACAACCATTGCCCAACAAGCTTCATCAATACCATTAGATCAGAGAAAAATCCCCTAACGCCTGCCACCACTGCCGTATTTGGGGGTGATTACTCAAAGCGTGAGGGGGTTTTGCCTGGCAAAGCCAGCTCACCCGCTTCCTCTGCTCACCGCCCCCTCCTTTGCACTGACACAACAGCCCGGGGGGGGCAGACAGCATGAGTCAGATTACAGATTGGGGGGGGGGGGGCGTGGAAGCACTAACACCTTTTTTCCTCCCCACATATTTTCAGCTATCCGGTTTACCGAACTACCCCCCCCACGCTTACATCAGCGCAGAGCGCCCAGACGCTACCGTTCACACAGCGAAACCGCAGGCGGCTGCTGCAAGGGGAAGCCTCACCGTGACCCCCCCCACCTCCGGCCACGCGCTCCCGCCTTTTCCCTCCGGCTGTCTAGTACAAGCTGATCCAACAGAAACCCCACGCGCACATGCAAAAAAGTGAAACTGTTTTCCATCAGGTCATCTTGCTGAAGTGTAACACAATATGTAATAAGTAATGGCTGGACCTGGATAAGGGAAACGGCAAGTGGCTGGGGAAAAGGAGGGAGCAGCACCACTGCAGCTACACCAGATTAGGTACAATGCCAAACCACGCTATACAAGACAGGAGAGTACCGCACAGGAGTAGGAACAAGCTGCTGAAAACAAGGCCTTCCTAAACTGAGCTTACCATACTGCACAACTGCACTCTCAACTTCAACATCTGCTCCCGCATCCAGACAGGTGTCTGGTAAGTAAAAGCTGGTTATCAGAGAAACTATATTCCTAGCAAGGCCAAGTGCCATCAGAACAAAACAAAACCAAAAGAAAAAAAAAAGCATTAAATTTTTAAATATAGTCTGTTATTCATCTCTACAGTTGATCTTTAATTTTAAAGGGTGACACTCCCTGCTAGGCTGCAATTTTCATTATCACTGGCTGCCCTTGAGCTTTTAGTACATAACACATTCCGGGGGCGATAGAAGTGTATCAGCCACATCCCAGACCCGGTTTGGGGCAGCGAAGCAATGGGCTAAATCAGTGGCAGCAGCAGGAGGGGAGGGAAGAAACCACATACTATGCACTCTTCCACCTGCACAAATAAAGTATTATCAAGCTTGTATGCCAGTACTCCTTAGTAACAGACACATGTATACCTCTCCAACAGCTGCAAAGAGTGATGCTATGACAACACTGAATTAGCCAATGGGAATTTCTTGCTGTTAGAGCAGAGTAGAAAGACAGCAGCAAAGAGAAAAAACACAGACRAATCACTGAATTATTCAATCCAGATTTATCACTATCGTTGTTAATTTGAAGGCTTAAGCTTCAGTGGCTCATCACAGAGGTTCTCCACCCCGATACGACTTGCATAGCAGCACAACCAAGACTGTCCTCTCCTGGGACAGAGTCAAGGCTGAGATTTCCAGGTTGGAATATGGAAAACTGGAACACAGCTTTAAAGACACCAAAACKGTAAACCTCCTGGGAGGCACAATGACTTGCTCAGTGGAGGCCTGTGCTGTAAGAGGAGTTTCTAGGCATTATCRCAACAGAAATGGCTAGCCCTTAAAAGTCAAACCTGAGAAAAAAAAATCCTGGCAGGTATGGAGGTTTAGCAGTTATCTTTTGGGGAAATGCTATTCAGCAGGCAAACAATGAGAAAGCCTACCAGATGAAAAGCGCAGGCAAGACAGGCAGATGTCTAATTTGGAAACTTGCAAGGATTTAAGCACTATTTAACATGACAGGCAGCAAGTCATTTAAAGCCATCAAGATGAAGGATGCAGTTCCACAAGAGCTTAAGCCACTCAAAGTCAACACCAATTCCACCCTCCTCTCATCACCTGACTATGCCTTGCCATTCCCTCCCTTTTGTCAGGGCTGACATTCGCTTTGATCCCCCAGCAAACCAGTTCAGTGCATTTGTAAAAGGAGAAAAAGGGACCAGGGAAGTGCCCTCTTATTGACATACAAGC
>NW_028186549.1:274578-278497 GCF_003343005.1 Rhea americana
CTGCAGCAGCTTCCAAGCCTCTGGTCACTCAGTTCTATAGACAAACAATCCTTCCATCATGCCAGTGATACTATTAGCAGATCAGTGCCCCAAACAGATGAAGGAACTGCCTCAGGTTTTAAAAAAATACCTTTTGCACATCATAGGTCATGACTCCTTAAGCAGGCCCACCTTGTCAAAAGAGGCATTTGAAGTACAACCTCAAACACCTTGCAGATTACGCTGAACTTACCAAGGTATAGAAAAACTCCACATTCAAACCTAAGAAATACTCAGGTTTAACCCTACCAAAAGTCAGAGACATACATAAGAAAATGAGCCAAGCCAAGGACAATTCTCCAGGATAAACCTAAATATCTTCAGGACTTAAAAGTATAAATGGGCCTTCATCTTTTGTATCCTTCATATCTACCTTTAGGTAATAAATACTAATTTGTGTGTACCTAAGTACGACCACAAATGACACACACTATTGGCATTAGCCTACTTATGATCACCTGGACCCATTTGCTGAAATGGGTAAATTAGCAGAGTTAATAATGTACTTCTTTTATCTAGAGGCCTACACGTCTCACACGTATTAAATTGTTTATTTTGCTAACAAGTAGAGAAGTATAACTCAGTTTGCAGTATCACAGGCCGTTGACAACTGAGAGCAAGCAAGAATTGGGGCAGGTATTTGGGAGTCAAGGAGTTAAACCGTGCATACAAAAGAATAAACACACTTCAGCTCTGATTAAACAGGGCACTCATAAAAAACAGAGGTCAACATCAGAAAATATTTTGTGAGTCATGAGGCGAGATTACTCACCATGCACTATTCAACTTACTCATCACAGTGTGTTATGGACAGAACTGCTCACCATGTATTCATTAGAAAACCATGGCCTTTCCTTTGAGAAAAGCAGAAGGCGGGGGAAAGAGTCATACTTTCAGTTTTGTATGTAAGCCAGTGGGAGGCTGTATCTGTAACACCAATGCTCTCTCCTCCCACGGCCTTAATTAGTCTGGTAGGGAAATACGTGTTTCACATCACCCTCCTAGGTCATTTTAGCATCTCAACAAGCATTAGTTTGTCAGCTGAGCTATTATGCAAACTCAGCAGTCTGAAGAGACCCCATTTTTCCTATTATATATACCATAAGCAACAGTCCTTAAATAAGGAGGCATGTTATTAATCCAGGCATCCACTAATATGAGAGATTAGACTCAGCCTTTTGCATAGCAACACCAACATCACTAATTTAAGATGTAGTGAGAACATAAAAATAGTCAAGTTATTTAATACAGTGTTACATTGCGGAGGTGTTCATCAAGCAGCAACTCTACAATACAACTCAGCCTCTGCTGTTGCGAAATATGATTCTCTGCCATTCCTGTTGCTCTTATCAAAAAATAATTAGTAAGGACTGAGGGTTACCCTATGGCAACCCCTTCAGAAAAATGTATTTCACRGTATACAACAGGAAGTAGTAAGCCTTTGGAAGCTGAGAGAGAGAGAGACTACTAGTAAATAAACTACCTGAAGTGTTTTTTTCCAGGTATTCCACCTTGCTTCCTAGAAATCAAGCAGCAGAAAGAGTGGTGAAACTAAGAAATGTTCTGCTTACGTCAAACAGAGCTGAGCTCTAAAACCACAACGGTACATATACCCCGCTGCCAACTACAGCCTGAGCCAAGGAGGGAAAGAAAGTCTACAGTTCAACGGAGTACAATGTTAGCAGGCCAAACACTGCCATGTACAAAGACTAGGATTTATTTCTAAAGCGTCAGAGTTSATCTGCTGCTGCGAAGGCCAGAGTTGCAGGCTGTATGCATGCGCGTCCCCCCCACCCCACCCCGCACACAAACATACGCTTCTATAATATGCGGCATGATCTGCTCAGCACAACTGCAGGACAAAACGCTGATTGGCTCCAGATGAACCATCCAATTCTGTATTACTATGGAAAAATCTGCAACCCAAAGAGGCCACTTTAACGGCAGGATGTTCAGGTTTCGCAGCATTTCTTAACATATGTAGATAACACATGTGGATAAGCAATCCTGCCCACTGCATTTCTGATTAACTGGAAAAGAAAATTTACGTCCTCTGCCATCTTCAAAACCACTCAAGTTTTCCCCAGTTAATCAAATCCTAAATTAAGAACAGGATTAAAATACACATTTTTGTGGGTCTGGGTTTTTGTGGAGGTTTTTCTAACCTGTAGAAAGTTTTGTGAATATATATACATACATATAAATGTATATATACATACATATGTAATCATTCATTTCTTCCAGATTAATCCTTAATCTGTGTGATCTTTAACCTATACTTCACATAACCTGCTTAGAGAAGCAAGTTAATATTTGGTAACATGAAGAAAACTGAACTGGTCATCATGATACTTTCAGTTTCTGTCAATTTAAGCATAGCGCGCGCCCGCGCACAGACACACACGAATGACAGAGCTGCCCAAACAGGAAAGGCTGCATTAACTAGYGTGTGCTGGAGGCTCAGGCTCTGCGAGCGGCCGATTAAAACAGCACACCAGCATACATGGAGGATGTTTTGGAAACCACAGATACATCAACAGCACCAAAAGGCAGACAGCAGATCCTAATACACAGCCATCTCTTCTGCCACAAGCAATATATTTCTAATCGTTCACACACACACGTACGCTACGATTGCCAAATGAGCAATGATATCAGCAATACCAGCTTCCCCAGCCTATGTCCCAGCATGTTCTCCCTGCAAAGCGTACGAGAGCAAATCCTCAAACACACGGAAGGATCAACAGTACCCAAGCCAAGATATAAATTATTTTCTTTTTCTTTCACAAAACTGTTCTCAAAGGCAATATAAACATTCAAGATGAAAAAAAAAATGTTCAAGGACTAGTACAAGCCTTACACAAAAACTAGAAGCAAGCTGYCTGCCTCTCATGAGACTTTCGCTAATTTGAACATGGACATCGTTATCAAGGTCACACATCTTTCACTCACAACACAGAAGAGGCAGGACAGAAGTCAGGCAAGTCAAAAAAAAAAAAAGAAAACACACACACACAGGCTGCTGACATAACTAAACAGGGACCAGTGACATTTTATTTGAAAGCATGTGGATTACAACTGCCATCAACTGCCAAACCTGACTTGAATTCTATTTAGACTAAGTGAGAACATACAAGGGCACTCGCTTAACGAAAACATAAGCAATAGCACCAATCCTACAAATACRTACCAAGTGCAAAGCCTTTCCTTCGCTACCCACAATTAAATTATGCTTTYCCTCTGTTTATCTCCACTCCCGTGACTGTTTTTTTTTTCTGGGGGAGCGGGGAAGCAGAGATCCCCACTACCGTCTGAAGGAATAGGTGATTTGTATGGGTGTATAAAGCCCTCTTGCTCATACTCAGTTTGAAACAGCTCTGGTTATTAACTAGTCCCACGAACTGAGTTCAAGAAAACATGAAAACTTTTCACTAACCAGTCTTCATCCCCGCCCTTCAGTTTAGTCAACCAATTATAAAAAGAAATTGGGAATTTTGACTTCCAGGAGAGCAACAACACCCCAGACTGGGGAGCCTGGAAGAATCCAGGCTCAGCAGTCTTTCACTCTGGAGMCTGTTGGTTTGGTTTTGGGGGATTTGTTGTTGTCAATGTATTAAAATAACTACACGATATATGCCRTAATCCAAATTATTACAGCTTCCAGTAAGGGAAAAAAAAAAAAAGCCTAGCAAGTGACATAAAACACTCAACCTGAACTGTGGTTGGAGGGGGAAAGGAAGGGGACACGAGAGAGGTGGGTCAGGGGCACCGAGGGAGGAAAAATACCTGAGACGCGAGGGGAGCGCGGGGAAGGGGCGGCTGCGCGGGGCGAGCAGGGGGCCGCGGCCGGAGTCCCCGGGGGCAGCGCTGGGCAAGGGGC
>NW_028186549.1:279272-289129 GCF_003343005.1 Rhea americana
GGGCTCGGGGCCGCGCGCAGGTGCCGGTGCGCGGTTTGCACAGCGCCCCGACGTGCGGCTGCGACGTGGGGCTCGGGCGCGGCGCGGCGCGGCGCCAGGCTCGCGTGTCGCGCACACCGGCGCGAGGGCTGCGCCTTGCGCTGACGTGAAGGTGCCGCTCCGGGACGGCGTAAAGTTCACGGGTCGCGCCGACAGCAGGGCGCAAGGCTCACGCTCCACCCGGGTGCGGGGTTTGCAACAGCGCGCTGCCCTGAAGATGCGGCCCTCGGGGACGCCGCGAGGTTCGCAGGTCACACTGCCATGAGGGTGGCGGGCTTGTGGGCCGCGCACAGGTGAAGGTGCGAATCTTGCACGTTGCGTTGAGAGTGCCAGGCTTGCGTATCGCGCAAGGAGGGGGTTGCAAGACGGGCACAGCCCACATGAGGGTGCGAGGCTGGGGTGACAGCACCAGGCTTGCACATCACACTGAGGTAATGGTGCAAGGCTCGAATGCCATGTTTGATGGTGCAAAGTTTGCACATTGCACTAAAGTAGTGGTGCAAGGCTTGCATGCTACATAGGTGATGGTGCAAAGTTTGCACACTGCACTCAGGTAACGGCATAAGGTTTGCCCTCAAAATAAGGCAACAGTGCAAGGCTTGTGCATTAGACATGGGTGATACAGCCCAAGGCTTGCATGCTACAGTGAAGTGATGGTGCAAGGTTTGCACCTCGCACTTGGCTAATGGTGCAAGGCTTATAGCAGCAAACAGCCCAGGCCACACTCCGCAGATTTCCACTTGCCCCTCTTGCCCCACTGCAGCCCCCCATATTGCAGAGCGGTGGTTTAGCGCTTGCAAAGTAGCTGCATTTCATTTTTGCAAGAGCAGTGCCTTTGAAATGGACCACAGGTGGCTTGTGCAAGAGGTTTCCTTCCTTGTACCCAGATCTCCTTGCACTATTTCTTGGTTCRGTCAGTCTCTTGCTATGGGTGCATTTCCCTTTCTCTTTGCAAAACACAAACCGAGGGCCGCACAGTGGGGTTTGGGATGCAAACATCAGTGCGTGAAGTCTTGTAGGGGTTGCGGTCATCTAAGTCCAAGGAAATATTGCAGCTTTTTTTTTTCCTCATTATAAATCTATTCCTATTAAATATTGCTAAAGGCACGATATGGGAAAAAAAAAAGGAAAAAAAAAAAAACACTTCACCCAGCCTTTCTGGTTAGCTATTTTTAAAAAAGAGCAGACATTGTGCCTTTTGTTCCAAAGCACTTAGGGAAAGCAGAGAGGAAAGAGTTGCTTCCCCCCTGCCTGAAAGCAGCCCCTGCAAGGAAGAAAGGCACCCGGCATCCAGCTCCTTGCAAGCAAAATGCAACCCCGGGGCAAAGCTCTTCAGGGCAAGGACTATGGTGTCCTGTCCTCGTTAATACTTAACAAATAGTCATTCCTTGTTGCCTTTTAAGTGAATAATGGCTCTGTTGGTTCTTGAATTAAGGGAGTTTACTGCTCACCGAATGTGATGACTTGACATTTCTGGTAGCCCCCGATCGCCTGGGCACGAGCGCGAGCGCACGGAAAACTCGAACCGCCACCTTGCTTTAATGCAACCTCCTCTTTGCTTTGTCTGCATCAAGAAAGCTTTTAATGCCTGGAGGACGGTTAAAATGTAATCCATCGATGCCCTTCTCCAAACATGATGTAATTGTAAAAATAGAATTTAGGCGCTGAGCAGAAAGGGGGGGGGGCAATAAGGAACCGGCCTGGGAGCCACGTCCCTGCCGCCCTGCGTAGCAGGGTACTAAAACAAACTCGCCCCAACAGCTTTAGTTCTCCTGGGGCGTCCCGGTGCTGGAGCCTTTTGAGTCTCCGAGCTCGTCCGTAGCCTGGGAGTCGATCTGCCCACCACGACGTGCCTTTTGCAGAAAGAACCRGCCCCAAATCCCCCCCCCCTTTTTTTTTACAACATGTTTAAGAGCCTCATCTTAATCTGGCCTGTGCTAAATGCAAAATGCTCCAGGTGCTTCGATTAATCCTCCCGGCTCCCGATTTCCTCGAATCGTGTTTTCATCGCTGCTCCCGAGCAGACGGGGAGATTTAAAAATGCAGATGGCTGGAGACGAGCATTAAGCACAGCTGCCCCCAGTGCTGGCGCTGGCCCCGTCCTTGGTGGCCACCAGCACCCGCCGATTTGGGCCCTTTTTCCCAGAAGATAGCAAGAGCAACACGAGGTTGCGGTGCCGGGCTGCACCCCAGGGGCTCCCGTTTCTGGGGCCCTTTGCTTTTCGGGGGCTCTTTACGGTGCACGCTACCACATCCTGCAAATCAAAGGTTTTTCTTGACCTTGCACCGTGTTTGGACTAAACTCAAGGCAAGGCTCAGGTAGAGCACCCCGCTGCCTGCTCCAGCCGTGGGCAAAGCCACCCTGGCCTAGGCTCCCGTCTGCTCCCTCTGGTCATGCTCCTCCTCCTCCTCGGGACCGACCAGGCCATGACCTGGGCTTGGGGATCAGCCACCAGACTCCTGGGAAAGGAAGCTGGCCCGGTTGCCAGCTCCATCTCTACCTGGATGGAGGCAGGGAAGAGAGCTTAACCAGCCTCCAGGCTAGCAATGCTCAGATGCGTGAGGCCAAGCGTGGAGGCTGCGGTTCAGCTCAGACAAAGCAGTTCGGCCAAGAGCGGAGAGCTCCAGAGCTGGCACTGGTGGATCTCTGAAGATGTCCATCCAGGCTGGGAGCTGAGAGATACCGTCCTGCGATCCTGCAGGTCTATAGGTGTCCATCAAGGGTGGGGGGGGCTGAGTAATACCATTCTGCATCTGTATAGCTGTGCATCAAGGCTGGGAGCTCAGAGATGCCATCAGCATCCTGCATCTCTATAGACATCCAGTGATGGCAAGGAGCTCAGTGATACCATCCTGCGCATCTCTATAGATGTCCATCAAGGCTGGGAGTTCGGAGACCCCATTCTGCATCTCTAAAGACATGCAGCAATGGCAGAGAGCTCAGCGATAAAATCAGGCCCTGGAGGAACATCTCCCCTTGCAGCTCTCTCAGCCATTCAGTTGCTAATATCCCTTATTGGGGGAAAATCTCGCCTGCCGGGGGAAATCTTGCCGGCTGGGCTCCGGCTGGGGTGCCATGGGGTGCTGGCTGTGCCCAGAAAGCTCAGGGCCATGTAGCTGCTTTCCAGGTTCATCAGGGCAACAGCTATACAGATAATTAATGCAGGAGAAAACGGTGCTGATCCAGGCAGTGACGCTCTCCYGCTTGCTCCAATGCACAATCCTCTGAATTCCCTAATTTTTGCGTTGCTGGAAATCAGGACGCAACCACAAACCCRGAGCTCCCGGGACCTGGCACCCTGGCAGGCTACCGCACCCACAGCTCCTCACCCCGGCCCTTCCTCGACTTCCTCCGAATTTGTCCTTCCGGGATCCTTCYGGGGCTTGACACGCTTCTCCTTCACCTTAAATACATAGCAAACGAAGAGGTGGGTTTGTCAGCGCCTCCCCATCCCCGGGGGTGCACGTTCCCGCGCGTTCCCRCTCGGCCTGCTGCACCTGCGGCTGCTGCCGGCGGAGCGCTTTCCCCCGGGCAAAAAAACCGCCCGTTCCGTGCGTGCGTTTTGCTAAACGCAGGACGAAACACACCCAGATCGAAAAAGAACAAGACAGCCCAGCAGAAACACRGCTTGGGCGCGCGCCAGCGAGCAGCAGATTCACGCGCGCTGGGCCGGCGGAGGCGGCGATCCAGCTGCCTGCAGCGCCGAAAACCTGCAATTTTTTTTTTTCCTCCCCCCGCCGTCCAGCAGCCTGCCGGTGCCCACGAAAYGCCGCGCGGCCCCGGTGCCCCCGTGCGGAAAACGAGGCCGATTGCAAAGCACCGGGAAAACCACGGTCAGAGACGAAGGTCACGGGAAAAGCAAGGGAGGAAGGGAGCTGCGCGAGGCAGCGCTCGGAAGCTCCGCCGAGCTCTACTATTTTAAATGGTTTTCGCTTCGGAGAAGGAGCGTTGTCCACCAAAACAGCCGGCGGCGAAGGGTTCATTTCTGAACATCTCCGGTGGGTGATTTGTAAGTAGTTTTCAGCCTGCCAAGCACTGAGCGCGGCGCCCGGTGGCTGAAGGAATAGAGACCCCCAAAGCATCACGGCTTGTGGTCCCCATGCCGACGGCTGAGCGACGGGCCGTTTGAGGGGGGAGAAGAGCACCCGTTCCGGCGGCAGCGCCCAGCGCCCTGCAGCACCCCTGCACCCCGCGGCACCCGAAAACGCGCGTTCGCCGCTCAGCGAGCTCGCGCGGCGCCCGAYGGCCCCGGCGGAGCCGAGCCGGCGGCGGCAGGTCTCAGCGGGGCTGGAGGGGAGGACGATACGTGAATGTGCATGTGGGCGCTAAGACTCTTCATTTACTTATTTATTTAWTTTATTTTGCACCGACTGTTTCTTCTGGACAGCTGCAGGCGCGTGCYAGCTAATAAAACGAGCAACGTGTTCGCCGGCAGCGAGGGGGACGAAGGCTGGCGCGGCGGGCGGCGAGGACGAGCCGAGCTCTCCGTCTGCTGAGGCGTCCGCGGGCTCATTTGGGGGCCCGCTCCCTCCCGCGAGAAACGGCGAAATCCCGTGGGTTGGCTCCGAATCGGTGTCTCCTCGCGGGCCGCAGCCCGAGCGCGTCTTGCTCCCGTTTGCATCCGACCCCCCCCTCCCGCGCCCCGTGCGCCCCGGCCGGAGCCTGCCGCGGCCCGCGAGGGCGCCGACTCGGAGCCGAGGGTTTCCCGATGAGCGTTTCGTGCGTTATTTAACGCCGCCGTTTCTCCACGGCTCGCTGCCTTTTCGTTGAAACCGCTCCGGCCGGTTTCCGGAGGGCCGCCCCGCTCCTCCGCGCTCCCGGCTGGCTCCCTCGTCCAGAACCCCCCTCCGAGCCCCGAGCTGAAATCCCTCGTTCTTTTCCTTCCGTCCTCTTTTCCCCCCTTAAACGGACATACGTGCGCAAAAGCTACACAACCAAGAACATTTGTATAAAGAAAACACTAAATTCATCAAGTCAGCAGTGCTTAAACTGCCCTGACTGCTTCTTAAATAATCAATTCATATTTAATTAGCTTACCACAAAAATTCCATTAAATTTAAATAAATAGACATGGCAGGAGTCCTCCAAGGCACAGCAGGCTTCGTTTAAAGAATTCTCTTTGAGTTCGTTAGGTTGGTCCCTAATCAGCTTGCAGCCAAAGTCCTGGCGTGGCCCGGAGCKGCTCCTGGGCCGCTAAGAAAAAGTAATTGGAGTCGCAAAGGACGTCGGTTTGCGGCCGGTTTAGCGAGCTGAGCCGATTCCCTGAGAAACCAGGCGGGCGGCGGAGCCCGCCGAGGGCGGCCGCTTCCGCCCGGCGGCTCCGAGACGGTTTTTCCGCCTCGGCTCCCCCGCGCYGGGGCAGGATTCGGCCCGCGGGGGCGGCCCGGCGGCTCCTGGCCGGCCCGGCGGAAGAGGCAGGACGTTTTGCGGCGCGGACGGACGATTCGTTCCCCGTCTTGCAGAATCGGGCAGCAACGATTTTCCAAAGCCGGTTTTAATCACCCAGGATCCCGCGACCTCTTTGGGGAGTTTCCCCCTTGCTCCGAGCTGGCAGCATCCATCCTTCCCCACGCCGGCGATGCAGCCGGAGGTGCAAAGATCTGCTCTCTGGATGCACGAGTGGCGTTAACGACCCCCACGTTAACGACCCCCACGTTAACGACTCGCGGTGGCTTGAGCCTTGCAGGCGTGAGCGTCCCTGGGGCAGGACTGCTCCGGTGTCCCCGCTGCTGCTCTGGGGAAGCCGTTCCTGGGATCCTTCTAAGGCGTTTTTAGGACTCACCCATGGAGGGGACGGACCGAGCTACCAGGGGATAATTTTGCTGCATAGACGTTGCCAGTTTGGGCAGAGCGGTGAGTGTGACGGAGCGTCAGGAGCAACGCGGGCCTCGGAGGTGCAAATCCGGTCYGTGTCGTGGTTGACGGCACACCAAGACATGGGCAGAGTCGCTCCATCTGCGCACAGGAGGAGCGCCGGAGCAGCACTGCCAGAGGCACGGAAAGCACCAAAATCTCGAGAAACTCGGAGCCCAATCCGGGGGATTTTTGCCCCGCTGAGAACTGGCTGCCACCGCCGGAGCTGGCACCGGATCCCCAGGGGACGCTCCGGCTCGAGATGCCGAGCGGGCGGCGTGGGAACCTGCGCACAGGAACCCGGATTCGCTAGGCAACAAGCTGGGAAAAGCAGGAGGAAACCGTCAGCCCGCGACCAGCTCCGAACCACGGCAACACCGGCTGAGCTACCCGGCTCGGCACGTGCAAACCCCGCCGAGGCTCCGGGCGATCTTTGCCCTGGAACGAGCTCAGCCTGATTAACCGTTGTTTAGTTTTCACTTCCAGCACACTTCCGTGGGTGTCCGCCCGGCACCCCGCCTGGCCTGCTGCTGGGGAGAGAGGCTGCGCTCCCCGAGCATCCCTCCCCGCCGGCAAATCCTCCGTCGTCGGGGCGAGAGCGGAGCGGGAGCAGCGCGAGGTCCTGCTGCGTCCGCTGCTCCGCGGCGGGGCGATGCCGGGGACCCCGAGCCGCCTCTGCTCCCTGCGCAGATCCGGGCAGAGCTGGAAAGGTGTCGGGTACCGCTGGCTCCCACGGGGAGGAGAGACCGGGCTGAGGCTCTGTTTTACCTCTCMGCCTCGTTTACAGAGTAAATTTGGGGGTTTGGGCAGCGTCAGGGCCAGGCAATTAAGTTAATCTCTGCCTCCGGCACGGCTGGGTGCCCGGCGCTCCGCACGGGCTCCAGCGGGTGCCACCCCGGCGGGGGTCACCTCGGCCTCGCCAGGGGCTGCAGGGTGACAAATCCGGCTGCCACCCCGTGCATGGGGCTGCGTCGGTCTCCCTGCCCCCCCCCTCCACTCCCGCCGCGGCCCCGGCAGGCTCCATCGCCCCTTCCCCAGCGCTTGGGCAGGATCGAAGGGATCTCATCCAGCTTTTCCCTTTCTGCTGCGTTCGGGCGGATTAGCGCTGCCGGGAGGAAGGGCTTGGCGGCTGCTGCTCTGCCGCGGGATTATCGCCAGGGCGAGTTACGGGGGCCGGCGGGAAGGGGAGGACGGAAATCTCCCCTCCGCTCCCCTGAAACTCCACTGGGCTCTTTGCCTCCGGGCTTGGGAGGAGGGAGCCAACATGGGGGGGGGGCGAAACCGCAGAGACCCACTGGAGCGCGGAGGGGACAGGCTTCACGTGGCGAAGGAGGGCAACGGAGACCGCGGCGGCTGCGGCGGGCACCCGCCGGGGACGCGGCAGCGCGGGGCCGAGGGCAGCCGGCCGCAGCCTGCTCTTCCCCCCTCCCCCCGGGGTTTTCTTTTGCCATGGAGGGGCAACGTGGAGCACGAGCATCAGCTCCCCCTCTCCGTGCCAGCCCTGGGATGCTGCAGTACCTGCATCCCCCCTAAATCCTGCCCTGCAAACCCTGGGGGCAACAGGGCACCCACTTCATCCCAGACTTTTTCTGCCAAGAGTGTAAAAGCTTCGGCTCACGAGAGCGGAGCTGGGACTGCACCAGCTCACTCGGTGGTCGCTGCAAGACCAAATTCGGCCTGAGCTCCTCCGTGGCCGGCATCCCGTCCTCCTCCGAAGCCGTCCACTGCGTGCAGCGGGCTTGTGCCTGGTGCCACGTGCAGCTGCTGCCTGGGTTTGCCCAGGGGGCCGCGGAGCCGCCGGAAAGTCCCGGCACAACCCAGCGCCGGGGGAATCCCGGCTCCTGCCTGCCTGCCCGCCCCGCTGGCGATGCTTTCTATCAGCTCTGCTCTGCCAAGGGAGAAACGGCTCCAATTCCCTTCTCGTAGGCACCKCCAGGGCTCGATCTGGCCGGTGCCAGGGCCAGGCGGGTCCCGGGGTCGCCAGGATGGGGTGGAGGGGGCCACGAGAACCCCCATGTCCACGCCASCAGCCTGGCGCCGGAGCCGGCGGGAGGGTCCGGGTGGCTCTTCCCCACCTGGGCTGGGATTGGGGTGGGAAGGGTCCCCAGCAGCCTCCTGCAGCGTCCTGTCTTCCCTCACCTCCTCAATAAATCGCCGCTCTGACGCTAGCGCGGCCCCGCTGCAGCCTTGGCTACGCGGAAGGGCCCCCGTGCCGATGCTCGCGCCACCGGAGCGTGTCCCGCAGGTGGGGCTCGGCTTGCTTTGCCAGCTCCYGCTCCGAAGCGGGTGCCTCCTCGGTCCCCGTCTCGGTTTCCCCGTTCCCCTCRCCGGGTTGGGTGAGTCCACGGGCCAGGCGGGATCCGTGCCGCAGCCTGGCTCGGGCGCTCGCTTTGGAACCAAGGGCGGCTTGGAAAAATCCCCGCCGAGAGACTTTCTCCCTGCAATCTGCCAGCCGCCTCGAAGCGCGCTCTGCACGGCRCTTCCCGCGCGACCGCGCGCCTCTGGACGGCAGGAGGCGTCCCGCCGGGCGTCTGCGTCGCTGCCGGCTCGCCGCCCCGCGCCGCAGCCTCCGCCGCCTTGCCCTCCCCGCACAGCGGTGTTTCGAAACGAGCCCTTTCCCAGCCAAATCAGCAGAGAAAATTCCTAACGCCCAAAACGCCCTCTGCAAACCGGGACGTCTTCCCACCCTGCTTAACTCAAAGCATAATTTATGGGTTGCGGGGAAAGCTTAGGCATGCTCGCAGCACGGAGCGGCTCTTCCACCCGGCTCGGCTGCGTTCCCAGAGGTTTTCCCTCCAGAGCCTCATTCCAATCCAGAGACGCTCCAAAAAACTGCCGGGAGCCAGGGCGCTCCGGCTGGCACCTCCTCGCCACGCTCCTCGCTCGCAGCCGGCTGCCTCGCGGCTGCCTCGCGGCTCTTCTGCCCTTCTCGTCCCCCCGTCTCCAGCTCTTCCTCCCGAGGCCCCCGGCCGGCCGCCCCTCGCGCCGGCCACGCCTGGCCAAGGACGTGAGGGCCGGGAAGGGCGCCGGCGCTCCGAGGGTGATATTCAATCCTGCCTCGGAGCCGGTTACTCCGGTCGCATGATTTTGAGAGATGGAGCGAGGAAGCAGCGGGGCGCCCGAGGGGAGCGGCTGGTCCCAAAACGGGGCGCTCGCTGCCCCCAGCCGTGCCCCTCACGTGGGTCCCACATCACCCGAACGTGGGACACCCRTGACCTTAACATGAGGCACCTATCCAGCCCCCCAACCTGTCTATCTAACCCCCCAACACGGGGCACCCATCACCCCTGAAACATGTGACACCCATCACCCTAACCTGGGGCACCCACCATCCTTCAACATGCGGCACCCATCACCTTATGATGGAGCACCTATCACCCCCCAACATGGGGCACCCATCACCCCCTAACACAGGGCTCTCATCATTCTAACATGGAGCACCCATCACCCCCAATGTGGAGCACCCATCACCCCAACATGGGGCACCCATCACCCCCACCCCAACACAGGGCACCCATCACCCCAACATGTGGCACCTATCATCCCCCAACATAGGGCACCCATCACCCCCTAACACAGGGCTCTCATCACTCTAACATGAAGTACCCATCACCCCCAACATGGGGCACCCATCACCCCAACACAGGGCACCCATCACCCCCATCCCAGCATGGGGCACCCATCACCCCCAACACGGGGCACCTACCAACCCCCAGCATGGGGCACCCCTCCCTGCCACCCCTACTTGGGGCACCCATCACCCCCAACATGGGGCACCCATCACCTCCAGCATGGGGCACCCACCACCCCCACCCCAACAAGGGGAAACCATCACCCCCAACATGGGGCACCCCTCACTGCCACCCCTACTTGGGGCACCCATCACCCCCAACACGGGGCACCCATCACTTCCAGCATGGGGCATCCCCCACTGCCACCCCTACTTGGGGCACCCATCACCCCA
>NW_028186549.1:289344-292521 GCF_003343005.1 Rhea americana
GAAAGGCGAGAGGGCGGCGGGGCGCTGCCGCCTTTGCCTGTCTCCCGCCTCCTCGCGCCCGTGCGGGACGCTCCGGGGCGGAGGCGCCGAGCGCGGGCGGAGCAGCTCCCCGCTCCCCGCGCCGCGGCTCCTCCGGAGGGGATCGCCGCGGCGGGCGGCAGCCTGGGCAAAGCCGGCGCCCGGCAGTCCCAGGCGGCGCCTCAGCCCCGCTCCCCGCAGCCCCCGGCCGCCCAGGGCCCCATCTTGGGGACCCTAAACCCTCCCCGAAGCCTGAGCTTTGCCATGCTCAGCACCCCGGAGCCCCTTCGGGAAGCGTCCGCCTCCCAGCGCCACCGCCCCGCGTCACCGCGCGGCCGCCCGCCCGCCGCGTTAAGGCCGCGTGCCGCCCTTTCGCCGTCTGCTTTATGGAGCGACCTGCTTCTGTCCGGACGAACGTTGATGTGACACGCACCGGGATTGACAAAGCGGGACCTGGTGCCCAAAAGCGCCGATGGTGCCCAAACCGCTCGAGCACGTTCCCTTCCTCGGGTACCGGGTACAACTGCACGGGAATAGCCTGCACAGATAGAAACGTCTCCGCAGGAAACCAGGGAAAGGGCCGCGTTTACGGCACGTTTGCCGGGTGCCTGCATGGGAGAAGAGACCAGGGACGCAGCGGGCGTAGGTGCTGTTTCTGGCACAGATTAGGAGCGTTGGGATTTAGGAGCATTTTCACGGAGCGCTGCAGGTTAGCGGAGCCGTAGGTACCTGGCACCGAGAGGCATCACGCCCTCAAAGATGGTTGGTCCCGTCCTGTCTCGTGTCAAACCACCATCCAGCTGGCAGGAGCACACTATCCGGGAGCAGGTTTTTAGCAAAGAGCCATGCTGCGGGTGTTTTCCCACGGGGTACATCAAAGGAGGTCAGACCACGATTTGGCAGAGTGCCAAAGACGTAACTTAAGCAAGGACGTAACTTAAGCAAGAGAATATCCCGACTGCCTATAGCGGATTTGCCTATGGAGTTTAAGTGATTCGTGTGCTTAAGTGGTTTGTTGGACCAGAGCCTGAATGCAGCTTTTGTAGAAAATCGCAGTTTTGACCTTCGCATTTTAACAGTGCTGCTTTCACGGTCCTTCTCCCGAGATCGGTTCACACAAAGATATCAATTAACATAATGAACAGCAGAGTATCGGTTAGTTTTGACGAAAGTCTGGACAGCAAAACGCATGGAGCTGCTCTGAACAGCCACGGAAGAGGAAACTGTGCAAGAAAGGGAGAGAAAATTCACAGAAATGTTGTCTAATAGCCCCTTCTAGGGGAAGAATAGGGTCAGGGCCTGAATTTAGTTTAGCTCCGTCTCCGCCAGAAACATAATGGTCAAGCTTGTGCTTTCCTCCACTACATACTAGGAAACATGAGCCATTAACTAAAGCTTTTCCATAGTGTTAAAAGTGAAAAATTTACCGTTGTATTGCTGGCTACTGCATTGCAAATAGGCGGAGAGTGTTGTAGGGACAGATACAGCTGCTCACGGGAAAGTTTCTTCCCAGAGGAAGCCTGCTGTGAAATTACAGCAGCACAAACAGAAGGTGGCGGTATTTATTAAAAAAGAAAAAGAAAAATCAAAGCTGCAACCGCCTTATGGAGGCAAAAAAAAGTGGCGTTTCTAGGGTCTTTAGAAATTATCGAAGGCAATGATTATGGTTAGAGCCAGGGTCTTAATTGAGGATGATCACAAGGGAGTTTCATGTTCTCCATGGTTTGGAGGAAGGCGACTCAACATTATTACTGGCCCATTTTTTTTAAGAAAAAGAGGCTGAACCAACTTGAACCATCAATGGAACGTCTGTACCAGGAACAAAAATCCTGGGAATCTCAGTTTGAGGATATCAAATTCTAGGTGGAAATTCACCTCCCAGTAGCTTGGTCCCCAGCATCTCGATTTCGATTTCGGTGGTGTGAAAGCTCTACTGCAGATGTGTATCTGACGGTGTGACTGCATGTGGGGTCCAGGCTCTGAGCCAGGAAAGATCTGAATCAAAAATAGTGCTTTTTTCAAGGTTTACAGGATAGTCTCACAGCGAGCAGCGTTGGCACCACTGTGGAGACAGAAAGCCGGTGGCAGGGGAAAGCACCAGCGGCGGTGGGCAGGGCAGGGCAGCACCTGCTCAACCTGCCGCGTCCTGCGAGGAACCCCGAGTCCTGGCTGCGCCCTGAGGACTCCTAAGGCAAGAACGTAACTCCTACCATTTTTTTCCCTTGAAAAGGGAAACATTAATGGTTAAAAACCAAGATATGTAGCCATTTCTGAACAAAACAAAAACCAAACCCATGGGCTCCTTTCTTTTTGATGGTCCAACAAAAACAAGCCGTAGGTCAAAAGCTGAAGCTAGAGGACAAGGAAGAAAAACATTTTAAACAAACAGAAATTGTTTCCCTTCTCCTGCCGTAACGAAGCTCAAAAGGACAAGCAGATCTTTGCAAGGTCACTGTTTTTTGCTTGCAAGCTCCTTTCCGTTTATTCCTCTCTTTCCACAAATACCAGAATCTCTTTCTGAAGGCAAAAGGTAGAAGAAYGGCTCTTCTGCATTTTCTCTTCTCTCTCATCCAGAGCACCACCCACCTGCAATAAGACACTTCATCTTCCGGGCAGACTTGCGTGCGTGGATGATGCAGGTAGTGATCAGGCGGGCAGATGGCTGCCTGGTAGCAGGAGAGTTGGTCCCACGGTGGAAGTTCTTTGGTGCCTGCAATTGGATATTCGGTGTTTCGGTAACTTAAAACAAATCTGCACTGCTCTGGGGGTGTGCCTGGTGGAACTGCTAGCTGCCCGGTGGCCGGTGCAGCACGCGGGCCCCGTGCCACCSGCCAGGCTCCCGCGCCCGCCAGCTCTGCATCCTTCACCCGGAGGAGCACACTTTGACCACATCGGGGTTTTTCACTTCGGGAAACGACCTATTGTGTTTCTTAGGCTGYGAAAGGTGACATGAATGATGAGCGACTACAGGTGGTTATTGAGGTTCTCGCGTGATGCCCCTGGGGGTGGTACCTGGTGTCTGTGGGCTGTGACTGAGCCCGGGAGTGACACTCCGAAGCCTGCATTTATCAGCTGTGCAGCTCGCAAAAACGGAGGGGAAGGGAGGAAAGGCAGGGGAGCGGGGGACCGCCTCCCGCGGCCCCGCCTGCCGGGGCAGGG
>NW_028186549.1:292814-361811 GCF_003343005.1 Rhea americana
GGGCGGGCCGTAGCGCGACGTGGGCGTGGCTAGCGAGAGGCAGGGCGGACGAGGTGGGGCGGGGTCAGACGGGGGCGGGGCCTAGCCCTCAGCTGACCGGCCGCCATTTTGTCAGGCGCTTGGAGGCCGAGCGGAGTGCGGGGCTGGGGCTCGCGGCCGCCGGGGCCGCTGCGTGTCTATAACCGCTCCGCGGCGCGCCGGGGGCAAGCGCCGCCCGCGCCCCGCCGCCGCCTCCGCCTCCTCCTCTCCCCCCACCCCCACCCCAGCAACCCTCCGTGATGTGAGCGGTCCGGGCCCGCTGGACTCACCAGGCTCTAGCGGTAGCAGGAGCCGCCGCGGCGCCCCCGGCTGGGCCCAGCCCCTCAGCCCCGAGCGTAGGCCCGCGGCCCGGCGCGGCGCGGCCTCGCCGCCATGGCGCTGAAGATGGTGAAGGGCAGCATCGACCGCATGTTTGACAAGAACCTGCAGGACCTGGTGCGCGGCATCCGCAACCACAAGGAGGACGAGGTGAGCGGCCCGCGGGGCTGCGGGCCCCCCGCTGCTGGCGGCGGGGCCGGCACCGCTTGCCTGGGCCTGTCCCCGGGGCCGGCCGGTCCCCCTCCCCTCCCCCCACCGCGGGGCTCGGCTGTCACCCCGGGCCCCTGCCAGCCCTCCTGTCAGGTCCTCCCTTTCCGGGGGGTTGGGGGCGAGGGAGGGTGCCTCGGCCCCGCCGCACCCAGCGGAGGCTCGGTTAGGCCCAGGCCAGCCGTGTGGCTCCCCCTCCCCGGGAAGGGGATGTTGTTGTGGGGAAGGTGCAAGCAGGAATCAAAACGAGGAAGATGAGACTGGGCTGTAGGCCAAAAAGGAAAGCTTGTGGGAGAACAAGAGGGCAGTGGGGGAGCAATGAGCTGAAAGAGGATAAGGGAGGGTGACACTTTGTATTTACTTTCCTATTTATTGTATTATTGTGCTGTTGAGATCATTGATATATCTAATAAAGGAATTCCTGACTTCCTGCCCTATAGTAATCAATGGTATATAAAGCTGAGTTCAGACACAATTCAGCTTTGAAATTGTTCTTCTTATGTACCTTCTAACTGAAACATTTTCTACATTTGTAGGCTTATGTAGATAGGAAATAGTGGGATGTATTGGCCTGTTACTTGGTTTGCATTAAAGACACATTATTAGGAAATTAGTAGAGGTCAAATAATTAGTCATCAAGATCATGTTATATGAGACTTTCCATGTTGAATTTGAAGTGTCATGTGTTATTATGAAAGTAATGACGCTAAGGATATGATTTGTGTTCATCTACAAGTAAGTGGTCATGGCCTTAGAAGCTCTTATGACTTGTCTGACAGTTATCTCTTAGTTATTTCTAACTAGTTATCCTAAATCTTTGTTCTTCACTGCTGGCACTGTTGAGCTGAAATGTAACACACCTTCCAAAAAAAGACTTGTTTTTTCAAATGACTTTTAAGCAGACCATTGTGCATGCTGTAGGATGTAATTTGTGTTATTAGTGATGGTACCTGTGAAACTATTTAATTTTTTTATTTGATTGTATCAATGAGTGTTGATTTGCAAGTAGGGGAAGATAGTACTGCTGTGAAGTGTGCAGGCACCCTGCAAAAAATGGGAAACTACATGGAGGAATGGAAACAGTATTTATTAAGCCACATGAGGTAATACTTAAGAATGTTTGTGTGGACATGTGCAGTGTTTAACTGTGCTGTTGTAATTTTAAGCTGTTTTTGTTATACTCAGAGCTGAAACAGCTAATCAATAAACAGTTCTGTTGGGCACTTTTCTGTAGCATGTTTAGGCCCAGTTTGTGTGGTACACTGCTTTTAGTAAATATGCCTTATTTCTTTTGTGCATAGGACAGAAAATGTTTATTCTACTGTCAAAGCTCTGAGGATCCCTCTGTGTAGGTCCAGGCCTTTGTGGCCCCCATCCTCTGAGGAGGATTGAGTGCACTGTTCTCATTTATAAGATAATTTTGTGGCAAATAGCTCATTTTCCAGGACTTCATATATTCTGAAGATAAAGAGCATGAATGCTGTTACACACCATCAGGCTTAACAAACTACTATGCATCATGAGCCATACTAAGTGTTTGTTCTTAGCCTATGACAAAATTTAATTAAAATGTTTTGGTTTTAATTTCCTTTGTTTGGCATTAAGAACTATATCACAAGTAACTTTTTTCATAATGTTAGAAAAATATGTACAAACATAAGGTCAAAGCAAATGTGTTCTCCCCTTTCTGCAAGTCAGAGGCTGATGTTGTCGGTTGCATTCGTTGAAGGGTAATATGGTAGCATTTTAAATGGTGGTAGCTCTTTAGTTTGAATTTAAATCTTGACATTTTAAAATAGATAGTTAAGTAGCAACAGTTCTTTAAATCCTCGTGTGCACAGCAGAAGTTAAAAGTCAAACTTAAGTATGCGTTCAGCTGATCAATTGAACTGGCACTGATAACGTTTTGTCTTAGGTAGCACAGTTGTCTTTGGAATCCTTCAAAGGTTTTGTTTAATTATATAAAGTGACTGCAAACATCTAAGAACTGTTCCTTTCTCTACCTCAGCTAGTGAAAGAGGACTGGAAATCTTCTGTTATTAAGATATTAGGCATTGATTTATTGTTTCCCTGTGAATGTTCATGAACACTAGTTTTCAGGTGATACTGCAAAATCAGGGTAGTATTTTAGAGGAAGTAGCTGCAAGAATTCTTCCTCCTTTTCCTACACTGCTTCCATTGTTCCTTTTATCTACCCAGTGTTACTCAAATAGAGTGTAGCTGTTTGACTGACTTCTGGGTGTCTCAAGTGTCTAAACTTAAGATACGGATTTTGATTATTTCAGAAGAGCAAATTTGTTGTGAACAAACTGCAACATGCTTTGGTGGCAAGGATATTAACTGCTGGATATCAGTGAGAATTACTCCATGAGAGAGATGCCTCTGGAAAGAGAGTGCTGTGGTTGTTAAATAAAAATGAAAAAAACGGAGGTATATGAGTATTGTTTTGACTTTTTTATTTTAAGTTATGCTTTTTACAGAATGCTAATTCCTGTTGTGTATGTTGGTTCTTGCCTTCTCAAATTTAAAATCATCACGTGGAAATTCCACTATCATCTTTTTTTCCCCTCATCTATCTGGACAGTCTCTCCTGGTAGATAGGAGAGAGTCAAATTTATTCCTTTCCAGTTCTTGAATATGACAGTTCTCTGTTCTGCTATAGGTGCTATCACAGGCTACTGTATCTTGTATTTCATTAAACTGGTGACTTCATTCCACTGACACATTAAGGATGTATTCGTAGGGAAGGATATTGCAAATGGTTGTCACCTAAGTTTATGTGTAGATTTTTCAAATACAGCCTTTCGGTAGACCAACTACATTTTTCCTTGATGGTGATATATTAATCTTGTGTTGTTGAGGCTACCAACTCTAAGAGTGTCCTCAGCTCAGAGGAGCTGAGGGTACTGGAGGGCTACTGGCACATCAGCTAACATCCTTGCTGTAAAGTGCTTAATTACTTGTCAGRCAACTCTCATTTTAGTTTCTGATCTGTAGCCAAAGCTGACCCATTTATTTTGAGTTTAAAATGCAAACTGAAGTGATGGTGTGCTGTATGGATGGGAGGGAGGCAAGGGGTGACACCTGAGTTAACTTAGTCATTTTTCAGTGTAGACATACTCTGTTCTCCAATCTCCCAGGAAAATTTGGAGTTCCATCATTCTACTGTAAAGTAAGCACTAGTGTGAAGGGAGCGAGGAAGCACGTCAGCATTAGGTCTTTTCCTAATTTAACATGTTATGTTTACTTTCAATACTCTACATAGATGCTTTAATYGCTGCAGTGTTTCCTGGTGCCAGTTCAAATTTCCAGGGAAAGCCAAACTTGCAAGAAAGACTTGAGATATTTTATTCCATTCTCCCTTAACCTTTTCTCTAACCTCTCTCATATTCTTCTGGAAAATTAATTCTTTTAGTAGTGAAAGCAATGAGTCTTTCATCTGTTATTAGGTGCTTATGTATCCTGTGGARTAAGCTCTCCCAGTTCTGCTTAAGTTTTTTGGATGCACATCTGTATAAAGGGAGGAGTGATTTGTACTATGTGATGTTAGAAGTATAATGGATTCTTTTGCTAGATACTCCCAACTAGGAAGTGATTTGTGTTTAGGGATGTTCTCTTGAACTTGAAATACGTGGAAAGATAATTCTTTGGCAGTTTGGCTGCTGCACAGTCTTCTGTATTTGCGTTTAACAAGYTTATTCTACCCAAGAAGAAAAGTACTGTAGGATGCTAAGGTGAGAGGCACATTTACAAAGCTGACGTGGTGAAGTAATAGAAATGGAGATATTAAATTTGTGGTGATTTATCCTGCTCAGACCGTACTCGTGTGTTTCAAGTGCCTTTGATTTATTGGAGGATGCTTCAGGAGAGAGGGAGGGGAATAATCATAATAAAAAATCCAGCACAAAATGTCTGTCTCTCACAACTTGATAGAATTGTGTCCCTTTTCTTTCGGAGAATCTGCTTCTTGAGTGCCAGGATTAGTAATTTACATTCCTTGTAGTTGATACTTCAAGGAAAGGCATATTTTTTTAAAAAAAAAAAAAAACACTCGCATTCTCTTTTGTATGTAACATTTAATAAGTATCTCATTGCTGATTTATATTTAAGAAGTTGTTTTGTATGTGACCTCTCTGNGAAAAAACTTCAACTGATAAGACAAGGATAAAGCAGGGGCACAATGAGGTCTTCCATGCAGTGTGCTGGGAAATGTACATTTAAGTACTCAAAAAGACTAGACTTACCAAACTGGCRGTAGGTTTCTGCTTTTTAGTGACTGTTATTTAAGAACAATGGAGTTGTATTACTGAAAAAGGCCCCTTTTTGCTGAATAAAGGGCTGTCGCAATCAAATGCAGATAGCTAATTTTTCAGGTAAAATCGTGATATAAGACATTTTGAGGAATCTTTTAAAATTATGAGTCTTTCATGCGTAGCCTGTTATCAGCCAGACTTAAGATCATCTGCTGCTGCAATCTTTTGACTTAGCCTCTAGCTGCGGTTGCAATATAAGTATCTAATAGTAAAGGATACGGAGTGCAATGTCATAGGGGAATTCTGAGGAATACTAAAGTTTGTTGGCGCAGAAGACTGGAAAACAGCCCAACTGATAGGCGCTGTGCAGTTCTTTGAYGGACAGTTGTTTCACGCGACAAGCTGAGGCTTGATCGCTTGCTGCTTGCCCTATGTGTGTGAATGCCTTTGAAGGGAGCTCATTATTCCACCCGCTTTTGAGTGGATCTGGAGTTGCTGTTGTTAATTCTTTGAGTATCTGAACCGCTGGAAAAGGCAAAGTCAGRAATAGAAACAATACACAAAGGAAGGTTTGGTAAGGACCTTAACTAATCAATAAAGAAGCAGGCTGATCACGGCCTCCAAGGTAGCAAGGACAAGTGTTACAGTGTCCTTGCCTTAGTTCCYGTGTCATAGAAAATAAAGGTTCTGGAGCCTTGTAACAAAAGGAATGAAGTGAGCTTTTCCTTGTATAATTACAAGCAGAGAGCAACTTAGGCTTTGCATTACRGCTGGCTTTCATTAGCATCTTGCTTTCTCCTCTGTTAAATATTACTTAATTGGCTGTGGCATAAGTGGGGCTAATGACTTTGTTCCCAATCCAGAGCCTTTTGTAGCTGTCTCTTCTGAGGGTTTGAAACTTTCTAGGAGGATCGCATTCTCACATGCGTAAATACAAATTTGACCTAGACAGGTGCAGAGGGGAGGAAGAATATTCTTCTTCATCCTAAGAAAAGGAATGGTCATATGCAGTGTGAAGTCCAAGGAAAAACTACCAAAAAAGTCAAATAAGAATGAAGATACTAACTAATCTTCTCTACTGTGGTAGTCTGAGAGCTATATATATATATATATATATATATGTATGTATGTATGTATGTATTTTTTAATGCAGCCACCTTTGTCCCTGTGTTGAAAATGAGTCTTTGATCTCTTTTCTGATCTCTTCTGGGGTGATAAATGTCCACAGGCTTTACTGAAAAACCTCTTCCTCTACAATGCAGCTCAGTAAATGTTTTTGGTGTACAAAGATTACCTTTGGTTTGTTTGTCTAGAAGCTCTTTGATAGTGTGTCACGTTTCTGATGTGATGCAGCGAGTAGCAAGAGAGGCATTAAACTGTGTGCATCAAAAAAGTCCGAGTCATGGGATCGGGTATAAAGAAGTATTTGTGTTCCTTAGTTTATTAAAAAAAAACCTGACTGTTCCTACTGAAAAACTGAAGGTCTTTCATGATCTGAAGCAGTCTGGTTAAATCCAGGAAGATGCAGAAAATAACATGGTTAGTGGTGGTATTAGTAGCTCTTAAAAGTGGTTACRTGTTTTTTTAATTAGAAGCATAGATTCAAAATAACAGAACATCTGTGAAGCCTGTTGAATACTCAAGTGTAACTGGCAGTGGAAAGATGTTTGGGACATACCATCTTACCTTCTGAGCCATTGGTCAGTAGGCTGGTGGAACTATTAGCTTGTAGGCCACGTAGTTGAGTGCTGTTGTGCGTATTAGCGTTTTTTTTCTTTGTAACATTAACAAATACATCTCAGTGAAAACTTAACAGGTTTGAACATCTAGGTTAAAAAGTTTAAAAAGTTTAAAAAGTGAAGTAGTTAGACGTGAGTGTGTTGAAACTTTCTTCAAGTAGGCTAGTAAATCTACCATGGCAGATTTAGGCCTGAATAAAATAGAACACTTCTAGCTGTATCAGTGTGTGACTAAGTTTCACTGCTGTAAATAATAGAATGTTGAGTGACCTGTACAATTTTACAGCAGGAAGCAGGTAAACAAATTTACTTACAAAAAAAATTCTTACTGCATTTGAGAAGTCTGTGATGGCCATGAGCCATCTTTCTGTTTACTGTCGTCTTAACTTTCCATCACTTGGAACTTCTCATAGCTTTTTCATTTATTACAATGTTATATTTTTCTAATATTTTCAATGMTGTGTTTCTATATAATATTAATCCATAATATCTCAAACTTATTGTTCTAGGTGACCCCGCTGAGGRGGGAGGTTGGACTAGATGATCTCCGGAGGTCCCTTCCAACCTCACAGATTCTATGATTCTGTGATTGTTGGCATTTGCCTCTGRACTGATTCTTGTCATTTGAATCTCTTAAGACGGTAGATCCTTTGGTTTCTTAGAAGGAAATGACTGCTTCCTACATAGACAACAAATCACCTATTACTTTTATCAAAGCCTGAAATGCTGCACAGGAATATGGCTGGAACTAATGAATTTAAAAATCAGTTATATAAGTAATTGTATGGCTTTTTGCTGAGTAAYGTACAAGTTTTTATTACATGTTGTAATTTGCTGGGACAGGCATTTTTATCTGCTGCTTGTGTGTATTGATGTCTGCTGAGGTATGATTTAGACAGCATAAGCTCCCAAGGATTATCTTAATTGCTATGCAATTAAATTAGCAAATACTGTGATCRAATTGGAGGCACATTTGTATTGAGAGACATCTCGAAAGTCTTACTGATCRTGAATGTTTACTGATTTATGTTTATGCTTTGAGTTTTGCTGTGTAATATTCACTTACCTGTTGGCATCTCAGAGTAGCCCCTGTGGGTGGACRGTGCAGGAGAACTTGCTTGTCTGTGCTCCAGGCTCCAGTATAGATGCTCTTCTGTGTAAAATGTTTCCATCAACTTTGGCTAAACTGCAAAAAAGRTGCTCTCAGAGGGAGACTGACAGAATACTCCTGCGTTTACAAAGAAAATCCAATTGATTTTGCAGTGCCTAATGTTTCTAAAGACAGCATAATCCTGTGGATATGTGTGTTGCTCTCGGTTCTGTTTCTGACTTGCTGTGGCTGTAGACAACTCTACATCTGTCATCCCTCCACCCCATCTAATCCTTCTATATTACTTACTTGTTCTGAAGATCGTATCTGTTTCTATAGTGCCTTATGGTATTGTGACCCTGATCTTTGTTTGTAATTGCTTGATGTGGCTCTAAAACAGATATGTTAATTGCTTAGCATCTGTCTGAATTTTAAAATAAAGTTCTATGATTTTTATTGGTTTGTGAATCAGTTTAGGATAGACAGGAGCATAATCCCAAGTTTCAGTTGGTATGTATAACTTCAGATGATATAATTTTTTTAAAAAAAGAAAGATACATGTAAAAAAATACAACTTTTCATTTGTCCATCAATATTGTTTGACTAAGGAGTCTTGCTCTCTAGCTTTGGTCGTACTAGCAAAGAGAGTAGCAGATAATACACCRTATTACTAATAAATAATAGAGAAGATGACTACTGCAAAATGAAATGGCAAAGGTTGACATTCAAGTCTCCAGTGTTTATCACTGATGAGAACAATATGTTGGCCTAGGATTTTGAAACCATCTCCAAGATGTGTGAGTAAATCCCTGGAAAGCCAAGTAATAAAGGCAAACTAAAACTTGTTGAAACATGCATAGTAATATTTATTAACAACTGAGCAAAAGATAAGCTTGGCTTTTTTAAAATAACACCTTTCAAGTTTTAACGTGTTTTCTGAGCTCTTTATTGCATTTCAGTAGCTTTTGCATCACTTTATTTTGGCTGCTGAGAACCTGCACAGCTTCCTGATTACTGTTTTCATTCTGTTATTTACTTTGGTTAGTTTATGGTTTTAGTGAGGTAAATTTTAAGATAGTATTTTGGATTCTGTGTCTTGGAATTCTGTTGTAATATTTTAACTATACATGACTGAAGTTCACATCCAGTTTGCTTACCTCTGATACTCTCCTGTTTTGATCGGTCACGTGAATTGAAAATAGTATTTTGCATTTTTAATGCTCTCAGCCATTACTTCAGTTGATGTATTTGGTGCTGTCATGCTGTGGTACTTATGTTTCACATGTTGTAGTCAGTTTATTGGTACTTTTTTTTTTTTTTTTGACTAGTTCAGTAGTGTTTCTTAGTGCCAAGTGCTGCTTTGGGGATGTTTGAAAGAAACAAGGCAAGTGATAAGTGTTTCTTTGCAGCCTTCTTCTGGAAGTTACCAGGTAACGGATGATCTTTGCTGTGCTGGTAACAGTTATCTTCTGCCTGAAGCATGAAAAGGTTTGCAGGTGGTTTTGCCTCCGCGAGRTGCGTGTGATGTCAGCTCTCCTAACACTGTGTGAAGTGCTGTGGTCGTGTCACGCGGCTTGCATCCCACTCGTAGTGTTTCTTAAGATTACCGAATAAAGGGAATGGATATTGCTTAAGGTTGTCGAATAAAGGGAGCGGTTGTTGCTGGTTTCCTGGGAATTAGCGCAGTAGGCGTTTCGCTTTCGTGTGAGATCGTCAGGTGCCTGCACTCAAGGTGAATTCATTGAGTTTAAGGATGTCTCTCCATGTTCTTAAAAAAAAAAACTCATAAATCCTACAATGTTTAAAATAAATGCCATGTTCTGTATTTCAATTCTCTTTCTGTTCTTTCTTACTTCAAATTTTGTTTTTACAGTGATAGTTACGCATTTGTTTTAGGCCATGCCTTATTCCTTGTAGCATTCACTGTAATCATCTCCTTAAAAGTGCGTATTTAACCCTGAAAGTGGTGGTCTCTGGCATTTTGTTTTAACTGGGGCGGAAACACTTTGCTGTTTCAGTAAGTGACAAGTGAAAAATCTCAAAAATAATCAATTTGTGGCAAATGCTGTGGATTGAGGTTGGATCCTGGTAAGGACTCAGTATAGTTTTCTTTTTTCTTTTTTTTTTTGCCTTTGATTTGCTAGACTAATCTTAAGAAGTACAAATATGAGTTCGTTTTCTGTTGTCTTCAGATAACTGGAATGTGGCTCAGATGAGGATGCAACTTCTTTAAGATAATTGAAAATGGATAGCTTTCATGATTAAATTTAATGTAAAGATACTACAGTGCTATTGATTCTAATTACTGTCTSTCTATCTCCTGTGAAATACTAAGCTTTGAACGCAGATACAGCATAAAGGATCGCATTTCCTAGGCATCTAATTATTTTTCAGTTAGATTAGCAGGTTTTTTTCCCCAAATTTGTTCTTCTATTGCTTGACAAACAACATCTTAATCTTTTGTGAAACTCCCTGAAATACTCTCTGAAATAGTGAATCCCAAATTCTCTGTAGGCTGGAGGTTGGAATAAAGTTTTGGTGCTTTTCCAAAGCTAATCCAGAAACCATGGCTTGTGGGAAGCTGAAAAGCTGGAGAATGAAATCTTATAAACTGAAATTTTGGCTTCCGACCATGACCCACTTTTCCCTCTGCTCTTAGTTTCAACGGGCTTACGTCTTATTTTCATTCTTAGTACCTCCACTCTTACTTCAGCCATTCACATTAGTTTAAATACRCATATTTTCTGGGTGAGGTCTTGGAACTCTTGAAAAATTCAGACCTGTTTTTAAAATCACTGTGTATGTTTTGAAAACAGATAAAATRCTTACCAGAGCTGTTTGGTGAAATACTTAACTGCCATTGCACTTGGTGGAATACATTATGACTTTGTGCTGTATTCACAGCTTTGCTGTGTAATTAATGCATTCATCTGCATGCTTAATTTGGGTTTTAGCTATGCTGCTATGAATGCGTTTCTGTAATCTTTCTCCTTCCGAGCAATATGTGAGAGAAAACAGTCACTGAAGTGGTTGCTATAGCATTTGACTTAAGGAGCCTTTTCCAATGAGTTGAGAAAGGCTCCTTTTCCGCTTGGCATACTAGCAAGAATGAAAGATTTCTTCCTCCCCTTGACACTTTTCCTTGTGTTTATCATATGCTTTTGGCTGGATTGCTGCAGTTCTGATAATGGTCTTTTGCTTAATAGCTCTGCTTGTTCTTAACTACAGTAGATATGAAAGGGTTCCTTATAATTGCTTCGTTTGCTGAAAGCAATCTGGGAGTGTCTGAAGATCTGTAAATATTGTGGCTTAAGTGTTCCTCGGTTGACTGGCCAAAACTGACTAGTCCTGTCTTGGAGGGCTTCAGGTCAGACTGTCGTAGAATCATTACAGTACAAAATTGTTATGAAATTTATAGGTATTATAGTCAATACTGGGGGAATAAATGAGCTCGGAAGTGTTTACCTTTTGCATTCCTTTTCCTTTCTGTTACTTGCTGTTCCTTCTTGGGTCCTCTAAAATATTTTAGGAGAAACTGAGCCTGTTCCACCTGGGGAAGCATTTATTCTTATTTATCACACTAAGTAATTGCTGTATTAGAGGGATTTATCCACAGGCTGTCACTGAATCAGTGCTGGCAGAGGTACTTTTTCCTGTGTTAGTATTTAAAGGTTTCCCTCCTGCAAATATCCAGGCCTTGCTCTGTGTCTACCATGCTGACAGATGTCTAAAACTTTTTTCATTGCATCAAGCAGTTATTCTAGTTTTAGTCTAGTTTTGCAGCCTGAATTGAACAGCTTGAAAGCTGTCATGGAAGAGCTTGAGGTTATTACTTAGTGTGAAACCGCTTTGATAAACCCTACCGTCTGGTGTTCTACAAAGGTCAGCTCTTTCGTTAGTATGAGAACAGGGCAAAACTTAACTAAARAAGCACACTTGAATACGTGTTTCCTTCCTGTTTACACGTTAAATGTGGTAGCAAACGTGGCTGAGATGATTGTTGGATTTCAGATGATAATGCAAGACTGTAAGGAGATCGGTTTTGTTCATATTGCTTGCTCATCCTACTGTTGCTCCACAGAGATTATCAAAATTAATACCCACTGATCCTTTAAAGCTTTCTATCTATAGTGTCTTTTGTTCCTTGTAGTCTTTTAAAATTTGATATACAGATGTTTCAGAAGGACTTTTTTGTGCTCTTCAAAATCCTATGTTTAAACTTATTAGATGTGATTCTACATTCTATAAGGTGCCTTTTCACCCTCTTTAAAAGAAGTTGGTTATTATATTAGGCTAATTTGTAGACAAGGGTTGGCCTGCAGGCTGCTGAGGCCRTTGGATTTGAGTAGTGACTCAGGAGTCTTTATCTGGCTGTACTGAGTGTGTCTGGCTGGTTGCTGCAGTTGTGTGCATTTTTTGATTTCTCCATCCTCTAGCTTCTTCCACCTTCTTGTCCTACAGTGATTAGGTTCAGCTCCTGAGAGGTGTTTGGGAACATTAAGCTAACGTTTAGAAAGTTTTGGGATAGATGTTATGAGAAATGATAGTAATGCTTTTTGTACGTGGACACAAAGAATGAGAATGTGCATTATGATTCTGGCTTTGGAAACTGGTGCTGATGTTGCTGGCCAAGATATGGCGAGCAGATAGATSTGTGAAGGATTCTGTGACACTGTTCCAGCATGCTGCTATGTGTACATAAAATATTCAAGGGTAGGTACAAGGTATTTCTAGCTCAGCTGCATSTTGTATGAGTGGTTCTTTGGGCATCTCTGTTGAGGTATGTATTATGTACTATCAGAAGCTTTTAGTTTCAACTTTCGAGATTAAACTTGCATGGAAGCTGTCTGAACCTGACTACCCCTCAGGCTGAGAAGGGTCCAAAATCCCAAATCTTTGGTTTCATGGAAGTAGCAGTCTGAACTCTAGATAATTTTGCACTTGGGGGCAGCACTTTCCTGTTCCAGTGCATGTGCTCTGTCCTCCTATATCCAAGAGGACAGCTGAGCCTCTCTGTAGGGAAAAGAGTTTGCTGTTTAGTATGACACTTCTTCACGTGAAAAAACTTCCCTTGCAGAGGTATTACTTCTTTTCCCATTATGAATGTTTGGGATTGTTACATTTCTTAGAGTAAATTCCTTTGATAGTTCTCTGACCTCGGACTTACTGAGTTGAGTTATCCTGGAGAGCAGCGCTGCTGTTCGAAGATGCTTTGATGGGCTGCAGGAGTGGGCCAAGTGAGAACTCAGTGGAGTTCAACAAAGAGAAACAGTGTCTTAAAATGGTTCTGCTTGAGCTGACCAGTGCTATGAGGAATCGGCTTCATCTCTGTAACTGCAAGATTTGAGAGAAAAAACAGACAAATTATCCTGCTTACTGTGAAGCTGTTAACCTAATGAAACTGCTCCTAGGGTGAAATACCTTTATTCACTTTGCATCCTGGTAGTGGGTTCTAATTTTAATATTGCTGGACTCTGAATTGCAGCCGTGTAAACTGTCATTATGTGACTGTGACTTAGAGCATAAGSTCCCTGCATTAAAATTCAGTTGCTGGTTTTCCTCGCTTGGATCACAGTAGTGTTTTTTTGCACTACAGCCCTTGTGTAATTTCTTTTTGTTCTCATCTGCTGTTTATTGAGAATAGCATTTTCTACTTCTGGCTGCTGAATCTCCTAACTTGAAACGTGAGTATTGCTCCAGGACAGTGTAAATGGCCAGAGAATAGCAGAAATAATACACAAATTTTAGTATAAAGAGGAGAAATGTTCCTTAATGGACTTCCATGTTGAAAAATATTTTTTGGTGGAAGGTAATGGTATTTGTGCAGAATTTTGCTTTGCTGCCAGGTAAGCTGTTTCTGACCTGGTTCCTCTGACAGCTGATTTATATTGAATGAGAAATACCCTGGTGTGTATGTGGCTTTCTAAGGAGAGATTATTTCTCTGTTTTTAAATCTTTCATGATTTCTCTAGCAGATGCCTTCAATACTTTAATCATAATTAATTGTGGGCTGAAAGAATCTGACTGATTTAAGCCCGTATAGAAAGTAAAATCCGTACACATTTTTAAATCATGTTTGCCATATCCCTCCCACAAGCACAGACAGGACTCTCTGAAAAGAAATGAAGGGCCAAATATTTAAGTGCAAACATTGACATTTGGCTCTCCATGTTACTGAGATTCATACAAATAAATGGGTGTTGCTTAACAAAATGTGTAAATGGCAAAATCACTTAYCTAGGTCACAAACCAGGGCAGTAGGTTAACTTTGCCAAGTTTTGAATAAATGGAAATGGTTAACTAGTTACAGCTAAAAGTATTTCCACCTTGTATTCAGCTCTGAGAGACTTGTTCTCTGTCCCTTCAGGTATTCCAGTTGAGGTTAGWGACTAATACGTGTTCTAGGAATAGTGAAACACACAAACTTGTGTTCTGGCCACTAGGTACACAATCTGCGTTGGGGCAGCTTTAATTCACAAGTCTTTGAAACCAGAGCTCTGGGCTGAGCAGTGTAATTGGAGGGGAGAGGAAATGCACTGAAGCAACGTTTCCATATGTTTTAGATTTTGTAAWAGAAGCATGATGTTTCTTTTTAATGAGGAAGTTCCATCAAAATTAAGTGCCTACCTAGATAATGCGCATCTGTGAAATTTGGTGCTTGCAAATTACGAGTTTAGCTTTCTTTTCTGAGTTGACAGGCTTGAAGTCTACAAAACTAGATCTTCTGTGCTAAATGAGTGTTAAAGTAACTCTTTTTCTTCATTTCCCTCAGGCAAAATACATCTCCCAGTGCATCGATGAGATCAAGCAGGAACTAAAGCAGGATAATATTGCAGTGAAAGCAAATGCAGTCTGCAAACTTACATATGTAAGTGCATTGCTGRGTTATATTATAACATTATCTATAATTTTGTCTTTCTTGCTGGTTGCCAGCTAGCCTTCTCTCTGAATATCTGGGGGGTTTTTTTGTTTGTTTGTTTGATTGGGTTTTTCTAGATTGTGGTTTCATGACAGGCTTTGAGCTTTTGTATGTGCCGGCTGCAAGTGAAAGTGCTCCTGCTGATGCCTCTGATGTCAGAGGCTGCATATTCCCACTCTGTTCATTGCACTGGCACTAATACTTGTACAATTTTATTGAGCTGGATCAGGAAGCTAATCTGGTTGAGAACTAGTCAAACAAAAAAAAAGTAGTCATCTTCAACTTTATTGGTCCTTGCCTAACTTCCCCTGTGGTTGCATAAGCATTTGAAACATTTCAGTTTCTCTTCGCACAGCACTCTATGGAGGAGGAAAGGGGAATACTGCTGCAAAGAGTTTTTTCCCTTTAAATTAGGGGAGAAAACAAAAGCAAAAAACAAACAAAAACAAAACCCACAAATCAAGTTCAGCCAAACCAGGAATAAAAACTTTCCACAATGATAACTGCAAATGTAGCACCTGAAATTAGTGCAAACTTTTAAAACTTGCTTCTGGTGCAACTTTTACACCTCTTTTACGTTGTGACATAGAATGTAGCATTAGTCATAAATTCTAGATAACTTACAGTTTTATTTTTGGACTCTTAACCGGTTCCATCTTCAATTTTCTGAGGTATCTGACTATATTCTTGAGTGTCTTATTTTACAGCTTTGTTACCTTGGCTTCTCTGTTAACAGTTACAGATGCTGGGCTACGACATCAGTTGGGCTGCTTTCAATATTATTGAAGTTATGAGTGCATCAAAGTTTACATTCAAAGTGAGTTCTTTGTGCAGTTAAAACTGTAGTAGTTGAACTGTTTTATCGCTATAATGGATATATTGGAACATCATGTTTCAGTTTGTCAGTATGGGAAGAAAGTAAAATATGTTTCTAGTACATGGATAGTTTCACTTGACTTGCTGGTGTAGGTTTCTTCTACCAGCTGTTTGGGTATCTCTTTTTTGTGTGTGTGTGAAAAATCTTTGGTTTTTTTTGAGGGCCATCTAAGATTCTTATTTACAGATACTTTTTCCTTTTCTTACAGTTTTATAACTTTTCCGAAAGTGTTGTTTGTGTCCTATGTTGTAGGCTTTTTTCACCAAGGCAGAATGTTACTCCTTAAAGCCCAATCTGGAGACTACTCCATAGGACCTGAAGTCAGGAGTTAAGGAGCGCTGTTCTTGTTCCGTGTTAGATATGGCACAGACAACATAAATATAGTATTCCTTTTTTCTTCTACTAACGATCCTACTTTATTTCTGCATCTTTTCAGTCATTGAACCTGTAGATTCTAACAAAGTGGAGGAGATGATGCTAACTTTGATATCCTTAAGATAGGTCTATTACAACTATAGATGTTACTTGAATGGGATAATAAAAGGGGGAGGCTTATATTGGGAAAGAGCCGAGAACCCTGTCATGCCTTTTCTGTTATGCAAACCTCTTGCCTTGTTGTTCAGCTTTTTAATATTGCTGATGAAACTAACAGTTGTTCATTTGAACACGGTCTAAACTTTTATAATAAAACTGCATTTCTCCTACTGTCTTGTTCACAGAGAATTGGTTACCTAGCTGCCTCTCAGTGTTTTCATGAAGGGACTGATGTAATTATGTTGACTACTAATCAAATTCGAAAGGTAAACCTTTTTCTCCAGTTCTCAAGCTTTTCCTTGCATTGTCTCTTTACCTGTAGTTTCAAATCTATATAATATACTTGTTTTTCTAGAAATACCGAGATGTCTAAGTGGAATTCAGTTTACTTGATTCACAGCCTTTCTACTTTCATTTCACGGTCCAAGTGATTAATCAAATGCTTGGTAGCATGAGGGAAACCTATGGACAGCTGTCTCATACAGCTATATGTTTACTCAGTACAAGAGATTGGTGGAGACCATAACCTTCGTTAACACTGCCGGTGTCTCAGACAGCCCTCATAAGAATGTAGTAGATCAGAAAAATGTCCCCATTCCTGAGATAAATGGAGCAGTTATCCAGTTGCATGGACTTTGTGAGGGACTGTTTTCTTCCAATAATAACTGATCAAACTTCTGGCTTGTTTTGCATAATTACGCGTAGACTAGATGAAGAATAGCAGCRTGTGCTAAAGCTGTGTTCATGTACCAAAATGTGTTGTGCTCGGTTTGACAGACCTTATCTCTATCATTTGAATTTGTCAGATTTGGTGGGTTGCAATATTATTTCTCTACTCTTCAAATTAAATATATTTTTTTAAAAAAACTAAATTTAATTTTCAAAATATCGCTTTAATTCTTGACCAATCCAGTAGTAGATGTGATTTGCATTTTACCGTTTAAGTAGCTGAAATAGCTTTTACTTTAAAATAAAAATYAGTGGGATGATGTCTGGTATCTTGCCTAAAGAATTAGTGCTTTTTCTTTTTGTTATCTTTTAAATTGTTCAACTCTGGCAAACACATATTTTTAATAATGTTAACCCATAATCTTTATTATGGAGAATTTACTATTCTGAATCTGTCTCCTCCTAGGCTATACCTTTTTCTCTTGTGCCCAAGTTTAACATCTGTACAATTTTAGGAGCTTTATCACATTCCCCCAAAACATTATAGCTAAAATGAACTGCAGAGTTGAGTGTTCTTAAAGCAGAATATAATCTTTTACCACCTTCAAAAAGTATTAAAATGAGATGAAAATTGTATGATACCTTAAAGGCTTCCTTAAGTTTAGCTTTAGTAAGGTAGTCTCCCTGAATGTGTGAACCTGGACTGAAAATACTGATAGTTTGTGTGAGAAAGCTCTAAGCAGTTTACATCATGTTCTTGTTTCCTAATAACTGCAATTGAAGATTGATCCTATAATGGTGTGTATTTCATGAGATCTGGTTTTCTAATTCATATTAGAATATATTCAGATAGGAATATTAATCTATTTAACAATCTGAAAGAAAAGATGGTAAAATAACTTAAATCAGTACAACAAATTCACAAATATATTCTGCACATTAGCTTATGTTTTTGTCATCTTTATTGGACTGAAAGTCATGAAGCTGTCAGCAAATTGGAAGGAAAATTAACTAACTTCTCTAACAGAGAGGTTAAGTTGGGCATTATTAAGTATGCAATGARATTACTTGTTCCCAGTGAAGTGAATGACAATTTTGCTTTGACTTACCAGGGTTACTATCTAATTTCAGATTTTTTGGATTTAATTTCAAAGATTTTAGGATTTTAATCACATTTGTGATTGTGTCTGTGTTTGGGGTGTATGGTCAAATATGTCTAACTGCATTTATAGTGTAGTCTTCCTTTCATTGTTTAATTATGATACTTTGTGGCCATTATTATTAAAGCACAGGTTAAGTGTATTTGAGCAAGGGTTGGATGATGTTCCTGTCAGTGGTTGGTATAAATATTCCCTCAGAGTAGGGGATGTGTTTCRTAATAAGTGAATATAATTGATCTGAGAAAATTATTTCTCTACATCCTGTGTAATCTTAAATTTTTGAGCCTTTTTTTTCTTTTTTAGGATCTGAGTAGCCCTAACCAGTATGATACTGGAGTTGCACTGACTGGCTTGTCCTGTTTTGTTACTCCAGATCTTGCCAGGGACTTGGCAAATGACATCATGACACTGGTGAGTTGACAAAGGAAGGAAGAAATTTTTGCTATATATATATAATGTATATGTGTGTGTATGTATGTAAAGAATGTTTAAATTGTTTGAATCTGGTAAATATCTGTTAAACTTCAAATGATTACAAGTGGAAACTGACACTTTGATATTCTGGTGGGGCTTTTGGGGAGCCTTTACAGATGTTAGTTAGCTCAAAAGGAATAACTGAATATTTCTGTTAGCTTGGGTGATAAATGACCATACTTTTCTCTGTTGAAAAGCAGACTTAAAAAAGAGGGAAAAAAAGGTAGCCAAGTCTCAAAGAGAGCAGTTGTGAGAGATACTGATATTGACACGTGGACCTTGAGAAGAGTCCTGGAAATGTAAATTTGTTAGTCTGACCTCAGTTGTTTTGTTAACAGATGTCTCATACGAAGCCTTATATAAGGAAGAAAGCAGTGTTAATCATGTATAAAGTTTTTTTGAAATATCCAGAGTCCCTCCGTCCTGCATTTCCTCGCCTTAAAGAGAAACTTGAAGATCCAGACCCTGGTGAGTGGATTTTAATAAATTACTTCTGCTCAAAAGCATCTAGATATGAATGTCCTTAGACCTGGTGGAAAGAGAGAACATGTAAATGTTCTGTAGTAATCTTTTGGGTACTGATTCATTGTTTGATAGGTGGATGAGCATAGGAGCATTTTTGTGCAAGTTACAGATTAAAAATACATTCTTTGAAGCATCCATTTCKTATTTCATAGGTAGTGTTGCTGAAACTGTATCAGCAGGTTAAGTATTTATGGGATAAAGGTACTTAATGATTCCTAGTTTGTTGTACTTAGTCTGACTATGGAAAATATTTCACTTGATTTCAGGTTTTTTGCTTCCTATGCACTTTTACAAAGCTGCAGTTAGTGGGTTGCAATAGATGKGCTTAAAATTTCGTATAACCTAGAGGGTTTTTTTGTCCCCTTTTTAAAAAAAAAAATAAACTTTGAGCTCAAACTGCCTCTTGGGCCATCTATACTGTGTCAGTCCGATTCAGCGGTAGCATAGGAAACTTGTAATTGATCTGCATCGTATTCATACTTACACTCAGTCTTCCAAGAAGGTGCTAGTCTTCCCTCATTGCAGCAAAGTGTTGTACACGTGTTTAAAGAAGCGTGTGCAGTGCAATTCTGTGAATTCCGGTTGCTAGTGTGTGCGTTCAGAGGGAGAAACTTAAATACATATGCTGAACTCATTTGATAAGGCATGTAAGAGCAATCTTCCAGGGATGGTGTTTTTTAAAAAAAAAAAAAAAAAACACAAAAATCTCTAAAGAGAAGGAGAAAGTGACTTAATGCTACTTATGATGAAAAGACTAAAAGACTATATTCTACTAGAAAACCTGCGCTATCTAGAATAAAAGATTATCAAATAAGAACAAGGGATTTTGAGGCTGAGCAACTGAAAAAGAAATGAGCATGTTCAGTCAGATTGTTTGACAGGTCTGTATTTTTCTTGTAGCTGTCTTAATAGTTCTACCCACCACAAGGCTTCAAGCACTTGTTTCTTTTAAAGGAGTAATTTAGACATTTTTAATTATGTTGTCTGTGTGCCACGAACTGGCTTCAGAAACAATGTCGTTCTGTTCCCTGACCCAAAACAGATACTCAGCTTGTAGAAATATAAAGCAGCCAAAATTAAACAGAATCCCTTTTGAGTTTGTTTTGCATTCTTACTCTTTGTTCAGTGCCTCATTTTGGGGAATGGGGCTGAGCCGTATCTCTTAAGACACGCATCTGAATCTTTAGCTACTTTTGTTCTGGGTATTCTGCACCAGGAACTTGAATTGCCATTAAGCCTGTGATGAGATTTCTGCTTTTCCCACTTCTATTTCTCAGGTGTGCAGTCTGCTGCAGTAAATGTTATTTGTGAACTGGCTAGACGCAATCCCAAAAACTACCTTTCCCTTGCTCCACTGTTTTTCAAGTTGATGACGTCGTCAACCAACAATTGGGTTCTCATTAAAATTATAAAACTGGCAAGTATTCTAGATCTATCTTTACAGGATTGGGATTCTCATTAAAATATTTTGGGTGTGGAAATGGATCCCCTGCTTGGAGGTATTGTTACCATTGAATTAAAAAGAAAAAAAAAAGAAGGAATCTCTTCTAGTGTTTGAACATAATCAGAGGGAGAAGAGTATTTTAATGTAGTTTTGTAAAAATATAATGAATTGCAATTCAAGTCATGTTTTTACGCTGCTTAACCAGCTATTAAATTACTTTCTTGTCCACACTTTTTGAATAGTTTGGTGCTCTTACTCCATTAGAACCTAGGCTGGGAAAGAAGTTGATTGAGCCTCTGACCAACCTCATACACAGGTATGTACAACGAATATTACTTTGTTCAATGTTGACGTGTCTTCTGAGCAGATCAGTAGTTGGTAGTCTGGTTATTTGTTTCTGAGCTTTTTCTGGAATCTGGATATATGGGCTACGAGTGTCAAAGTTAATTATATCAGGACTATTTCTGAAGAACTCCAATGAGATATAAAAAATATCTGGATGGGAGTGAGCAAATTTGAAAAGAACACCTGTGTATCAATGAGAGGTGCTCTAGCCAAAGACATTCTGTCCATCCTCTTAATATTGCCTCTAGGGCTGGCTCGGAGTAAAACAGCCAGCAGGCTTGCATCCAGATACCTGAGGAGGGCTTGGTTCATTGCAGCACTGACAAATATGTACCAATGTAATACTTTTCCAGGAAAAGCGGCAAGACGGACAAGATGCATCTCATCCTGTCTGTATTCCACCTCCTTTTCCTCACTGTCACAGTCGTTGATCATCTGATCATTTGTGAGGGCTTCATCCTGTGTGATTTTCATTGTTTCAGTCATTTCTGATCTAATGTTGCTTCTGCATGAGGCAAAACACCCTACCATCCACTGCTGAGTGCACAGAGAACAGAAATGATTGTCTTAGTTCTGGGTGTASTGGAGTCTTGGATGCTGTGGGCTGAGTGACCTTCGCGATATCACTTGTGACTGCTGCCTCTGGAGTTGTTTGCTCATTACCTTTGCAGACACTGGTTCCCAATTCTGCTTTATTGCTCGTGAGATTCRCTACGTGACTGGGAGATGCTTCATCTCTGAACTTGTTTTCTTTGAAGTTCTCAGAACTGCACTGTGTGTATGGAGTGCTGAAGTGGCAAGAGTTTTCTCAAATTTAAGATTTTGGGAGAATTGGACACTTGAAATGCCTTGCTCTCTTATAGTAGTGAGCAAGTGTGAACCTACAAGGCAGTAGATTCTTGAAAGGGTCTTTTGCTTGTGCCCTACTGATTCTGTTTGGGGAGAGATTTCTTTAGGGTTTGTCTGCTTTTTTATTTATTTATTTATTTATTTATTTGATCTTAGGGAGAGGATTTGATTTGATTCTTGGCCAAGATTGCTTCAGGACTCTGTAACTGGTGCTGAGGTTTTGAGTTATCACTTCCTTCCTCATTCTTTGTCACAGTGCTGTTACTTGCTACTCTCCCAGAGAAGAAATGGTTTAAAAACAGAACCCTGTAGATCTTTTGAGAGTCAAGGATGAAGACCGCAGAACTAGCTTTTTAGAATTTTTTAGTAGCTGTTCTCCTCCTTTCTATTCCCCAAGAGTTTCTGAGTTAGAATTATTTCATCTAGCTTGAAGGTATATGGAACAGAAGATGATTTCTTGTGTAGTTAAAGGTGTTAACTAGTGTCAAGATATTGCTGACAACTGTTCTAAATGTGCTGGGTTTATTCCTTATTTAAAATACTTGATTTCTGTTTCAGCACCTCAGCCATGTCTCTCTTATATGAATGTGTGAACACAGTAATAGCAGGTGAGAACTGAAACTTGTGACCTCGAAAAGAACGCGATTAACTTTGTCATCAATTAACACTAGCTATAAACCTTTTTAACTTACAGTCTATTAATATTTTTATAACTGAATTAAATTGCGTTGAACAAATATTCTATTGGTTGGTCCTAGAGGTGAGATAAGGAAGCATAAGAGGCACTACATTATTTGACATCTTTTCCTGTTGTGGTCTATCTTGAACCTTAGGGAAGTAGAGTTTTGCTAGCATCCACAATCTAGTCATCAGTTTGGCTTTTGTGTGTAGTTTGGGATTCTTGGGGATTAATGATACAGAAACTTCGTGTACTAGATCAGCTTAAATAGGAGAGGGTGATCTGTCACTCACTTGGCATCTCCTTATTCCTTCAGGGAAAGGTAAGTAAAGTTATGATGAGGCAGGAGTAACACTGGGTTGATTTTTTTTTTTTTTTTTTTATGGATGAGAGCTTACTTTCTGGAGATGAACAGGATAATGGTTATTCAAAGGAAAATCTAGATACCCAGGACATCTTGGGAAAGGTTGTTCAGGGACAATAATGTGAAGTTCAAATTCAGAAAATAAGATAAGAAGTTGTATTCCTGTATTAGTGCAGCATCTTGCACCTGCCATCTCCTTGCRTGACCCAAAATGGTAGTATCTAACACTCTTTCAGAGAAGTAGCTCTGGAGGATTGAGAGCAAAATGCARTAGTACTCATTAGTCACAAAGGTCAGTATGTGTGACTGGTTCAGTAAGAAGCTGGTGTTGGCATGGACATGCTCTATGACAACAGCAGTTAGTGAGATAATACCRCTTTTTCTGCTTGAAGTTGCTTGCTGCCAGAGCTTTGCGAATGTCCGCTATAATCAACCCTAAGACCTGATTTTCACCCCCACTTTCTTACTGACTTGATAACAGCTTTAATGTAATTACATTGAACTTTAGGATCCATTGCTGAAAGTCATTATATTAGGGAAGTGCATACTTAAATGTTCAACTGTGCAGTAGCTGATGACATTTTACAGTTTTGACTGCTGTGGGATATCAGTAGAATGAACATTAGGGAGAGAAACTAATGAAAAGCAGCTTTGACTTGACTGTTCCAAGAGTTCCTGCCTTTGTATTTTTTTGTTYTGCTATTTATTAGTCTTATTAAAGTATATAACATTAAAGTTTATGCAACAACCCCTCCACAGTCCTCTTTTGAAGGAAAAAAAATAAAAACYCTAAGCCAACAGACAGAAAAACCTTGGCATCTTTCCTTGTGAGCTAAACTAGTTGTTGACTTCTAGGTTTTATGTTGTAATGTAAACAACAATTCAGAATACAGAAAAACTAATTAAAATTTGTCTTTCTGCATTTCAGTTTTGATATCTCTATCCTCTGGGATGCCGAATCACAGTGCTAGCATCCAGGTACAGCACTTCTTGGGTCTTGGGCAGAATGTTATTTGATCTTCTCTGCTATGTCATGCCAAAGGCCATGGAGAAATTGATTATGTTCCTCTGCCAAAAAGAGGTCTCGCTTAGCTGGACTCCTACTGACTGAAGCATTTCTATATAAATTCTGTAATTTCCTTTGCTTTAAAATGCAGATTCTTCTGACTTGAAGGTTTCTTAACTGTTGTATTCATCTGCTACTATCAATACAATTGTGAAAACTTCCTTTTGTTTTAAAATCTGTTAGTGCAACAAGATTATCTTCTTAGAAGCCATAGGTCTTGGTCAGAATGCTTCATTGTATACTAGAGCCACCCTTGTGTACTGAATGTACTTCGTGAAGAAAATTTTTAAGTAGCCTTTTAAGGCTTGTAGTAAGTGTGACATGGTCTTTCTTTCAGCTTTGTGTTCAGAAGTTAAGAATATTAATAGAAGATTCTGACCAGAACTGTAAGTATGTTGCTTGTCTTTGTGGAAGCTTTTAGTGACCAACTGCTGGAGAGAAATTACAAYAGTCTTAGAGGAACGAGCTGTTTCTCCAAATAGCTTGTTCAGTATAGTAGTGTCTGGTATGTTGTAAACAATTGCTATTTTTGTAATGTGGAAATAATTTTGAATAATAAACACTTAGAAGGAGTCATTTTTACAAAATGAGAGGAATTACTGCTATTTGTGGTCTTTTAAATCTAAAACACTTTTCTTTCCACACTCTGGGTTTTCCATTTTTATAAACTTTCTGATTGGAAAGTAGCGAGGAATATTTTGTTGTGTAAGCGTAATAGTAACGTGCAAGAGGGGTGGTTCCTTTTTATGTTTGTTTTTGATGACCAAGGAACAAAGTGAAGTTTTTTTTAAATGCAAAACTTCCTTCCTTCTTTCTATGTGGTGTCTTTTCTTTTCTTTTTGATAGCAAGACTTCTACTTAAGAACAATTAAGATTGGCGTATTAAAACTGTGTACGTTCTTGATCTGTAAAATAGTATCTCAAGATCCATAATTTCTCTATATTATGTGCTTTTCAAATCAGTGGTAAAACTTGAGGAAGAAGACTGATGAAATACATATGCAGTTATGTCCCTATATGTGAGACTGCAAAATTAAGGAATGTCACCTGTGATAGGGCATTTCGTTCTCTAAATGTGGTCCTCCCTGTCAGAGGATTTTACTTAGATGTATTAAAATTGAGGATTGAGTAGAAGCACCCATTAAGATTTTGTGCTCAACGCAAAACAGTATTTCTATATTTGGAAAGAAGTTTTATTTTGTGTCTTTCACAGTGAAATACCTGGGATTGTTAGCTATGTCCAAAATCCTGAAAACTCATCCTAAGTCAGTTCAGTCTCACAAGGATCTCATTCTCCAATGTTTGGATGACAAAGATGAGTCTATCCGACTCAGAGCTTTAGATCTCCTATATGGCATGGTATGTTTCTACATGTATTTCTCTTCCTCTCCAGTTCCTGTGACTCTTTAGTCAGGAGACTCATGTTTAAGGCAAACATTCAGATTCTTCCTCTCTCCCCAGTAGTGTTGTGATAATAACTTGCATCGTTTCTGGCTCTTACGCCAAATGAAAGATCTGACACAATCTAGGAGGACTTAAACTTCCATTTTGACTGAAAYAAGTTAATCTGAGTTCAGGCCCTGTGGAAGTCAACCATAAGGCTGCTTTTCTAATGACTAAACCTTAGCTGCTGCTCTTGACCTTCCTCAAGGCGTAAAGCGGGCTCTAGGCATATTGGGATAGGCCTGTGATGTTCAGTGTAGCAGTCCACATTGTAGCACACCATAGCATGGGTTGACATAAGCKACAAAAAGTTTGGGAAAGCATTCAGAGCAACTCTAAAACAGAAGAACACAAAAGACAGCTTTAAGCTTCTTAATTGCGTAATTTGCCCTACACTATAAGTTTTGTTATGCCTTTTAATGACATGCACAAAATTTCATTCTGGTGGTTTTCCTGTGCGCACTCAGTTCTGTGCATGCATTCTGCAACTGCCCTGGGCAGTTTGCAAAATGCCTGTACACTACAGGAGGAATCTTGCGGTGAGGAAAACTTGATCTCTGAAAGGATTGTGGTTACAATTTGTCAAGTGTCTTTCACTCAGGCTTTCCCCAGCCTCCACACTATCCCACATAAAGGATTAATGGTAGATACCATCTCAGAGCTTCCCATTTTAGAAGAGAAAGTGAAGAGGGACGGTTTTTTCTGGTACTACTCAAGACATGACAATTTCATTAAAAACTATCCTAATCAAATTTTAATGTTAATGCAAAAAACTGGAGTTCTTTGTTAGTTCCAGGAGTTAAATTCTGCTTAACCCAAAAATGGCCTAGGAGAAACAGTCTATTTTGCTCAACCCTCTCTCTGAGGAGAGTGCAGTATAACAAACTTTATTGCAAAAATACTTTTACTTACGTTTTTATTACAGGTGTCCTTTATATAGACTTATTGAGAGAGCATAGCTGGAAGCAGTGGGTCACAGTGACTAGAGATACTTACTGAACATTTTAGTCGTTATTTAGACAAACAGGTTTCCAGAGCAAAGTAGTAGAGCTATGTTTTGAAATGCTGGAGTTCTGYTGAGTATAAAGGCGTCTCTAAATTTCTTCAGTTTGGAAGCAAAAGTTTCTTAAGCTAGTAATTTTTTTATGCCAGCAGAAGCAGAAAACTCATTCTCCTGGAATGAGAGCGAGTGGTTGTACTTGGATGATTTCCAGAGGTCTCTTCCAACTTAAATTACTCTGTGTCCTAGCTACTGGTGGCCTAAAAGAGTAGGCAGGTCTGCTTCATCCAGCAGTGAACAAACTTGGTTGCTCATTGCAGCTGAAATCCTAGGTATGAGAGAAGATCTGCTTACAGACTATTTACCATCTCTGGTGTTCCGTGGTGGGTTTTTTTTTATTAAGAAGTAATACCGATCCATCAAAGAGTTAGCAGCTCCTTTAATGCAGTTGGAATGACTTAGCAGCACAGCAAATGGCTTATTTTTTCTTCACCATCTCAATAACTCCGGCAGGTATCGAAGAAGAACTTGATGGAGATAGTAAAGAAACTGATGATTCATGTGGATAAAGCTGAAGGGACAACATACCGGGACGAGTTGCTGACCAAAATCATAGATATTTGTAGTCAATCCAATTATCAGTATATCACAAACTTTGAATGGTTAGTGTTTTTATGTGTCAACTTTGAAGTCATCAGCAACGGGAATTCATGACTGTCTGCTAATAAAATTGTGTCCCTTTCRCTTCCTGTAGGTATATAAGCATTTTGGTGGAACTGACCCGATTGGAGGGCACACGGCATGGGCATCTTATAGCAGCTCAGATGTTGGATGTAGCTATCAGAGTTAAAGCTATTCGTAAATTTGCGGTTTCTCAAATGGCTATGCTCCTGGACAACGCGCATCTCATAGCCAGCAACACCCAGAGAAATGGAATCTGTGAGGTGCTTTATGCTGCTGCTTGGATATGTGGGGAGTTCTCTGAGTAAGTTTTGCAAACAGGAAGCTGGACGCCCTTTCAGTGGCTTGTTTTCAAGTGAAGATTCAGGTCACTATTATTCTTTTCTTTGTTACGTACTAGACTTGATTTCCATTCTATTATTAAACAAAAATATAATGTCATTGATGTGATGAAGTACAGGATGGCAGGAAGGCAGCTGGATTGCTAGGCTCAGATTGTCTGTAGAGATGGAACTTAAAAAATACAATGAATGCTCACTTAGTGGAGAGAATACTGCACTTATACAGGCAGAAGCTGAAGTGCCCTTCCTGCACCTCCACCCCCTTTTCTTTTTCTTTTTTCTTTTTTCTTTTTTTTTTTTTGAATACTGCACTTATACAGGCAGAAGCTGAAGTGCCCTTCCTGCACCTCCACCCCCTTTTCTTTTTCTTTTTTCTCTTTTCTTTTTTTTTTTTCCCTGATAGACTAAAGCTGTAAATTCTTCTGTGTCATGTTATTATTGAAGTCTGGAAGGGAAAGATACGCAGATAGCAGATGCTTATGTATTTATAGCCTGTTCTATCTTTCTGCAGTACTTTGTATTGCAACCAAGCTTTTTAAAAATTCTTCTGCCTGATGAAATATTGAACTTTTTCTGTTGCTGTCTATTTTTATCTATTTACTCTGTCTTTTTAGACACCTTGAAGAAGCAAACCAAACTTTAGAAGCAATGTTGAGGCCTAAAGTTACAACTCTACCAGGCCACATCCAGGCGGTTTATGTCCAGAACATGGTGAAGCTCTATGCATCTATCCTACAACAGAAAGAGCAATCTGGGGACAAGGAAGCAGCTCAAGAAATTACACAGCTGATGATTGAGCGTTTRCCTCAGTTTGTACAGAGTGCAGATCTAGAAGTTCAGGAGAGGGTAAGAGAACAGAATCACTGTGGAATTCGTTGCACAGAATTTCTCACTTGTATTGGTGTATGTGTGTGATTTTCTGTGGACATGCACACATGCTTTGTAAAACAGTGTTGGCAATGGAGACTTGTTTTTATTCTCTACTTTGTGTAACTTGAAACAAACACTGTAAAATTAAAGTGGTGGGAAGACCATTAACTGTAGTGTTTGGAAAAACAACATAATTCTTAAAGCTTTACTGTGACCTCCTTAATTAGGCTTATATGGAAAATTCAATTTATTTTGGTTTTATGTGTGATATAGATTAAAAATAGCAAATGGTTACTTTATAGTAAAACCTGATTAACTCAGCAGCAGATTGTGATTTACATCCAGTGATAAAAATGCTGTGTGTTGGCCCAATCTAAATGGGGAATAAGAGAGACTGTGCAGACAGGTGGGTGCTTTCATGCTACATGACAAGYGTGTGCAGTGAGCCATGAAGAGTGGGGCTGCAGTCTCCTCATTGCAATCCCACTACTCATTCCCTGATAAAAACACTTAAAGCAAAAATGTAGGTTTTTCATTAAAAAAGAAAAAGAAATCCACCTCTGAAAAATGCAGTCTGCTATACACTTGGTTCTAGAAGATGYGTTTTGTAAGGCCAGGTAAGTAATACTGTCTCCTGCCAGGGGTGGAGAGAGGCACCTGTATTTTAGGTTGTGCATTCAAAGTGATAACGAATTGGATGTAGCTAGAAGAGAGAGTCTTGAATCTTTAACATTTGCTCTAAACCTGGTACTTCCCTTAATTCCCTCAGTGCTGTAGTCAATAAAGTTATCTTTTGGTGGCTTCTGTTGCAATTGGGTTTTGRTTCAGTTGTTATTAGTTTTGAAATTACTTTTCCATTTGTTTTTAGGCTTCTTGCATCTTGCAGCTAATAAAATATATTCAGAAGCTACAAATAAAAGAAGTACCTGTAGCTGAGGAAGTAATAGCCCTGTTTGCTGGTGAGCTGAACCCTGTAGCTCCTAAAGCACAGAAAAAAGTCCCAGTTCCTGAGGGGTAAGTTTCCTTCTCTCTCCCAAAGCCTTATTTAAACTTAAACTCTTAAACTAAGCATATGACTGGAAACACTGAAATACTTGAAGCTTCGGAGTAACACTATGTGTTTGTGTTCACTGTAATTCCTACCAGCCTGGACCTTGATGCCTGGATCAATGAACCTCCGTCAGACAGTGAGTCTGAGGACGAAAAGCCCAAAACAATTTTTCATGATGAGGAGCAAAGGCATTCCAGACACAAACAGCCAGAAATAGATGAAGAGGAGCTGGCCAGAGTGAGTGAACTGTAAAATGCTTTTTCTTTGCATAACTTGTTAATGAAGTTGGAAGTGCCACTAAAGCGGTTGGAGCTGTTGTTGTGGATTCTCCATATAGCTGGGAGCACTCTGCTTTATACAACTCAGGAAATATGATGTTTTGATGTGAACAAAATTGAAGTATCTGAGTCCAGGTATTTTCTAGGAAAATTTTTTTTAAAAGGCACTCTTGAAAATATATCTGATATGAAGTTCTTCTGGAAGCCTAGCTTGCCCATTTTGTCTAAATGGAAGCAGGCTCAGTTGAACTGCCATCAAAATCTGGTATTAAGGAAGTTACTGTTTCTAGTCTAGACTCGGAACATCCTTTCTTTACCTTTTGAGTAGTGTTAGTTTATAGCAGTTTTAGTACTTGTATTTATATTTCAGCATGTCTCATTAACTACAAAGCTCAACAGCAGGAATATTATAATCAATTTCTTTCACTGTAGTCTTTGGAAGTAGTTTTGCAATGCTCCAAATGCTCAGGGAGATTAGAGGGCAAAGCATGATGCCTTTTATCTGTCTTTGCTTATAAGCAAACATTATAATTACAGTTTTATTTTTTTTACTTTTAGCGTCGAGAAGCCCGGAAACAAGAACAGGCAAACAACCCATTTTATATTAAAAGCTCTCCTTCCCCGCAGAAGGTGAGTGAGTCTGAAAATCTATTGCTGTCCTCTCATATAATTGTATGTAGGCTCTCTGAATGTCAGAGCTGCACCTTTCCTCTGGGAAATGTTTCATTGCTTCCACTGCAGTTATTGTTTGATACTCTGGCAATTGGAGTGATTACCTACAACTGTTTCCATAAGCCTTGTCTTTGAGAAACCCGCAAATGACCTTCTATCGTAAGGGCAGTCAACTTTCAGTGGATTTCCAGTGGACCTCCAGTTTAGAACTAAGTGTTGCAGAGAGATTCTTTTTCTCTCATGCCTGTCTGACAAATTCCTGTGCAGGTGGTTTGCCCCAGCTCTGGGGGATGGAATTACCTGGCAGCCAGGTACTTCATATAGAGCAGTGGAGAGAGAATGAAGTAACACTTTAAGGTTCATAATAGCCAATCCAAAGCATGCCAGCTTAAACATGCAGTGTTTTCTTGATCAAAAGGTCAGTGCAGTTTTCCTTGCCATTTCCTCCTTGTTCTCTTACTTCTTCAGGGAAGCAGCATCCTTTATCCCCTTTATGTTGTAAGGACTGCCAGGTTTCCTTCAACATAGGTCTCATAATGTGTCTTTAAGTGGCAAGTCATTACCAATAAAACAAAATGAAAAGTTTTCAAGAATTTGTAACAAACCTTTTGCATGGCTGTGGCAGAGTTAAAGCAGTACAGCCAGAAGTGAGATCTTGCAGGATAGTTACCAGTTGGCTCTAAATAAATACACCCTGCTACCATATGGGATTTAGTACTGAATTGTTCTGAAATATGTCTTATTTATATGGATATATATCTGATGCTCAGAATATAACAAACTTTCATTTGCTTAGCGATACCAAGACACTCCAGGTGTGGAACATATACCTGTGGTCCAAATTGACCTTTCTGTCCCCTTAAAAGTCCCGGGTAAGTGCAGCTTTGCAATGAATTGAAATTCGTATCAATGAATTCAATCTTCAGGAAATTCAGTTAAGCTAAACTAATAATTTTTTATTAGTTTTTAAAGGCAGGGAGCSTGTTTCCATTAGGTTCTTAAATATTTTAGAATATAAATATTCTAAATATTGACATTAAGGAGAATAYATTTGAGAAGAGAACTCAGACTGAGGGAGGACCATTATTTTCAGATGTATTTTGCAGTCTAAGTGTACTTCCTCTCAAGATGGTATTAAAAGTAACTCTGATTAAGCATGTTGTACAGACAGGTCTGTGACACATAAACTAATCRCTGTCCTGTGTAGGAAACAGTCACGTTTGGAATGTTTTAAAGGGCTGCCTTAGAGCTGACTGTTATGTAAAATACCAGTATTTAGCCCATCTTTGTAATCCGCTTAATGTGGATGAGAATCAGAGCAGGATAGAGCTCTGTCCTATTTTTGAAGAGAGATGGMGCGTACTAGTAAACCTACTAGAAGGAGATGCTAGAGCTTCCACWATGAGATGATGTGGAATTGTAGAGGTGTTCGTCTGATTCTGAGAAGCTAGATCCAAGGTTCACTCCTAACATTTTTGCAGTGATCATTGTTCATGTGGGCTCTAGCCTGAAAGCAGTTTGGCTTCCTCTGCAGGAATGCCTATGTCTGACCAGTATGTGAAATTGGAAGAAGAGCGAAGACATAAACAGAAGCTGGAGAAAGACAAGAAAAAGAAAAAACAGAAAAAGGAGAAGAGAGGTAAACATCACCGCCATAACTCTCTGCACACAGAGAGTGAGGAGGATATCGCCCCAGCTCATCATGTTGATATCATCACAGAAGAGATGCCGGAGGTTAGTTGCCTGTTTATGGTGGTCTGAGCTGCAGGGCTGCTTTGTGCTTTTCTGAAGAGATGCCCTTTTCTTCTCCCCACCCCACCCCATCCCCCAAAAGCAAATTGTCCACCAGTCTGGATTGTTGTGGTCCAAGAGCTCCAATTTCTTGCAAAGCTGTTCAAGAAATGATTGAGTGAGATGGTCCTAAATCATTTTTTGCAGGAGGAGGAATGATTATCTTTTTGTGCACAAAAAAGACAGAAAATGTCATTGAAGCTATTAAAAAACAATAAATGTCTCAGCTATAAAAGTAACGATGTCTAAATAGCTATTTTATTTATTATGCTTTGCTGCCTCACTCTGACATTAACTTGCTGTCTAGTCAGCAGGTTTGCAGCTGATTATAATAAATTGCACATGCTAATGATGTCATCTGTATTTGTTCCTAAAACTTCCTTTAATCAAAACCAAACAGCAGTGATTCAAATTCTGCAGTTCGTGAAGAATGGTTTTCTGTTCTAAATTAATGTTATAAGTAAATGTTGCATTCAACTGCACTGTTCATATAGCTTATTTTGCCTGAATGTGAGCTGGCCTATTTCGTGCTTAGCAATCTAACAAGACTGGTTTGGGGAGACAAGGAATTTTAACTTTAAAATTGCCTGTGGTCTACTACTTCAGTGGATGGTCTTTTTCTCTCTCCTGCAGAATGCATTGCCCAGTGATGAGGATGACAAAGATCCTAATGATCCATATAAAGCACTTGATATCGATCTGGATAAGTAAGTGACAGTTTTGTGTGCAAGTTTACTTAATAATTAACCAGAATGCATGAGGGCTAGTCTGGGGCAAAAGAGACAAAGACAGTATCATTAGGTGAGAAGACTAGTCTCTCTGTCTTAGGTGTAACYTTAGCTGATCATCCAGTTTGGGTTCCCGTTACATACTGGTAGTTTCTGCTGCAGCATAAATGCTGAAAACTGAACTGCTCAAATAATGGGAATTTTGCAGGGGAAGTGTGTGGAAGATGGGAATTATGTTGAATGAATGGAGTCTGAAAGGAAAAGCAGTGTAGTTGAGACAGGTTTAAGTGAGCCAGTGCGGTAAGCTTTTGAGTCTGCTAATATCTCTTTGATCCAACCTATACTGGCGTTGAGAATATGACCACAGGTTAACATCTGTGCGCATCTCAGAATGTATACCCACAGCAAGCCTGCATGCTCTGTGTTATGTGACTTTGGGCAGCCTGTATTATCTCCAGTGTGTGTGGATCTTTAGGGTAGTCCCACAGTTGAAATATTGTTTTAATCTGATTGAGTGAACTTCCATRCCATAGCTTAGTTGACCAGAGTCTGGTTGCTGTTCAGCCAATAGAGTTGTTGGAGCACTGGTGCCCCAGGCTACAGTGCAGCAGACACTAAAGCCACGCAAGCCATTTGATAATTAGAAGCTGGCTGTTAAATAAGCACATGGAGGCTGTCTTTTTTTTGATGCTTCCTGAAAGGCTTTAAAGACTGTCTGTCTATAGCCAGCATACACATGTGCGCGCTCTCTCTCTGTGGTGCTTAAACAACTTCAAAGTCTATTTCACTGTCTGCAATTCTCAAATCTGTACAAGTCTGGCACCACAGCTCCCTTAAAAAAATGTAAGTTAGTGTCTTTAAAAGAAAAGCAGATTCAGAAGATGCCCTTCTCACCCCACCCCAAATTGGTCACATTCTTCTGAGTCTGCAGGAGACAAATACATAAAAGGAAATTAATTTGTACCAGTAGAGTTGGTGTTTGCATGAGAAGCTTAAACAGCATAGAAAACACTAAGCAGTTTCTAAATGTTGTGCTCCAGGAGGCACCTGGGGGCTTTTGTATTGTTTCCATCCATTCTCCTCCTGTTTCACATGAGTCACTGTGCTCTCCTGTCACGTTTTCTCATATCTCTGTCCTCTCTCTTTCTTTCTGTGCTTGCACTGCTATGTCTGTGTCACGCTCACATGCAGTCTGGTTTCAGGGAAGCCTTCCAGGTAAGAACGTATCACTAAGTGGTTGGCCTTCTTTGGAAGGTTGGTTGATTTTAGTGACCAGCATAAGTACTTGAAGGGTCATGATGCTATTGAAATCATTGACACTCACGTTTGTGTGAGATGACTTCATGGTTGACTTTCAGTTGCCATCCCTGTTGCTGTGCAGGTATATGTGAAATAGGTTTAAAAATGAGATCTGCTTACTGTTCAAACAGATGTGATCTTGCTGGTCTTTACAGTAAAATTTTAGAAAAAGGGGCAATCAGTGGGCTTTTTCCTCACTGATTTCTGGACAGTGTTTGACAAGAATGGAGAAACTTCTGTGATTTCTYCTCATCCCCTCCCCCACAAAGGTGTTGGATCTTGGACGTGAAGTAAATCTGTACTGCTAGCCCTGCTTTTGGAAACAATCATTTGAAATAAAGTGCAGTTTTTTTTAATGTAATGATTGAACATAGATTCTCAGAATACAAACTTCCAAAATTAAAKAATTCACTGCTTAAAATCTTTTCCAGAGTTGCCTATTCATTGATAGAAGAAACCATGCCCTTTCAAGGGCTGTTTGAACCAGCCAGTCAGTTCACAGCTTGAATTGCTACACTATTGCAAATGATTCCTCCTGTTTTACTACTTTGACTCTTCCTTTGAAAGTGGTTTTATAGACATGCAGCGTAATGCTATGTGCCTGTATTCTTCTGTAAGTGTTATTCAACCTGCAAGTATGTAGTTACTATTTTAAGGGAGTATGGGTGTTAGCAAGAGCTTGGCTCTGTTGCCTGCAAAATGTTTCCATCAACTTCTAATCCCTGAGGGCAGTGTTACAGTTGCATAAATAAACCTTTCTTAGGGTATAAAAGTATGCAGTGATTGAAATTTTGGGACCTGGCTGTCTGTAAACAAGGCATACTGTGTYCTGAAAGTTCAGCACATAATCCGGGCTGTGAGAGAGACTGTCTCACGTGTGGGAAACTCTGACATTACCTCATGAGGGTAATGGTGTCTATATTTTTAAGACCCTTAGCAGACAGTGAGAAGCTGCCGGTGCAGAGACACAGAAACGCTGAGAACGTGAAGTCACCAGACTCAGAAGCTCCCCTGGCAGAGAAGAGGAGCAAGAAACCCAAAAAGAAGGAAAAGAAACACAAAGAAAAAGAAAGAGACAAAGGAAAGAAAAAAGAGAAAGAGAAAAAAGTAGTAGAGGAAGAAGAAGAAAAAAAGGTAGTTYTCCAAGACATGCCCTCTGTTAGAAAATGCTGTTACAGGCTGTATATATTGCTGGGTGTTTTGTGTTTCTGTTGTCAAATGTGACTGTTCCTAAACAACAAACAGCTGAATGTTTTCAATTTTCTTTTCCTTAAATTGTAGTATATTTCTGTTATTAAAAATAAAACTTAGCCTTATCAGCAGACTTCAGCTTACATCAGCCTATGCTGCAGATCTTCTGGATCTAATTTCAGAGTTGAGTTCATAGATACTTTGTCAGTTTTTAAAACGGAGAAATTTCTTTAGTGAAATATCTGGAACTCGCCTTCATTCTGTATCCTGCCCACTGTATGTTTCAGAATTTTTCCTGTTAAAACTTGTCATTAATTGACAATTACTTGGAAGACTCAAATATCCTTTTTGTAAACCAGTCTGCAGAGATGCAAGTTTTCTCTAAGTTATGGCAYATGTGCTTTAAATGCCTGTAGATGTTGCACTATTCAGGGGTAGCTCAGTCTGCAGCCTATCTGACATTTGCTGCTGCCTCTACTAATTGTTTCAGGCAGTCTAGATAGGTAAATAGGAACTTACACTTTGAGCAAGTGATTTTGTAGGAGCCCTCAAATAGCTGTTGGGTGTAAATTTGCACCTGTCATCTATGTTCAGGACTTTAATGTGCTGAAAGGCTAACGTTAAGCTCCTTGAAGTATTTGGTCCTAAAAGTATTACAGCAKCTATCTCTGTGAGCATTTTGGAGAGATGCATTTTCATGAAAGCTTTATGTTCTAATGTGTGAATTTAAAAATAGTATCAAAATAACCATAATGGTTTTCTTTTTTTTCTTGGATTTCAGGGGGAAGACTTGGATTTTTGGCTCTCCAGTGCTCCACCACCTGCCTCCACTTCCCAGCCACAGGTAGACATCTTATTGTGTCAAGAGAWGGTTTTTCTGATCTTAATCTTAGCTGTGATGGGTGCCTTGTCATGGTGTAGGAGAGAAGAGCGAGACAGACTTCATCTCTTCAACTTACTGCCATGAAGCAGTGGAATTTTATCTCCCCAGTTGACAGGCGCTAACTAGAGGTTTCAAGCTTACTCTACTATGCAGATCAGTGGATAGAAAAACAGATGGAGCTACAGGTCATGATGGCATTTGAATTATTATCAACTAAGGTTCTATTTCCTAGTGTGAACTAGGCACTAGCAGTATTAATAGATCTGAGAGATCTAGATCTACGAGAGCTATGTAGATAAACAGAAAAATCCTCATGAGTTTTGATGTGAGATTTTTTGACAAAGAGACAGGGAGTATAAAGGTTCTGATTCCTTGAAGAATATCTGTGTCTTGTCCTGGAGTGATCGTGTTTGCCAAATTTCAGAGATCTCTAATGAAAGTCTTTGTTCCATGTTAGTCTAATATAATCTTGAAGTAACAGGAGGGTTTTTATGGAGGGAGATGGCAGGGAGTGTCATGGTTGAGATTTCTTTTTCAGCTGGGATTCAACTGTTTGGACTATGTTCAGATAGTGTCATAACCCTTCTGATCATCTGTGCAGAGCGAGCCTGAAGTGAGCGCTGCTGTTGYGGCTGAACCTGAAGGAATAAAAAAAGAAAGGGAAGAGCAAGAGGAAGAGGAGGAAGGGGAGGAGGGAAAGGTAAGTGGCTTAAGTTGTTGGTGACGCTTTTTGCTGTGTTTTCCTCATGTTTCTCCTAAATAAGCTCTTGAGGATTGCCAACAGCACTCTAGTCAGTGCAGTGTCCATTGGCAAGTAGGCAGCAGCGGACTATTATGCCCTTTGAGAGCTCTCATCACTTCATAACAAGAGGTTTGGTTGTTCCTTGAACCAAGGATCAACTAGCAGTTCCAAGGCTGCACTTCAAGTTAGTTGAAGAGATTTGGCCTTCTGCTGCCTGCTGGCCTGTCTATGCACAGTCTTCCAGGAAGTTGCTTCCTGTGTGTAGAGTGAGAGCTAAAGAGCTGAAGTGTTGATAGAGGGCTCATGATGTGGTGTCTGGAAAGACAGGAGTTTCTGTTAAGGGTTTGTGGTAGCTTCTTACTCTTTTTGGTAGAAATCCTCCAAGCATAAGAAGAAGAAGCACAAGAAAGAGAAAGAAGAGAAGTCCAAGGATAAGAAGAAATCCAAAAAGAAGCATCATCACAGCGAGGAGGAGACAACAGAGTCGGTACAGAATGGAACACTAGATGATGAACCACTACCAGTGAGTAACTCTGTGCTGGCAACTCTAGCCTTGGGGAACAGGCAGGAGCTAAAGAGTGTTTAGAGGGAAAGAGGATGACGCTTCAGAGAATTTAGTTCTGTTATACTGTGACTGTAACTTCTTTTTCTTTTTTTTTTCCAGCCTATGTCCAGTTACCACCTTCTTGCTGAAAATCCTTACATTAAAATGGTGAGCTTTTTGGTGTTTAAATACAGATAACTACCTCGCTTTTTGTGTTCTCTCAGAAAAGAGATATATGTAATACCTGGAATAATATAGCAACTTACATAGACAGCATTTAACTGAAGAATTGTTTGAATCACAGCAGCTGGAAAACTAACAAGGTTCCATCCCCATTCTTTTGATTGGCTTGCTTAATCAGTTTTTTGAGCTGATATTTTCCCACTGCTCAGCAGTACTGCGGAGCTCACACAAGTGTGCTTTTCATTATCCTGTAACTGTGTCAAATCACATATGCTTTGAAGCTTGCCATATTCTGGTGCTGTGCTGTTTAAGGTTTCTAAAGCATCCCTGTGATGTATTTATTTTTTTCTTCCCCCCTTCATCTGCAGACCTACGATATTCAGGGAAACCTGCAAAATGACAGTCAAGTTACTGTCTCTGTTATCTTTGAGAACAAAAGCACTAGCTTCCTGAAGAGCATGGAACTAAATGTCCTGGACTCTCTCAACACTAAAATGCTCCGACCAGAAGGGTCATCAGTACATGATGGGATACCTGTGCCCTTCCAGCTACCCCCTGGTATGACAAGCTTTCTGCAGGGTTCATGGAATATGCTTAGTCCTGCACTGCCCTCCTGTGGAAAGAATTGTTTGAGCTTTTTACTATTTTCTAGRAAGACATGTCCCTCTGCCTGTATGTTCATTACACTCACACAATGTGTTGAAGGTGAACCTTTTGACAGTATGGCTATAAGCACAGGTGGATCTGTATAGCAAGAGCGAAGTCCAATGTAGAACTGGGAGTCCAAGTGTCCAGGTTCTTTTTTTGTTTAAATGCATGCTGGCACACTTTGGAATGTGCCAATATTGCCAACTACAAAAATCCAAAATCACGAGAACAACTTTGCTGTGAGATATAAAATGAAACAGAAATGGACAGATTTCTTTCATACTGGTCCTTGAACCATTAGTCTACTCTGGATTTATTCTTAAGCTTTTCTCCACTATTTTAATGACAGAGGTCATTTGCAGTGAAAGTTTACAATAAGTATCTAGCCATTTGAGTGGGGACCTGAGCCAATGTAGAAATACTACACACTGAGATGAAGGATAGAGGCAGGACCTAGTACAGTTGAGTCACTGAACTACTTTTAATTTCACTTTTTTTGTAGATGAGTTGATTGGAATACTGAAACRCTTCACAAATTTTCTGGGATTTAGTGGGGTTTTTTTTAGCATTTCTTCGGCCTCCCATGGAAAGCAATGGGATCCTATTTTTTCATTCTGTATAAAACAGTTCTTGACATAAGCTTAAAAACATCAGAAACGATTATTTTCAATTATTTGGAAAGCCATATGTCTTTAAGTTATACAAATTGTGTAAACATATTGCCACTGTGATGCATTTTGCCCAGGTAGTCATTCAACCTCTACCGAAAACCTAACACTGTTGCTCTTCGGAGGCTCAAGAATGAAGTACTGTAATGCTTAATTCACAAAAGGAATTGTGCAGATAGCTCCATTCCAACTCCTTGGAAAACTTCACACTTAGTTGGATGAAAAAAGTGTTCAATACGTGAAGCTTAGCTCCTTGTGGTCAGTTTATTCTAGTCACTACTTAGGCATGAAAACCATTTTCTGACCTGACTTCTCCCTCTTTTCTTGTCATGCTAGGAATCTCTAATGAAGCCCAGTTTGTGTTTACACTTCAGAGTATTGTTATGGCTCAGAAGTTAAAAGGAACGCTGTCCTTTATAGTCAAAGTAAGTGGAGTTTTAAACTCTGTGCTTCTCTTTCCTTTGGAACTGCGTGAGGGAGCTTGACATGAGTGGAAGGCACTGCTTTAGAGCTTCTCTTAGGCATCATTTCATCTCTGCTGCACCAGCCCATTCTGTGATGTGAGAAGTATTTTACATGGCATCTTGTGCAAACAGTGTCCTGAGTTACTACGTAAGCATGTCCTAAATTGTCATTCCTGGCAGTGAGAGCGCAATGCGGCCTGAAACATTTGCCACACTGTCAGCTAGAAAATCACTGCAGTGATGCCTCTGCCAGGAAAGAGGAGGAGGGCAACCAACTAGCAAGAGATGCAAATTCAATCTCAATAACCCAAAGATGATTTGGATGCTGCTGCTTGAGACAAGGCTGAAAAAAAGAAGTAATTAAGATAGAACTAATAGGGAAGGAAACTGAGCAAGAGTGGGGTTAGCTGAAAGCACTGTTTATAAGTATAGACCTGGTTTGAAGAATGTGTGAGTTTCTAACCTTATTTCAATAAAATTATTAGTCGAGGAACTACATGAACAGCTCAAAGGAAGTGAATGGAGGCAGCYGTGGCTACTTTAGAGTCAAAAATTCTGTTTTAAGAGTTTCTTAAACATAGATCAGTCCTATTTTTACTTGAGAGTTAAGAAGTGATAATTTTTTATTTTGCGTGGGAGATAGTGAACTGTAATACTGCATCTTCGAGCACTAGTGGAAATTAAATCTGCTCGATATATTTCAGCAGGGTAAGATTGAAAATACAGCCAGATCCATCCAGTTGTGTCATTTTACTGCTCTAGATGCATGTATCAAACTTCCTGCCCAAATTTTGTCTCCAAGTGACATTATGTTTTAGTATGGTGGTCACCCCCCCCCCCCAAACTGATCCTTCAGGACCTAACAGGGTATATCTAAGGGACTCAAGCTTTAGCAGTCTCATCTGTGCCTGTTCAGTAGATGGGGGTGGTACCTCCTCTTGCTGCCTCGGGGCTCCCATTCATCTCCTTTCCTTTGACCTATTGCAGAATGATGAAGGTTCAACCCATGAAAAACTAGATTTCAAATTGCACTTCAGTTGCGCTTCATACTTGATCACGACGCCTTGCTATAGGTAAGTGCCATTCAGGAGGCACCTCACAACATTGGTGCTTTTGCCACCCATATGAAGCTGAGCTTTGGCTGCAGGCTGTCTCTGCAAGATACGCAGCATGATTTTGACTTTGGCTGCTCTTGATCGCTTTTGTTACAGTACAGTTCTCTTCTGTAATGTCYGACTTCTAAAACGTTGACCAGTTTGTTTCAAGTGATTTTAAAGATGAGGTTATGCCCCATAGGCTAGCACATGTAGTGTGGAAGTACTGGTGTTTGAGATTGTAGGGTTCTCCAGTGCAGTCTGGAGTACAGTTCCCATGTTTGTTCTAACCCCCTTTCTCTACTAGAGCTTGGTAGTACTTGGACTTGCACATCCTGAGATATCTTAAGGTCTGCATGGGGCTAACAAGGCAGATCTCACTTGAATTTGTAGCACAAGTGTTTACTTTCCTTCCTGTTTTGCAGTGATGCTTTTGCCAAGCTCTTAGAGTCTGGGGACCTGCACATGAGTTCTATTAAAGTAGATGGAATTAGCATTTCTTTCCAGCATCTACTGGCAAGGATATGTTTTCATCATCATTTTTCAGGTGAGTCATCTTCAATGCAGAACTTCCCGCAAAATTCCATATTCTAAAATTTCTACTGTGCTTGGAGAGCATGCAGCACTGGTCTCAATGTCAGAAGCAGATGCCTAGTTTAAATTTAGGAGAGGAGTTTTTGCCAATTTTGTAGCACACTAGTGTCTTCAAAGCATGTGGATGTTGTTGTCTGCCCCCACTTCCCCTCCGCACACAACCTCCTTCCTAAATTGAGCTCTCCTTTGGCTCCATGTGGCTTTTGTCCAGTCCTGAAAGGCACATCAAAGGTATCAAGGGAGTAGCTTGCTTGTAGTTAGGGCTGTAATTGTTCTCTGGAGCATGTRCTTGATCTCCAGTGCTTCATCCTACCTCTTTTCTCTATGCTTTGTTTCAGTAAGGTAGAAGTGGCGCTACTTGAGTTTGGACTGACAAGAAATTCCAAATTAATTAAAATATGGGGATTGGTTAAAGCAAAACAAATGGCTGTTTCATCATGTTCTGGTGTATGTGCAAGATGCTATCTGATTGAAAGTATTTCTGGCGAAAAGATCTACATTCTGATTAGTGCTTTTTGCCACAGAACCTTTGTAGCTTGCTTAAAACACATGACTCATCTCAACAATCGCAAAATCTGCCAGAGAGGAGCCAGGAGGAGATAGGCACATATACTATCTTAACCCTGGCTCCCTCCTCCCCTCCATAGAACCTTCTGTTCCTTGAGGCCAGGCAGAGCAATAGTTCCTCTTCATGGGATGCAAACATTATTTAAAAAGTTGCACAGTAAATTAAAATTCTTGCTTTCTTTATAGTTGTGGAACGCGTTGACTCTTGTGCATCCATGTACAGTCGTTCTATCCAAGGTCATCACGTCTGCCTACTGGTAAAAAAGGTGAGAGCGTTACAATGATCTGAAACAAGGTGCTGAAACACRCTAAATCTGTAGCCTTTCCTGCCTTAAAGGGAAGAGAAATACTCCCATCTAAATCTTCTGGGAGCATCATGGACCATTTGATTCATACGGCCCTCTAGCAGTCTTGTCTGCATCACTGCCAAACCTGTACCTCCATGCTGGTTTCCTGTTGCCCATCCCATACCTGGTGTGTAGTGGCAGCAGTGGCAGCTCCTCTGAACTGATCTCCCATCTAAGCCTCCTTCCTTCCTGTGCAGGACACACTACACAGTCTCCCCTGGCCATTTCTAGTCCACTAGCTTCACTGGGAATAGAGTTGTGCCCACTTAGAGAAGCTAATGGATTTGTCTTTTCTTTTTCTTTCCAAGGGAGAGAGCTCTGTATCCATAGATGGCAAATGTAGTGATTCCACCCTGCTTAGCAACTTGTTGGATGAGATGAAAGAGACATTGTCCAAGTGCTGAATATTCTTTACAAAATACTCCAACTACAAGAAACACACCTAATGTGTAAAGACAAGCAGACCCAAGTGTTAAGTTTCTCCCTCGTACGCATGTACTATCCTGGGGCACGTGCTTTTCAGTTAACTCCACCATTGTTTGTCGTTTAGACATTTTAAGGCTGTATGTTACCTTTTTATTTCAAAACTTTTTACAAACTGTGGTGTTAACCCTTTCTAGCCCAAAGAGATCCTGGTGACATGACTGGAGGAGGGAGGGAGGGAGGGAGGGGTGGCATTTATTCAGCAGCTCATGATGATCCCATAAACCTTGTCATCTCTGTGGAATTGTGGACTAAGCAGAAATTTATCAACAGTAGCACAGTCTGTTGCTTGTGCTTATTACTGGGGAAGGTTGGCTTGATCCTTAGCCATGGAATGTGTCTTCAGGGCTGCTGTAGTCGGTGTATATATCTAGCAGAGGCTGGTGCTGGACCTGAAGGCCTCCTTTTTTTTAAATTATTATTATTGTTGTTGTTATCTCAAATGTGGAGAGATCCATTGTGATCAGCATTTAAACATCCTTCATCTCCTAGGGCTAATCTGAATGAGCCTGGTGAGAATTGGGACGTTTTTGAGTTTGTTTATAGTAGTTGCCTTGAGCCTTAACCTTCTTCTAGTGATGATTGAAAGAATAGAGGGTGAGTGCATAAAACGCAGGCTGAAAGCATTACTGTCTGGTTATCTGCTCCTGTTTCCCCCCCACCCTCTTCCCCTCAAGAAATCTATCATGCATCCCCCCCTTGAGAAGTCTGCTGATGTGTTTTATGAGTCCACTTCAATTTCACATTCCAAAAAAGTTAAGAGTGTAGCAAGAAACTGGAAATTCAGAGGGGTCTGTTCCTGTTTTTTTTTTTTTTTTTTTAATCACTTTGCTCGTCAGCTGAGGTTGACCACTACCAGGTTAGAGAAATGTCCATGTGTGTGTAATCCCTTGTACTCTGAACAGACTGCAGATGCAGCCCTGCTCCTTCCCTCTGCGCTGTGGAATCAGAGATGCTGTGACATGTCAGTGGTCCCTGTGGCTTGCATAGCCCTGTCTTCACAGCAGTAGATGCAGATTTAGCAGCGCAAACACAACCAGGTGCCCACAACAGAGGTGTCCTTGCCTGGGTGGAAGAAAGGGAGGGGTTGATGAGGGAGCAGCACAGACTTGTGTTAATATTGCGGGTTACTTTTGAAGGAGGAAAAGGAGAGTCTGCAAAGTGAAGCCCATTCTGCACTGTTGGAATCATGTGGAATCACTGGCTGGAAGGGGATGTCCTTCTGTCCTTTACAAGTTTAATGTCCTTTTCCGAAGTCTTACTTTAAAATATTTTTCAGCTCTTTCAGTTGCAGTTCTGTACCCAGCACACTGAGAACAAGCCAACAACCGTTGGTTGCTATTCCCAAGAGGGCCCCTAGGGAGAAATTAGGCTTGTCTGCACCTTTCCGGCACCGCCACCACTCCAACGGGTGTCAGCAATGCCCAGTAGACTTTAATGAAAACCCTATGCAGGGAACAGGATAAAGTGTTGATCTTATCCTTTGGGTTCATGTCATGTACTTTAAGCGTGTATTGTGCTCTTTACACTCTTCCCATATTAGGGTATTTTTAAAAAGGCTCTGCTGTGGTYTTATTGCTAGGACCAGCTTTGTACTCTGACTGCACTTGTGTGCTGCAGGATTTTTTTTGCAGCAGGCTTCTGCTGGTGAAGTGATAGTCTTTGGTATTGGTCAACCTCTGCTGATTAGCTGGTTTGTGTATTAGAAACCAAACATATTAAAATTGTCTTAAAGGATAATCCTCAATTAGTGTTTTTTTTAAATTCATGGATGAAAACTGTCACTTTAGCATGTAGTCTTCTCTTACAGAATCCTGTGCAGTGATTCTAGATTTCTGAAACTGTATGATGTGTTACATTCACAAAATTATTTGCTATCAACATTCCCTTAAAAAGAAAAAGAGAACATACCACAAGCTGCTGTAATGATTTTGTGTCAAGATGATCCAATAAACTTTCAAAACAAAGTTAACTTTTTGGTTTTTATGTAGTCATTTTATAAGACTCCTCCAGTTTGTATGTACTTGAGAATACATTTTGTCAAGTAGTCTGTTTTGCCAGCCACTGAAATGCAGTTAACCCTGCGATGAACATTGTGTTACACCACTGTCAAATGTTGCAGATGCTGTCTACTGATCAAGGGAAACATTTGTCTAAGCATTATGTTTGATATGGATGTTCCTCAGATCTGAAACATTTGTGTCCTTTGGGGAGAATAAGGGGCATCTTGTGCCAAAAGCTCCGGAGTAATGAAGTTTGTTTCAAACACAAGTGSATGAGGTGGTTTCCCAGCAGCTAGGGACTGGCTTGCATCAATGAGGGGAGTCCTGCCAGTCCTGTATCCCCAGTAAGCGTAATCAGCTACTGGTCAGGTAGCTGCTTTGTCAGTGGTAACAGCTCAAAGGCATGAAGTGAATGAGCAGAAAGGAGTCATTACTGTCAGACACTGGGAATTTCTTCCCTGTGAGAGTGACAGAGCACTGGAACGGGTTGCCCAGAGAGGTTGTGGAGTCTCCTTCTCTGGAGATCTCAAGGCCTGCCTGGATGCAACCCTAACATGCTCTAGGTGACCCTGCTGAGCAGGGAGGTTGCACTAGATGATCTCCAGAGGTCCCTTCCAACCTCACTGATTCTAGGATTCTATTAAACTGGCCTTAATTTTGCAGACACCAACATTTCCATTCCTACCCATTTTGAATGATAAAGCTGTTGGTTCTTAGCCTTCTTCTGCAAGGCAGCGCTGCAAGCAATAGTTGTCACTTATACAAATTGCGGAGGGGGAAGCCTCCTTCAATTGACCCCCAGTTAAAGCTGCATTCGTTTAGGTTTGTGTGGATTGCAATTGCAGCTAAGATCCAAGCATGCTGGCAAATGAGAGCCCTGGTCTTGATCAGGTGTCCAGAAACTGAAGAACAGGAGTTGTTCTGCACCTCTGTTTCTTCCTCTTGGCCTGCCATCATACACAAACTGTGGCAGAAACATGCTGGTATATTAATATGAGGCTTAACATCTGGTACAGTCACAACTGGAACGGAGGCATTTGTTGATACTTGCAGTGCTTGCCAGTAAGACCAGAACCTGTGAAAATCAGACTGTTATAACAGAAAATGCCTGGGGATGTGACAGTCAAGAGCCTCCCAGCTCAGCATTGAGAAAAATCCATGGCTTGCCCTGCCTGCTTGGCCTCATTACCACTTGATAAGCTCCTGCTGCGGAAGGAAGCAAAGGAAGCAGCAGGTCATTCGTTTCCGGCATTCAGTGCTAACCCAATATTGCAATCCCAGGCTGGCCCGCAGGGAGGCTGCATGCTTGCCTTGCTGTGTTGTGGGCCTGCACAGAGCTGGCAGGAGCGAAACAACAACAACAAAAAAATTGCTTTGCAAGTGGGAGACTCTGCATGTGTTAGGAGGAAAAAAAAAAAACTAAAAACCAAACAAAAAGTGCACAAAGCCCGGAAGCACTTAGAGTAAATGTGAACTATTTAATGAGCTGCAGTAGCTTCACTGGACAATGCTACTGCATACAGTGAAGCTGGCACCAAGCGCTTCTGGCTTTGAACAGCAGGACTCTTGCCCTGCTCTCTGCATTTACTAAGTTTATTTTTACACTTCATATTTGCACACTGAACGGTGTGAGCAGGCACGTAAAAGAAATGGCAGTTGGCACCGTCCTTGCAGGGGCAGGGTAATGCCATCCTGGCTCTTGATGGCTTGCAACTGCTTCATGCCAAGTCTTGGACAGAGCAGTATTGCTTGGAGACAGGAGAAAACCAAACCGTTAGCAACTGTGCTGTCCAGCAACACGCAGGCATTGCCACAGCGGCTGCACCGGCTCCCCTGGGGAGTGGCACTGGCCCTTGCGCTGCGGGATCAGCTGCTGTGCACTTAAAGCCAAGCTGCCGGGAAGATGCTGTGCTGCCCCGTGTGCCAGCTGGGAGCAACGGGAAGCCCTGACTAAGCACCCAAAGCTTTGCACCCACAGGCCCTGGCCTGGCTCCCCTGGGTGGCTTTGGTYGGTGAGAACGAAGGAAGGAAACGAGTGGCTCAGCTGTGCTGGGGGTCTGGGTGCAGAGCTGGGGCCGTCACACCAGCACCTGCCCTCACCCCTTCTTTTAAAGAGCACCTCCAGCCCCTTTTGTGCTAGCGAGATGGCAAAAGCGTAGGAAAATGTAAGTGCATGGCCTGAGCGCGTGCCTCCTCTGCTGGTCGCGGGGCTTGGGTCGCTATTCTGCTTTCACTGCAGTTTGTTTTTAAGCTTTGCAGGGACTTAACGACCTGTGTTCGACTGCCCTGGTTCTGACGTTTGTGAAAATCCCCCTTCGAACCAGCAGCTGTGTTTCTTACCGCTTCTCCTTTCTGTCACTTTACACTTGCAAGCCTGTGCGTGTTCCCTCAGCTTGTCCTGGTAAAGCRCTGCTCCTCCGGCCACGTCGCTGCTGCCGACGGCCTCGTGAGCTGAACCTCGCCTGGGGCAGGACCGTGGCTGCRTCTGCCTCGTTTTTTCAGCATCTGGAAGGCGCGTCGGGCTGGGGATGCCCGGCTCAGAGGATGCAGGGAAGGGCGCTACAGCCCGTCCTGCTCGCAGAGCAGCGATGGCAGCAGCGAGCCGCGGCGAGCGAGAGCACAACCGCTCCCATCCCCAGGGCAGAACCGAGATGGAGAGGGAGCGAAGTGCTGGCCGAGGCGGCTGCAAGAAAAGGAAGAGCCTGGCCTGGAGCGACCCCAGCGGAACCACGAGGTTCGCCTCGGGCCCTAAAAAACAGGGGTRGGAACTGTTTGCAAACAGGCAAAAACCTCTCTGGGACTGGGCCGTGMTCTGATTCAAGTTTAGAATAACTGAACTGTCCTGAAAATGCTGAAACAACATATTTCTGCTCCTGCCTCCCTAAGGGTTGGGCTTGCTCCCCATGGGCACAGCAAGGAAAGCTCCTGGCTGCCGCTCGTTTCCCCCTTCGCCCTGGGAGTTGGCTGACAGCGGAAAGAAGAAAAATCCCAGTGAGATGCAAACGCCTGTTCAGCAGCTTTCCAAGCTGAGCAGTGAACTCGCGCTCAGGRCGGCTTCCGCCTCTTCCGATGGCGTGAGGAAGCGGGAGGTGATCGGAGATTTCTGCAAAACGCAAGAGCCAAACCTGCTGCACGGGCGATGCTGCCGCTGCCGATCCAGGAGCGGGCAGATGCCGGGGGCATTTCGTGCCGCCGATTTTGGACGTGTTCCCCGCGGAGGGTTTGCCCGTCCTAATCCTCGCGCCGGTCGGGAGGTCGGCACCGTCCTGCCTAAGCGGTTCCGTGGCGGCCTGACCCCATCGCGCTGCTGCCGGCCGGGCGCTCCATCCGTCCGTCCGCCCTGGCGCTCGCTGCGCCCCTCGGCCGCCCCGCAGAGCGCCCTGCCCTGCCGCGGGCGTCCTGGCCGGGCCGAAGCCTTCGCCTGGCCTCGCCCCGTGGCCCCCGCGGCCCCCGCAGCCCCCGCGGCCCCCGCTCCCTCCGCTCGCCGCTAGCTGCAGGTTTGCACTGCAGCTTGCAACTTTACAGGTGATTTACGTGCAGTTTTAGGCAGCGCTGCCTTAGGCTGCAGCTTCAGGCTGTTTGTCCAAAGCTGCTAAAGCAAATCCTGTTTTTAAGTCATCTGGTCATTCAGACGTTGAATAATTTTTATTTTGGGGGCCTTATCCTTCTGCTCAGACAGACCTCTGTTACAAACTCTACTTTTCTGTCTAGAAATTGCAAGGTTTGGTTTAAAACTATATATATATATATATATATTTAATTTTGCTTCTGATTTCTGGTCATCTCCCCCATTTTCAGGGCACCTCATCAAACATTTCTGTCCCAGTTATGATGAATATTAAGAGAAACTTGCCCAGGACCCCAGGAACAGGTGTTTCTGGCGTAGCACCGAGTTGCAGGTGAAGCTCGTGCTGCTTTCGCAGCGGGCTGCACTCTGACACAGGACTCCTCAGTTTTTAATTAATAACTTAATAGGTAATTCTAGCACAGTCTGCTCGGGGGGTGCTTTGCACCGGCTGCAGCTGTTGCAGCTCCCAGCCCCGCTACGACGCCTCGATGGCGACGGGCAGCAACTGCGTGAAGGCAGAGGAGAAATCCCACAAGGATGCAGCAGGTACCACGTGTCTGGGGCTTCGGCGAGATTCGGATGATTTTTTTTTTTGCATGCTCCAAATCTCAGGACCTACTGAGTAACCTCAGGCTGAAACACGGCCCGGCGGGCAAGCGCCCGGCCGCGGGCGCCGCGGCTCSGGCGGCTTCGCCGTCCTCTCCGACCGCCGCTCGCCCTCGCCTCGGAGATCGTTTAGCAGCAGCGTGTTATTCGCCCGCCGCGTCAACGCTTCATTCCCTCAAGATCATCTTCTCGTTTAACATAATTAAGGTTCCTAAGACTAACCAGCCTTCGCCAATCGCAAAGAAGCGCAAGTTACACCCGACCGTCCCCGACACGCGGTGGCGAAGCGCGGGTCAAGCACGCCGAGTTTCCGGCACGTCGCGCGAAGCCGCTCGCCAGCGGCGGGAGGCGGCCTCGCCCCGCGGCCGCTGCGGCCTCCCACGCGAGGAGACGGCGAGCGGACGGAGCCGCTCCCGAGGGCGAAAGGGAACCGAAAGAGTTTTCCCGCGGCCCACGCGAGTGTAAAAAGCCTTCGCGAAAAGGCGTTTGCTGCGGCGCGGGAGAAGCGCGTCGCGCGGGGAAGCCGCTGCGCGTACCCACGGGAGCTTTCCGCCGCGGAAAGGCGCTGGAACGCSGCCTTTGGTAGGAAAGCAATTGATTGCGAGGGCGCATTCAATTATAACAGGCTTTAAATTATGTTAGATTCAACTGTAAAAGACACGCGGGGCGGCGCGGCCGCCGGCGTGGGAGGAGCCCGCGCGGGCGGCCCCTTTAAGAGGAAGTAGGGCCGGCTGGCGGCGGCGGGGGCTGCGCGCTGGCGGGGGCAGCGCCGAGCCGTGCGCAGTGCTGCGGCCGCCACGAGGGGCGGCTCCTCCGCGGGGGGCCGCGGGGGGAGGGGGCAGCGCGTGGGCGAGAGGGGCGTGGGGCCCTGAGGGGGAGCTGGGGGCGCCCTAGGGGCCTGTGGAGGTGTCTGAGGGGGGTCTGTAGGGGCCTTCAGGGGAAGAAGAAGGTCTGGAGAAAGCCCATAGGGGCCTTGGGGAAAGAAGGGGGGTCTGGGAGGGACTCTGTAAGGGCCTTTGGGGGAGCAGGAGTTGGAGGAGAGTCTGTAGGGGCCTTTGGGGGGAGCAGGAAGACCTAGAGGGTCTATAAGGGAGCAGGAGGAGCTGGAGCAGGTTATATAGGGGCTTGGGGGGGGGAAGAGGGGGATCTGGAAGAGGATCCATAAGGACCCTTTGGGAGGAGAAGGGGGGGGATCTGGAGGAGAGGCCACAGGGGCCTTTGGGGGTCAGGAGGGTCTATAGAGGGTTGCACAGGAGGAGAGGGGCCTGGAGAGGAGCCTGCAGGGGCCAGTTGGGGGTCTGGGGGATCTATAGGGGCACGTAGAGAAGGAGGGTGCTGGGGGCGCGGGGACTCTGCCGGCGTCGCCCTCGAGGATCCCAGCTGGAGACCTGGGACCGGACGGGTCTCCTGCGGGTTTAGCTTAATCTGGGAGCAGYGTAGGCCGAACCGATGCAGAAGACCAAGCGGTTGCAAGTCTGCCGACCTGGGACTTTTCAAGCTGCTCGTTTCTTGTTTTACTTTTTTCTGCCTGCGCGGGGGGTGATTGYGAGCAGGATTTTCATAACTTCTCATTTGTGGAGTTACGGTCCCTACCACAACCTCCTCTCTGGCGTGGCTCAGCTGGGCGAGAAGGTTTCTGGCCAGCTTCGGCTTTGCTGTGCCACCAAAAGCCCCTGGTTAGATGTAGTTCTGCTGGCGAAATGGCATCATTTACGGTAGTTTATCTCCACGGTGGGGGAGGTTTTGGAGTCAGCCCCGTGAACAAAAGCATAGCTTTGCTTGTATTAGCATGTCCCGGGATACAAGTGTCTTTAGCATGATGTTGCTGTTTTTAAGTGACTTTCCTGAGTAGAGACCTGGCTGATGGTGTTGCAGCCCCTTCAGAGTTCACTGTGCAGCTATGCTCGTGGCATTATGCAGGCAATTTGCACCTGATGCTGTTTTTGCTACCAAAGACTCTTAAAATGAGCAAAAACGGTGCTGAAAGGAAGGAGTTTGCCACAGTGACCATGAAGAACTATCTTAGATGCTCCCCCCCACCTCTTTCTACCTCTTTCCATCATCTTTTTCTAGTYGCTATTGTAGCGATGCTAATAAATGTTTCCATTGCAGGTAAGGGCACAGTCTTGAAACAAAAATGAAGTTTAAACTCTTAAGTCTCATAAATACTTGGGGAGAATGGGGAATTCTCCACTTTATTCTAGTCTTTGTGAGCTGTATCTCATCTGCAGTCATGAATGAGAACCTGTGACACTTGAGAGTGAACTCTTGCTTGGTTTCAGTCTCTTGCTATGAGCACAGAAATGCTAACTTTGCTCCTGCTGGTATCTATGATATAGTAATCTCAACTCCTTCAAAGACTGTTTGTGTGCGTGACAGATAGGCAAAAAGAAAAAGGCAGGAAATCCTCCYGAGAGAGAGAGAGAGAGGAAAGAAGGATTTGAAGCTGCCAGTGTGCAGTGCAGATGTTTGGAAAAAGCATCTCTGTCACTTACTCCAAATGTGGTGAAAGGCCAGATTCCCTTCTCCTAGTGCGCTGGGCTAAAGAGTGGCTGTGCTTTCTCCGTCTCCATCCCTCTTCATTTAAAGCTCCTTTCCGMTCTGGAACTCTTTTGCCAAGTTCTGTGCAGGAGGGGATTTTTATTAGATGTCAAATTCCCCCCAGACACCTGTTTATCATAGTCCTGAGTGCTGCGCCCTTGCACTCCGCTTCCTTTGCAAAACCTTGGGCTTGCTTCCAAGTCCCTGCCTTCATCTAGTTTCTTGGATTGTGTATTGCAGATCATGGGTTCACTTTCTGTCTTAGTCATGTACTTGTGAAGCTAACCCGAGTGGGAGAAGGGGGCAGTTTATAACCTTCTTACATTTCCAGGAAGAGAGGAGGGAAGTGCTGCCTCTGAATTCTTGCTAGATTGGTGTCACAGAACCAAATCGTGGTGCTCTTGGCTTCCACCAAAAAGCCGAGTCCAGATAGTGGCATGTTGCACGTGGAGCTGTTTCGCTGCTGTCAGGCACGCCAGTCGGGCTTTGGGATGCTCTTTGGCACTTAAGGTTGCGCTGTTGGCTGTGGCAGAGCCAGGGACTGGACGCAGGCTCTCCCAGCAGTTTCCCTGAGGGTTAAGTAGCAAGTTTGATGAGTGCTCAGCATCTTGGTTGAACTCCTGCTTAGGTTCTTCGGCTGTCCCCTCATGCAGGAATTGCTTGCCAGCTGCTTTCGTGGAGGCGTTTGGGTCTAAGACAGCTCTTTCTCAGAGATCGGATGAGAAGCACCACACAAACGGAAGTGGCACGATTAGCCCAGTTTGCAAAGCTTAGACTATAACGACGCGTGCAGGGTTTTGTAACTAATGCGTTTCTGTAAATGGCCTGGAGATCTCTATGGCCACAGTACACAAAGGGGAAAAAAAAAGTTTCCCTTGTTGGCAACGAGAGCGTGTGTGGTCAGAGAAGGGAGATTGCAAAATCTCCCTAGTGCTGGATGCAAAGTTCAGATCTGCGTAAAGAGTTGCCTTGAACTTCTGGGTTTTAATTTCTTAYATGACAGGGAAGTATTCTGTGATGCTTGAGCCATGAACGCTACTGTAAGTCGATCCACAACTAGCTTTGCTGGAGTTTTAGCAGATTATCTTTAGAAATACGTGATGTCCAGCTAGTGCTTTCACTAAAGAATGTACCTTAGGCTGCGTGTTTATCCTCTGCTCTCTAGGTGCCCCTTGGAGGCAGAGTTATCTGCGACTCCTGTTTTGGAGTGCTTTCGTGCTTCCTTCTGGAGCTGATGTTATGCCAAAAGTGCTGTTTTGTTCACRATGAAGTGATAGAGGGCCCTTGGGCGAGTTGTTCCTTTGAGTATCTGAAGCAGGCTGGGAGTGGGAATGCCCGTTGATTCATGGGGGAAGAACAGACACGGTGAAGGCCAGAAAAACTTTTGCAAAGCTAGTGCAGAAAGCTGTCAAACYATGGCAGCTCTGACTTGTTTTAGAAAAGCCTTCATGAAATCACAAGGTACTTGATGTCATTTATTATTATTATTACTATTTTTTCCCCCTTCTGTTCTCCAGTCAAAGAAAAGGCAAAGACTGTGATGCTGCCAGGTGGCTGTATGTGCTGCAGGTCTTGCGAAGCTGGATTTAGGGCAGTGCCCTGCTTCAGTGCCCCTTTGGGAACGCTCCTGGTATCCGCCGTAGTCCTCGTGGGGATGGCAGTGTTGTACTTGGGTCGTGCGTTGGCGTGAGTCTCCTCAACGGGCACTGTGAGGTTTGTCAGTAGGCCTGTTGAGGGGAGCCTGCCCTCTGCTATTTGTCACCGTGGCTGGTGAAGGAGGTGTAGGAACCCTGTAGCTGTCCAGCTCCAGGTACAGGGTGGATTTGAATGAACTGGGGCTTTGGCTGGATGCCAGTGCTTCGGTTGCAAGGAAGTTGCAAACAGAGTGTAATCTAGAGCAGTCCAAAGGTTGTTTCAGTTTGAGACAGAAGCAGAGCAAGGTTTATCACTGTATTGAAAGCGACTTTATTTTTTCCTTGTCTTAATTGCAGGCCTGTTTCAGGGCTGCTGTCTGAGCTTTTTTTTTTTTTTTTTTTTTTTTTTTTTTTTTTTTTTCCCCTCCTCTAACTGTATGGCAGGAGGTCTTATGATGTGGTTAGGCTTGGGGTGATCTCTAGCTCCACATCAGGGGGCTCATTCCTTGTCTCTGCTGCCTGGAGACATGCTAATGWGTTGGGTTACTGCCATATCTCCTCCTGGAGGGGAAGGGCAAGCCTCGTGGGTATCTGCTTTCAGCGAGAAACAATACTGCTTTTGTTTCGAAAGCATGATATTAGCATGGAGAGAAGATACACTTATCGGGGGGGATTAGCCCTACCATGGGAAAGGGTGGCCTTGCGGCCAGCTTGTGCTCTGGTTCATCCCCTGTTAAGAAGCTAATAGCAGYAGGATCTGCTGTGATCTTGAACCTTCAGACAGGCCACTAAAACAGCGTGTGCTGCTCTAGTCGTTACATTGGCCGAAGACAAACTTCACATTCCAGATCTATGTCTTTTCCTTYTTCTTTCTTTCTTTTWTTTTCTTCTTCCCTCCCTTGRGTAGGTGGAGATCACAAAGTTAGAATAAATGAAGCTGCTGTTTGTTTAAAACTATGCCTGCACAGTACGGACAAGAACGCGGAGGCAGAAAGAAATGTGTAGTTCACAGCATAGACTTGAGAAATGTCACGCTCGTCCTTATGAACCCTTCAGGGAGGAACAAAGCCAGGCTGAAGGAGGAGGAAGGCCCCAAAATATGGCCCTCCAGACCTTGAAAAGAGAACTACTCCTAACATGCCGTCAGCCACCCACTGACTGCAGTTTATCCTGGAAATATTTGCCTGCACAGTTAACCTGTCTCCTAGAGTCATGACCCAGCTTGTCAGCTTAAAGCAGCATCTGCAAAGCCTGCAGCGAATTAGCCCTGCCTTCACATGCAGCTGTGGTCCAGTCGCATACGTGTAAGTGGAATCTGTGGAAGCATTCCAAAATTCCTATAATCTGACATTGCAGTGGACACACGTGTCGTAAGGCGGGGGGGAAACCCTTGGTCCTAAATCAGTAAGGTTTGGGGGTCTAGTAGCTGCTCCTGTTGCACTGCAGTCATTTCTAGGCTTTTAAGCGACGATCTTCGATTACAGAATCTGGTATCTGACAGTTTTGAGGAAGGGAAAGTTAAAGGCATGACCTTTTTAAAACGTTACTTTCTCATGTGGCTTTTTAACCTTCTATGGTTACTGAGTGGTTTGTCTGGAAGACCAGATAGGGACAGYCCGAGCTGGAGCTTCAGTTTTCCCGTACGCAGAAGTTAAAAGGTAATTCAGCTTTCCCTCTCCCCTGCCAGAAGTGTTTGTCTGGGCCCCACTGATGTTTGTTCCTTTACCTGCCTTCCGCAAGTATCTTTGACGTGAGCTCSCATCACACAGCACGTTTAACGTCCTTCCAGCTGTTGCTGCTTCGATTGCTATCTGCACGGGGTCTGGATCTAAATGTGGAGCTTGGAGTTGAGCAAGTGATGTCTTTTAAGATGTCTGTTCCTCCATCCCGTGTTTGATGGTTGAAAAAATGCCTCTTGCTCCGCAGGCTTTTCACGAACTGCTGCAGTGTTTAGCTTTAGCGTGAACGGGGCAGGGGGTGGGCAGTTGTCCAGTGCAGCTGTGCTGAAGCTCCTGCTGCTTGCRCAGGTGGTTGTGAAGCTCTTCAGTTGGGCTTCCTTTACTAGAACTTCAAACCCAGCTATGGCTTTATTTAACAGGGCTTTTTCTATTATTATATAACCTAACTGGACTTTAAAATTGGTCTGAATACATAAACATGTAGTATTCCAATGGAGAGGAAAAGAAAAAATCCTCCCCAAAAACAATTAAAGCCCAATGTAACTATTTTATGCCTTTTTATTATGCTGTTCCCTTTTCTTATGTGTGCGCCATCAGATAGACACTGTATTTGCATGGCTTCAAGACATGTAAACCCACTATCCTGCTCCTAAGCAACCTGTTTGCTGAAAGCGCCTGGGAGATGTGGCGTTTGCATGGTTTCTTTCTCGGGAATTTCAGAATTGTTTTGCAGCAGATTTAAATTGCCAGGTGGGAGTGGACGAAGACCAGCAGGGCTTTCTTAAAACTGACTTTGTGATGGAGTATAGAGGGCCTTTTGTCTAAACCTTGGGAATTTAACATTTGAAATGCACATTTCTAAATGGCTCTGTTAAGCATGTTGTTAAGGCCACTACAAAACCAGTTTGCAAAAGAAAAATTTGGAGATTGTCCTGCASAGGAACAGAAATAACTTGTTATTTTGGCGTGACCCTGTCTGGGGTTATAGACGTAACTGGACTAAAGCTGGTCGCTCTCTTTGACTTGATGCTTTCCCTTCAGAGCAGCCGCTGGCTTCTCTTGCCGGTAGTGAACATGGAGGAAAACGAAAAGAAAAAGGAAAAGTTCAAGGTAACGCAAGGCTACCGGACATCATCTCCTTGGCTCTCCTCTCCCWGCAGCATTTTAAAGGAAATGTGCTGGTCTTGTCTGGCAACACGGGAAGCCCCGTTCAGTTCTCAGCATGCTGAAACGCAGATTCTGTGTCATTTTTTCCAAACAAAAACGTGAGTCTCTTCACCAGGAGAGCGCACAGCTCCACATGGGCACAAAAAAAGAGAAGCGGGGGGGAAGGCACCATTGCAGGGTTTCTAGAGGGGAACGATTCGTTTTTGGAGAAACATTAGCAGCTCCGTCTGCCAGAGCAGATGACTTTGTGCCAGGCAGGAAGTTAGCCGACGTGGAAGCGCTGTCGAACGGGAGTYATGAATGGTCAGACATGCCTGCCGTGAGCCACCAGCTCAGCCCTCGTGTCCCATGAACGTTTCTCCTTGCATCTTGCCCCTGTTTGCACAGCTAAAGTAAGCAGAAGGATAAACATTTGGTTTTTTTACTGTACAGCCGTTCAAAGGAGCAGCTGGAAACYTCATGCAGTGAAGGCAGGCCGTTTAGTTTGCTGCCAAACTCGCTTTAGAAGTGCCGAAACCCGCTGTTGTCGGTGGCAGTGCAGCCATAACTGGCCTGATCCTCKCTCTCCGTATTAAAATTTTGCCTTTGATTGTAGCAAATGAGGAGCTTCTTGCTCGGAGAAATGGAGTTGGTCCAGGCGGGCCGTGGGAAGGTATGTGTCGGGGRAAGTTATGATGGGAATGTGCGTGTGTGTGTCTTTGGCTTTTTGTTTAAAGTGTGGATTTTGAAGCCACCCTGTTTACTTCRGTTCTCAGGTTAGCTAGCTCGCTCGCTAAATTCAGTTTTTACGTTAAGCTGCTGATACACTGCGGCTGTTTTAACTAGCTGGCGTGGGCATTTGTGTGCCCTGTATCGGAAAATTTGGCCTGAGGGTCTGGATTAGATGCAAGGAAAGACTAAAAGTAGCCTGGGGTGGGGGTGGGGGGTTGCTACCTGCTTCACTCTCGAAATGTCGAATCGTGGTGGCTGGCACGGGCTCGMTGCTGAAGGACTGCGATTAAAAACTGCCACGGGAAGAGCTTCCGGCCGGGCTTTGCGCGAGCGTTCGGCGGCGATGCCGTATGGGTCTCATCTTGCAGACCGGCTTTCCAAAAAGGAAACCAGAGGAAGAAAATATTTTGAGAAATCTATTGCTCACTGGGATTTACTTAAGGGCTTTCTTATGAGTAAGGCAGCAGGATGTGAGCTGCCTTGGAGCTCGCGGGTCGCTGGAAGGGAAGTGGCCACATGTGCCTGACCCCTCCCTGTCGGCAGCCCGCAGCCGAGTTCAGATTGCAGTCGTGCATGAAACGGTCCGGGTTTTTTGAGAAAGAAGGAAGCTCTTGGCCTCAGCGCCCGCGAATGCTTGCGGAGGGTCGCAGAGCCGTGCTGAGCAGTTGCAGGAGCAATCTGCACAGGCAGGAGRTGCAGGTAGGAGCTTGCTGACGTGCCGGCGTTGATTCTGGCTCCTGTTGAACCCCTGAATGGTGCTAGCGGCGGYGGAGACTGCTGCGTGCTGCTCGGGGCAGGCACTTATGTGATGAAAATAGTCATGAGACTCCCGAAGGAGGGTTTCGGGCCGTTCCGCCCCTCTAGCGAGGGGAGGTGTCTAGCGGAGACGCTGCTTCCATCCGACGAGGCCAGGCAGCGTCATCTCGGGGACGGCTGCAAGGGACTCGTGAAGGTAGGACGTTTCCAGGTGTCTTGGAGGCAGTGACTGTCTCTTCTTTGTTTTTTTTCCATACTCTCTCTGATCTGCTTGGAAAAGTAACTGAGAGCCTGGTGACCAGCTGTGTGGGCTTCCTCCACCCAGAGCCTACCTCTAAAATAAGGCTGTGCTGTGTGATCGCCCTTTACCAGCTAGGGAAGAGGAATGGTAGGGTGTTGTTACAAACAGCACTGCCCTGGATTTCCATCGACAGAAGTAAGTTCTAGGATGGAAATGTCGGAGCAGTGAGTGAGGGGAGAAGACAGCGTCTCCCTTCAACCTTCTTTGGGAAGGGCTGGCCCCTCGCCGTGCAGGTAAATAACCTCCTAAACTGCAGCAGCCAAGCACAGTGTTGAACCTCTCCTGTCCTTGGGGGGAGAGGTAGCACTGCTGCTCCAGAGAAAAGTTAGAGGTTTATTTTGCTCCAGACTGTCTGCTATAGAGTAGGAATGTTATTTTGTTTAATTTTTTTCCCTCCTCCTGCAGCAGTTGTGTGTTCTTGTGGGAGTGATGGCCAAGGTCCTCTCTGAACACGTGTGACGTGTGCGGTAATCTTGGCTGACTGAAAAAGAGGAATAAACAGAGCTTACTGCTTTTCATTTCTTCTTTTTTTTTTTCTTTAAAGCTTGCAAATCCCCTTCAGGTGATTTGCATGCCCCACGTCCTGCTTGATCTTGATCTTTCCKTTCTCTTCTGTGTAAAGGCAGGCCCTCAGCTATGACTCCTGCCTGCCTGTGGAAGGGGGGGTTTTAAGTGTGATATAATCTCCAAGTAATGTCAGTGATGCTTTTGGTCTCCATGTGTCTCATTTTCTTTCTCTTGAGCCAAATGTTTCTTTTAGCTCAGTTGCAAAAACCATGATGAAACGCACTGCATCCGCTTGGAAGTCTTAGCTATTGATTTTACTAGCGTCTTCAGACAGATGCTGAATCATCGGCGAGAGGATTGCTGCTCTGTCAAGCTCCAGAGTCGTCCTGAGTAATGTTTCACTAGGCAGAAAGCAGCTGTGTGTAGGACAGATACTGCCTTGATTCCAAATGAACCGTGGTAAAATTCKTCTCACCCTGCTCATGTGACAATTTCTTCTGGAAAACGTTTGGTGGTTGCTTCGCTGACGTGCGTGGGCAAGCCCAGGGGATGCTTTTCCCAGTTTTGCTATTCAGTTTCAGTGCTCTTCCCTTTGGGCCCTGTAACCACAGCTTTTCTCTTGCTTGAAAAATATATCCTTGTACAGCGAAAGGGAAGATGCCTGAGCCTCGTCTCGGGCCAGCGTGGATTCAGGGAGCRACTTCCTGAAGTCACTGGAGTTGGAAGCTCTTCAGTGGGGTCRGGAGGACGCGAGTCGTAGCAGACCACGGTGCTTCCACCCCTCGGGGGGGACTGCGCGGAAGGTGATGCTCACGTGTTTTTGAAGGATATTCCTTTCTCAGCCTCCAGGGGAGGAAAAGCGTTGCGTGCGAGTGTTTCTCTGGGGCTGATTTCCTGCTGGGAGCTGCTGCGGACTCGGCACCTGCTGTCCACGTTGTAAGCCGAGGCGGTTAGTGACTTTGAAGCGAGCGCTGCCCGTGTCCRGAGCGGTGCAGGTTCAGTACGGCGCCGGAGCTGGACCGGGCGCGAGGCCCTGGGGCTTCCGCCCTGCCGAGTACCGCTGCGTTTGCCGCAGGATGTGGTGAGACCGTGACGCGGCTCTTGCTAACCAGAGCTGCTGTGTTCCGCGGTGCGTGTCCCTCCTCGCCAGTCGTGACTTCCTCTAGCTGCCTCTGGTGCAGTCGAGCACCTCTTAAGGTTGCGTTTGCTCGGAGTTCGTCTTTTGGGGTTGGGGGGGGTGACCCTGCTGTGGTCATTTATGGGGTCACATCAGCAGCTCTTGCAGCGGCGCACGCAGGGAGCATGCTACATGGCAGAAACGTGCTCTCGGTCACGTTCAGCTAGTCCAGAGTGAATCTTTCATTGAACCACGTTAAAAAATTTTTCCATTTGTCTCAACTTAATACATGTTGTGGCCCAAGTTGTAATAAGAGTTTGGATCACTCTGCCCCTATATAGCATAGTATACTGAGCTCGTTCCTACGTGAAAAGCAGCGCTGGAAAAACAGTAAACATGTTCTTAGTGAGACAAACTGACGTGGTATGTGGTTTGGGTGTTTTTTTTTTTTTTTTTTTTTCCTTCTCCTTGCTGTAATTAAATAAGAAAACAAGAGGCCTTAGTTCCAATCTTTTTAATCTTTCTCCAAAGAAATACTGATTAGCACTGTGTATGATCTGTTAAAGATGGGCTGGTGTGCAGCAAATTTAGTCTTGGCCTTGAATGTGAGATTTCCTTGTTAATATTTGAGGATCGTATTTGCCAATATAATGGTTCTGCGCCTTTCTATAAATAGATTTGTTTGCTTTTTCTTAGCAAATGATGAAAATAATTGCTCACATGGGTCTGTGAGGCATCAGTTTTAGCCAGTTGTTGTTACTTTATTTCTCTTTCCAACATGTGTAAAATACATTTGTGCTACAAATAGGTTTCTGTATTGAGCTTATTGAGCTTCCATCAAAGAGCAGCTTGACACAAATTGTAAGAGGGGAATGGATGTGGGAACAGAGGAGGGATAATTAGCTGCAGATAAACAGAATTAACTTTGAAAGGACCCTGACAAGAAACAAATCTTAACTTATGTGTCCAAGACTCTCRGAGCTAATCCTTTTTCGTAAGTTGGAAGAGGAAGATGAGCTTTCCTGGACTCTCAGCCAGTTTCCTAACTTGAAGTGAACTAAACCAAAATGAAGAATATACTCTAAGTTCTCTCTGYACCCCAAGCAAAGTCTTTGATTCTTTTTAAAGCTGGTATTATTTTAGGATGTTCTGGTTCCGGGTGCCTGAGCTGTGACTTCTTCCTTCTGTCCTCCTCAGCCCTTCCTCGTCTTAACTTTGACTGCAAGTGCACCTCCTGTGCAAACAGCTGTTGTGTTAGAGTACATCTTGCAACAAATTTGAATGTTAGTGGAGGTGTTATAACTTCTCATTTTAAATAAATTTTAAATTTCCCAAAAAGGGAAATACAGCCTAGATTTTTTTTTTTTTTTTAAAGTCCCCTGATGCCGTAAGACTGTTGGAGCCTGGGCTTTGTGCTGGCCTAAAAGAATTGAGGTGTTGTAAATCCATGAGTCTTGCACCTTTCCGCTTTGTCTTTTGCTCAYGAGCAAAAAATGGCCCCACCGATCTGCATGATTTTGACAGTGCGTTAAGGCAAGGATCRTGGTGGTTGCAACCTGTGCTGGCTTAGTCCTTTCTCGATGTCTTTCATTTTGCTTCTTGCTGTTCCATCTCTTCCCTGTTGGACTGTCAGGCTGGTTCCCTTATCCAGTGTTCTGATGTGAGCACGCAGGCAGGTCTTGCAGGGCCCAAGTCACCAAACGGTGCCTCCTCTGCTTCCGACTTGACTGTCAGGGGAGGAGGGAGATGGGGCAGAGGAAAAGCTGGCACTGGCCTCCAATCCTCTTCCCAGATCTGGGGCAAAGGCCCAGATGGTATCCCAGATCTCTTCCTATGGGATTTAGACAAGGTTTCCTGCTCGAAGAGCTGCTTCTAATAGCTGCCCTTSTGTGCTGCATTGCAGATCAGCACGTGCTCTCAGGACCAGATGAGCAAAGAGAGATTTCTCTGAAGATTAGTCCCGTGCAGCCCTACCCCTGGAAGTGGTCCAGCAGCYGTGTGTCTCCAGCTGTCATCGCTACGGATCTAGAAAAGAAAGAAGAAGAGAAGAAAAATGTCCCATGCTTTAAAGCAAGTGTTCAATAAAGACAAAACTTTCCGGCCCAAGCGCAAGTTTGAGCCGGGGACTCAGCGGTTTGAGCTGCACAAGAAGGCTCAGGCCTCTCTCAAYGCTGGCCTGGACTTGAAAGTTGCCGTCCAGCTGCCACCAGGGGAGGAGCAGAACGACTGGGTGGCAGTGCACGTGGTGGACTTCTTCAACCGCATCAACCTGATATACGGCACCATCAGTGACTATTGCACAGAGCAGTCCTGCCCCGTCATGTCGGGGGGTCCCAAGTACGAGTACAGATGGCAGGACGAACACAAGTACCGGAAACCCACGGCCCTGTCTGCTCCCCAGTACATGAACCTCCTGATGGACTGGATTGAGGTACAGATCAACAACGAGGACATCTTCCCCACGAATGTTGGTGAGTTCAGTTCCGGTAGTAGCTGAAGGGGGGAGCCAGCACAGAGCCATCCCATCTGAGCCCTCAGGTCCTGTTTCTTTTCCAGGAGATGCTGTTAATGGTCAGCATCATGCAGGTCACTGTTATTCCTGATGCTGTTAGGTCACTGCTATTTCCTTTTGCACTGCTCAGAAGCTAGCAGTGTAATAAGCACTTTCACACACTTCGGATCTCTTCTCGAGTGCTAAATACCCAGAGGTGCAACAGATCTCGTTTGGAGTCATGGATAACTTACAGGAGCTAAGGCTAGGCAGTGAAAATAAGAGGCCGCTCTTAGAAAGCTCAGTCTCTGACATGACTCTCTCAGTAGTTCATGCTGGACGTGCTCTCTTGAAGGACAGCTCTTTTAGAGCTGATTGCTAGTTTAGGTTCAATGTACATGCTCTATATATTGGCCTGGTAGTGGTGACCGTGTGTCCATAATTAGCCTTTTCATTATTACAGGCTGTTGCTAGCTGACTTTGCCCTTTCCAGCTCAGTGCTTGCTGATATGCAGTCAGTTGTTCTGTGGCAACTGGGTGGGATGCTTACATGTGCATGAAGGGAGGGACAGTATTTCATCTATTGCCAGGGTGATGGAAATGAGAGCTTGTCTGAAGTTGTCTAAATCTGTATATCCAAATGCAGAGCTTCATGTACTTTTTGGGGGGACAAAAGAAGTTTTATGGTTTCCTATTTTGTGTTGAGTAACAATTGAGATCTAAAGGATTAGGCAGATACAATTGTTCGTGTTCATGTTCAAAGCTCCCGTGTTCTGGAAAGCAAGAGATGAGATGCAGCAGAGGTGTATGAAGTGGTGGAAGGGCCATTCCTACCTTGAAGCTAGTCCTGGTTAGAGGTGACATCACTCTCGCCTGCTTTGCAACCACCCTGCTTTCACACCAAGAAGCAGCTGGACCTGCTGCTCAGGCAGGGTCAGCTCCTTGCACTTCCCAAGCAGCCCTAGGCAGTTAGTAGGGCACCTCAGTTCAGCACTTGGACAGTTTGGGCCACGTTGGAGCGAGGGGAGTGGAAGAGGGTTAGCAACGGCCAGACAAAGCCTGCGTGTTCTTTGCTTGTTCGCGTGCCTGCTTTTACAATGCGGCCTGGCTGCCACCATCAGGGCAGGTAAGTCTTCTGCCAAAGGAAGTAGCCCCAAGTTGGAGATGATATTTAGTAGCTCCCTCCTTTCTGCCACAGCGTTCATCCCCTCGGAGCTCTGATGGGGTGCGGTCGATCTCCGTTTAGGAAGCATTTGCCTCCCCAGCTGCACGAGCAGCCGTAGGGCCCGTCTTACCCACGCCAGAACGGTGCTTGAGCCTGGTGCAACAGGAGGAGTAGGGCCATAAACAGCCAGTTCTTCAGGCAATTAAAACACTAAAATCTTCCTCATCTGTTCCTCCTGTTACCCAAACAAATGCCCTGTTGTTTTATTTAGGCTTTTCTGTTAGACTCTCTGGGGACTAAGCAGGGTATTTGTTTTGTGCAGAGAGGTGAGACAAGTTTCTGGATGCAGGTGAGTTGTTTTTAGCTTTGCTTTCACAAGATTGCCCAGCTTAACACAGACAGTGAAATGTTTGAATTCTTGCAGAGTGCTTAAAAGGTTTAACTAATCCTTGTTCCTCCAGAGATGACCCATGTGAACTTTAAACTGTAATATTCTACTAAGACAGCTAGTTGGTCAGGGACTGCTCTGCTGCAGGGCCCCTAACTAAACAAATCCTAAACAATTTGGACCAGGCTCAGAGCTGGTCAGTTCGTACAAAGTGATGCCTTTAAATGGGACCTTAATGTCTTAAATTTCTAACCAAAGAGCTAAAGGCATTTCAAAATACATGATATAACTCTAGGGAGTTAGCGGCGCTGACTTTCTTTTGGGAAACTAGAGTGGAATTTGGTAGTTTTCTAATATTTTTCACTGTTTATATAAACATGCCAGATAGGAGTAGGAGAAAACTCTATCAGACTGAAACGGCTGCTGGAAATCTCTGCTGATGCTGACCTTGTTTGCTTTCCACTCAGTTGCTTGCAGCAATTGATAGTGCGCAGGACTCTAATGTAAGAAATCATTGCTTTGAAAAATTCATCCCAAAAGCCRAAAGAAAAAGGAAGGGGGAACGGTACCCTGGGCAAACTCTTTTCCCCACTTGTCTGAAAATCCACGTTTTACCAAGAGTTATTATGATTATTATTTTGTCCCAAGGCACCCGTTTTAACTTCAGTGAAGTTTCTGATTGTCAGATCTTCCCTCCCAGGTACTCCGTTCCCTAAGAACTTCCTCCCGGTGGTGAAGAAAATTCTCTCCAGGCTCTTCCGGGTCTTTGTCCACGTCTACATCCACCACTTTGACAGGATCACCCAGATGGGCTCAGAAGCCCATGTGAACACCTGCTACAAGCACTTTTACTACTTTGTGAAAGAGTTCAATCTAATAGACACCAAGGAGTTGGAACCACTGGTGAGTAGCCAGGTGGGGTCAGGGGCTGTGCAGCTAAAAGGGGCACAGCTAAATGTTGGTGCATCGGAGTGCCTGGCCAGCGCGGAAAGGGCAGGTTCAAGGTAGAGGTGTCATGGAGGTTTTGTTTGTCGTCTCAGAACTGTTGGCCAAATGCAGGCYGTCAGGTGGCCTTGTGATTTGCTGACTGGGAAGTTGTGGGTCGGGACATGCAGGCAGAGCTAAGCAGAGTTGTTTGGACATGGATGGAGGAAGCTTATTTGTTCTTCTTGTCCAACAACCTCGCTGTGTTTCCAGTACCAAATTGCCTTGCTTGTGGGCACAGTCTGAGCCCGGCTCAGCCCCTGTTAGCCATCTGGATGTGGATGGGAGAATGAAACTCCCTTCTCTGTGCTCACTTCCCATTCTGAAAAGCAAGCAGAATAGCACCACCCTCACAAGAAGCCTCAAGGGTGGGGAAYGTGACATACTAGGCCTAAGGGCTGGTGATGGTATTTCTAAAGCTSTAGGCAGCAGAGCAGATTTGGGAAGCTGTTGGGCAGTGGGAGGATGTCCTGCTCCTGCCTGGGAATGGGGGTGGGGGGGAAACATGGGCCTGCCCAAACCTGACCGTTTTGTAACAGAGTCATGGCATGCCTGAAGGGGATATTTCTGATTTAAACAAAGGTGAGGTTTCTTTCTTCATCCCACCCTTGCCTGGGAATTGAGATCTTAGTTTATGGTTCTGTGTCTTCTGTGTCCCTTTGACAGAAGGAAATGACCTCCCGGATGTGCCACTGAGATCAGACCTTCCTGCTCTCACCTTGATGTTTCTTCAAGGACTCTGGGTCCCACTCCTGCATTGGGGACATGGCTCAAGGGGAGAACAGAGACATTTTGTTAAAGAAATCTCTCTATTTTTAATGAGTCTCAATGTAAAACTGTGAGATTGCAGGAATATTTTTTTAAAGATGCTAGATAAACTAGTTTTTTTTTTATATATATATCTATATATATAGTAATTTCTATAAAAGAAAGAAAATATTTTTGGCCACTTGGTGGAAATACTCGTCCTCTGAGGAGGGAAGAGCCCCCTGTACTGCCTCTTCCCRTCCCCTCACCGCGGTGGCGTCAAGCGAGCCGAGATGCTTCAGGCAGAGCCATGCTGTATAGCTAGTGCCGAGATGGGAGTGGTACTTCCCTCTGGACACCAACTCCTCCCTAGAAGGGAGGTTAYGAGGGGACAGGGAAGGACATGCTTGTGTGTCTGGATTCACTGGGGCATTACAAGGAACTGCTTGGTTCCAGCACTTCTTCCACTGGCTTTCGGTTGAGGCTGGGGACAGAGCTGCTCTTGTTCTTACCCTTGTACTGGGCAGCCCGTCCCCAAGGTCTGGCCCACCTTTCTTTCTCTCTTAAAAAAACAAAAAAAAAAACAAAAAAAAACAAAGTCCACGTTCTTCTCATGGCTCGGCCAGAGCTGCTGCTGCAGATGGATTTTTGTCCCCTGTGGAGACCATGGGGGCCTGAGCTCGGTTGTGCTGGTTTTCTCCCATCGCTGTGCTGCACTGGAGCACTCCTGCTGTGAACCTGCCCTTGCCTTTTACATCAGCTCTGAGCTGAGCTTCTCCCCGGAGCGTAACCCGGCTGTGGCTCCGGGCGCAATGTCCCCACGGGGGGCTGGGATCGGCGTTGGCAGCGTGAGGACGCRCAGGCCTCGGCCTCTTGGGAAGGAGCAGAGGGAAGCCGCTGGGACAGGAGTGGGGAAGCCTCTTCGAACACCTGCACTTCCCTTTCTCCTTGCGGTAAGGCTGACCCTGCCAAGAAGGAACTGAGCTGGTTGCTCTCCAGCCTTCCTTACTGGCTCTGTGTGGACAATTTTCTGRTTCCCGTGAGGGTACTAAACCTTATCTCTCTTCCGGAGCAACATTTCCCCGCTCTACTGTACACAAGTCTTCATAACCAAAGTATCTGGTACGTAGCCAGAGACCACTAGCCTTACGTGCTGCTCGCACGAGCAGCTCTGCTGTGTGGCGAGAGCTTGGCGGTGCCCCTGAGGTAGGTAGGTAGGTCTACCTAGGATTTGGGGCTTCCAAAAAAGCAGCTTCCAGTAAGAGGGGAAAAAAAGATTTTTATGAAGAGTGACCAAACTATACCACTAATCGCTTCTTCCTTAAAAAGATTTTTCTGTCCTGGAATCTCTGTACATACATGACTCTCATTTCTTGTACTATCATTAGGACACTTACAAATACCACTATAGTTGTTGAAAAGGAACCAATAAATTATGATGTATTTACGTAGCACGCTCCGGTTGCTGAATGCCTTGTGATTACGCGTTCGTCAGAGGCTTCACAAACACGGTGCTTTTGGACGGCTCGCGAGGTGCCGTGAGAGGTCGCTCAGCGCGGTCGCTGAACGACCCTCGGTGCGTGCTCCACAGCCGCAGCACCGCGAATTCGTTCGTCCTGGTCTCGCGCTGCCGCGTCGGGGACGTTCGCAGACCCCTGGGACTGGAGTTYGACCAGAAGTCGGGGCGCGTCCCCGTCTGTCTGCGCGGTGCCACCTTACCCGCAAGGCCGAGCTGTTTTCCCAGGCCGGGTGCTGTTTTCCATTTGCAGGTCTCTTCAAAAACCTCGGTGGAAGTGTGGGTAGATTGACCAAAGCTCTGCTTTTTGGCCCCAAAACTGACTTGCGGGGGAGGCCAGGAAGCGGAGTAGCTTTGGCTCCGCGGCTGCGCCCCCGTCGGCTCTCGCCGTGCCCCGGTTGTGCMGTCGTGTCCCTGCGGCTCTCGGGCAAAGGGGTGGCGGGAGGACCTGGGGCTGGGTGCGGTTTGGCCGTAGCCGCRGCCGGCCCTCGTCGTCCTGCCCGTGGCAGGAACGAATCCTGCCGCGGAGAGAGAAGGAAGGTTTCTCCGGGGGGCCGGACCGCCCCCCTCAAACCCGGGGTGGTGGCAGCTCTCGGCCCGTGCGAGGCCGTTCTGGCGCGACCGCGGGAAGAAGGAAGAAAAGGGGAAGCGGCCGGTGGCCGAGAGGACGCCGGGGCTGGTGCCGCTAGAGGGTGCAGGCTGCCCGCGCCGCGGCCGGCGCGAAGCCTGCGAGGGTCCGGCGCGGGGCCRGAGCGCCCGCGGCTCCCTGCGGACCGCCGGGCGGGCGGCGCGGGCGTTTCCGTGCGGGTCGTGCGGGCTTCATTTAGGTATAATGACCGCTGTCGAGGTGGGTGCGCTGCACCCTGTCCCCCTCGGCACCCCAGAGCCTGGCGGGGCGCGATGCTGCCTGATGCTCCCGGCGCCTCCSATTTCTCCCCGGATCCGTGGTACCGAACCTGGCTCCGGATCAGGCCCAGCACTGTTAGGGGTTGGGGATTATCGTCACCCTCGTGCCGCAGCTGGGATTTTCCTCCTAGAAATACTTACTCCAGCTGCTGCCAGYGACAGAGACGCGCTCCGGGTGGCACCGCTTCCCCCCCAGCGCCCCAAACCCACGGGAAGCCGCGGCTGGCGGCGTTCCCGCTGCACGGCTTCGGCTTTGCCGGCRGTGGGAATTTCCCTCCCCGCTGCGATTCGGTCCCCCCAGCGGACTCGCTCTGCCGCCGCTGCGCAGGGGATGCGAGAGCGGTGCCCGAGCGCAGGGCTTCGCCCGCGGGAATCCCCCGGCCGGGAGCGCGGCTGGCAGGGCCGCGCGGTGATTTCCACCCTCCCCCCCCCCCCCGGCACCGGCTGGCTGCCCCCCGGCATGGGAAAACGGGCCAGGCTGCACCCAAACCGCGGCACCGCGGGGAAGACGGGCTCGAYGCRGCTGCTGCTGGGAGCCGGGGAGCCCTTGCTCCGAAACGGCCCTCAAACCTCTGGATTTTGGCCTGGCAGGAAATTCCAGCTCTTTTTTTTGCAAGTTGTTTCTTTTCAGTTGAAACGAAGCCATCGCTCGAAATCCTCATCTTTCCAGCGGAGGAAATYTGCGCTAACCTCTCCGCACCGGGGAAATAACACAAGGGAAAAGGGGGTTTTCTTCCAAGCGGGCCCAAGCAACGGGGCCGGGAGGGCAACAAGGAAGCGCCGGGGCGATCCCGCTGGCTCCGTGCGCGCCGGGGCTCGGCCACGCGCCGCAGGGACCCGGCGGGCAGCCAGGCACCTTGCCGCTCGCCGGGGCTCGGCCGCGCGCCCGTGGGCCGCGCGGGGCCGGCGTCCCCTCCCCGCGAGACTCCCGCGCCCTTTCGCCCGCTCCGACAATAGCCGGTTTCCGGACCGGCGGCTCAGCCCGTCTCGCTTTCCTGTTTTCCTTCGGCCTGGCCCAGTGCGGGTCCCTCGGTTCCCCGCGTCTCCGAGCCTCATCCCAGCGTGCAAGGAAATTCCAGTTTTTTTGCAAGCCTCATCCCAAGGCCCAGGGAAATGGCAGATTTTGCAAGCTTCATCTCAGGGTACAGGGAAAAAGCAGTTTTTTTTGCAAGCTTCATTTTGGGGTGCAGGGAAAAAGCAGCTTTTTTGCAAGCCTCACCCCACGGTGCAGGGAAATTGCTGGGGTTTGTTGCAAGCTTCATCTTGGGGTGCAGGGAAAAAGCTGCTGTTTTGAAGTCGCATCCCAGGGCATAGGGAAATTCCTGTTTTTTTTTTTTTGCAAGCCTCGTCCTGGGACACGGGGCCAGACACTACCGCGGGAGCCTGGGGAAACTGGGGACGTTTCGCTGCTTTGCGCCGAGCCCCAAAACCCAACGGCCCTGCAGGCAAAGCTTCACGCTCGTTTGCCGCCTGAGACCCGACGCTCTCGTGGCGCCTGGCTGCGAGCGCCGGCGCTGCTCCTCTGCGGCCGAGGCGGCGCTAGCCGGGGCGGGTTGGGAATCCCTCCGTAGCGGAGCGATGTTATAAAAAGCAACGCTGGGGGCTTCTCTCTCGCTCGCTCGCTCTCCTTTTTTTTCCCCCTTCTTTTCAGTCTTTTCTGTTTTGCTCCAAGAGGAGCCGGATGCCGCAACTGGGAGTTTTGCAAAAAAAGAAAAAAAAAATCTGGATTTTGCTGATTCGCAGGGAATTCAGGGCAGAGCAGAGCCCCGAGTCCCCCCTCTGCCCCCCCCACTGCTCCCCTCCCCGCCGCAGCCAGGGCCCGGCCCGTGCGCTGAGCTCGTCCGGGCTCAGCCCGCGCGGGGCTGACGTCACGCTAAGCCGCGGGGTGGCGGTGGGGGGGAGGCCGGGAGCTCCCGCGGGTGACGGCGGCACCCGGGGGGGTCCCGCTCCGGCCTCCCCACCGAGCTGAGCCCTGCACCGCTCGTGACACGCGTGGCGGCCAAGCAGGGCAGGGGGGCGGTGGGGGGGGATGGACCCAGCGCTCTGGCCTAGTGCCCTGGAAAATCCAGGCGGGAGCGAGGACGAAGCGGTTTGGGG
>NW_028186549.1:363012-368445 GCF_003343005.1 Rhea americana
GGGGTGGTGGGGCAGCTCGGGGGCGGGGAGGGGGGCTTTGCCCGCACTCCCGCTCCGCTGCGGCCGCGGCTCCCCCCGGGCTGAGCCGCTCTGCTGCGAGCGGCCGAATCGCGGCTGCGAGCGCTGGGGGCGGCCCTGGCGCCCACCCAAAGGCCCATCAGGCACCGTCGATCTTGGGGCCTGTTGCGCAAGCGCCTCGCGCCAGGGCCAAATCCTGCTGCTGGCCGGGTTGGAGCAGGGGGTGGCGAGGGCGGCGCGGGGCACCCACGGTCCCACCGCCCTGGCGCCGTCACCCGTGCCGGAGGGCGACGCGTCCCGTCGCAGCCCCTTGGCCCCGGATTTCCCAGCTCGGGGAGGCGGCGGGTGTCCTCGGGGAGCACCGCGGACCTGTTGCTGGGGAGCGCTCGGAGGMGAGCGAGCAGCAATTTTGCAATCTTTTTGCAATTTTGAAGGGCATGCAAACGCGGACTGTGCGGGGTGCTCCCGCTCGCTCCGGGGTCCGCGGCGGTGCGGGAGCCTCCCCGGCCCCGCGGGGTCGGCTGGCTCGCTGGAGCGTGGCAGCCGGCTGCAAGCGGCAGCAGAAGTAAACAGGCGCTTTCTAGTTGTTTCCAGCCGTGGCGGCCGTGTGTGCCGGCCCCGGGGGTTAGCTGCTTCCCGGGACTCGATCCGGGCTGGCGCCCTTCCCAGGCGCCCGGGCACTGGGGCGGGTTTGGAAACGCTCCGGAGAAATCCACCTCCGCCCAAATAGCTTTCGTAACCTCTGAGAGGCTGACGGCATCTGCTCTCCTTTCTGCTGGCCCGCGGCGGGTGACGTCCCGGCGTCCCCCGCGACTCCGGGGGTGCCGAGGGGGCCCGTCCCCGGCGCCCAATGCCGGGTGGCATCAGGGATCAGGTTTTCCTTAGGGGCTGCCCATCCCGCTGCTCCCAGCGAGGCTTTGGGCTGGGCACAGAGGATAAATCCCAGCTGGATCCTGCTCCCAAAGGAGCTCGGATTGCAGGCATCCCACCAGCTTGGTTGGACCTCAGGGCCAGGCGTTGCTGGCTGAGGAGCTGCCCCCATGGCTTGGGTGACATCCCTATTGCTGGCACGGGGAAGCGTGTGGAGTGCTGCCGTGGCCCGTTGGTCCTCTGCATGTACCCGCTGCTGGGCYGCTCGCCCTGACATTTCCCCAACAGAGCTGGCGCCGTGACCCTGGGAAGTGCTTTGAGGAGCTCTGGGAGGGGGGTGGCTTGCTGGTTTGGAGCTCTCCCAGCGGCRCCCAGTGGCACTTCTCCCCCTCAACATAGTTCAGATATAGGTGGAGGTTTGGGGTTGGGTTGGTGCAGACAGCCTCTGTGCTGTGCCAGGGCTGGTTGCAGGCACGAGCCCAGAGCAGTGTCCCCATCAAGAGACATGTTCAAAGCCTTACTCCTCCTTTCATGCCTTGACTCGGGGCTTCTCTGCTGGAGCAGCACTGGTGACTTGGTGTCTCAGTCCCATCAGGGATGAGCAGGTACTGCTTGCTGGGGTGAACAGAGAAGGTGCCAGCACCAGGCGCACATTGGGGTCCTCGTCCTTGAGCAGCTTCATGGTGGCTCAGCTCACCATGGAGGTGGTGAGGCCGGGCTATGGCAGCTCATCCGGTGGCTGCCACCTCACTCTYATTCTTGCTGTCCTCAGGGCCAAAACCCCTTCGATCTGGAGTTCGACCAGTCCAACCACCTGGAGTGCGTCTTCAACTTCGAGTGCCCGCCCCGTCCTGGTGAGCGTGGGGACGAGGGGCAGCGCCCGGCCGGCTTCGGGGCGTGGTGGGGGCAGGCTGGGCACTCATGCTGGGTGCCTCTCTGCTCTGCCGCAGACATGCCGTCAAGCCAACCCATCGATATCCCCGATGCTAAGAAGAGGAACAAGAAAAAGAAGCGCTGCAGAGCCACCGACAGCTTCTCCGGCAGGTTTGAAGGTGAGCGTGGGGCGAGCGCTGGGGTGTCCCCGGGGCGGGTGATGGTGCCGGGGGAGGGTCCCGCTGTTGAGCCAGCGGGGATGCAAGTGGCGTGCGGTGATTTACGCCCCGCTGGAAGCAGCTGATGGTCACCCTGCTCCCCCAGATGTTTACCAGCTGCAGGAGGAGGTGCTCGGCGAAGGCGCTCATGCCCGGGTCCAGTCCTGTGTTAACCTCATCACCAGCAAGGAGTACGCAGTGAAGGTAAGGCTCCGGGGCACGGTGCCAGCCGCTCCGGGATGGTGCCAGGCTCGTGCCTGCTGCCCAGCCTCTGCGTCCCGGTGAAGGCACGGGAATTGGAACTGCTGTGGGCAAAGCAGGGATGCTGCAGCTGCTTTGCCCAGCRCAGAGCACCTGCACGTGGGGGTGTTGGGGCTCGTGGGCAAAATCCTGCTGGATTTTGGAGCATAGAGCTGGGGAAAAGGGGCTCGGATGCCCCAGCATGTGCAGTGCAATAGGAGCCTCAAATCACCCCCTTGCAATCACCCTGCTGGGTTTTTGGAGCGTCATCCAGGCCTGCTCCATTGAGGGGGCACTTGCCAAAGCTACGTGGCAAAGAGCCTCATTGCTGGTGGGAGCTCCTGCTCCGCGTCCTGGCCACAGGAGCCCCCGGAGCAGGGCCAAAGGGCCCTTCTCTCCTGCCAGCYGGGGCTGCAGCCTCTGAAGTTCCTGGTTTGGCCGCACACGAGTCTCCCCAAGCTCTCCCTGGCGATGCCTTGGGAAGGGCTGGCCCGGCTTGGCACTGCTGCCTGCGAGGGAACGGCCTCTTCTGCAGCCTTAACCCTTTAGGGCACCGCCGGCAGCTTGGCCTTGCTCCAGCCCAGCCTCTCGCTGTCCCCTCCGGGTCCCCAGCCCTCGGTGGCACTGCCAAATACCCATCTGGGTTGGGGTGCAGCTGCGGCCATCCCTGTTCCCCCGCCCCCCCTCCTCCCCCCACCAACCTGCTTATGAGCCTCCCCCTCGTCTCCTTCTGCGTTTCAGATCATTGAAAAGCGCCTGGGACACATCCGGAGCAGGGTCTTCCGGGAGGTGGAGATGTTGTACCAGTGCCAAGGACACAGGTACCGTGGGCGAGGCGACAGCCTTTGCGAGGAGGGGACAGGGTGCGCCAAGGCCAGGCTCGATGTTGGGACACCCGTGGGATCCAACCCACAGCTCTCCTGGGCAGTGATCCCTCGCCATGCCACGGCGCAGTGTCTCGAGGCTGCTTTAAATCCTTTATTCCCCTGGCCCTTGGGTTTTGATCACTCAAAACCCGATTTCCCCTGCGGGCRTCAGTCCCATGTCCCAGTTCCCCCTGCTGCTGCCAACTGCGGACCCCCGCGTGGGACAGGCGATGCTGGTGCAGTTTTCCGGGTGATGCTGGGCTGATGCCGGGTGTCCTTGCAGGAATGTCCTGGAGCTGATCGAGTTCTTCGAGGAGGAGGATCGCTTTTACCTGGTCTTCGAGAAGATGCGGGGAGGTGAGTGCACCACGGTGTTAGCCACAATTTTCCCCCGCCTTGGAAAAGTGGCTGCAAGTGGCCAGACTTCCCAAGCCACCAGGTGAAGTGTGAGCCCCTGGGGCTGGCAAAACCTGCAAAATTCCCTAAATCGGAGCGGTTAGGGAGGAGCTGGCAGYCCAGGAGTCCTGGCCACTGTTGAAGCTGGGTCCTGAGCAATTGCTCTGTGCTCTCGCCCGGCCCCAGGCTCTATCCTGACGCACATCCATCGGAGGCGCCACTTCAATGAGCTCGAGGCCAGCGTGGTGGTGCAGGATATCGCCAGCGCCCTCAATTTTTTGCACAACAAAGGTGAGCGGTCCCCAAAGTAGGATGGGTTTTTCTTTTTTTTGCCCTGACTTTACTTTCTTTAATTTTTTTCTTTTCCTTTTGCAGGAATAGCGCACAGGGATTTAAAACCAGAAAATATTCTTTGTGAGAGCCCCGACCAGGTGAGCGGCTGGCTGCTGCCTCTTGGGTGCTCAGCCCCTCCGCTGTGGTGAGCTGGGGGGCTATGGCGGGTCCCGGCTGCCGCGGTGGCRCCTAACCGGTGCCTCCTGCTCTGCTGCCCCAGGTCTCCCCGGTGAAGATCTGCGATTTCGACCTGGGAAGCGGCATCAAGCTCAACGGCGATTGCTCGCCCATCTCCACCCCGGAGCTGCTCACACCGGTGAGTGCCCGCGCGTGCGTGCCGGCCAAGCGCCAAAGCCAGCCCCCGGGGCCCTTATCGGCGCGGCGCAGGCTCCTGCGAGCTGAGACGGGGAAGGGGGGGGAGAGTTCAGCCCCGGCCGGAGGCTGCTGCGACGCCCAGCCCGGCACGTCGCCCGGGGGGGGTGCGTGACGGTGTGGGTTGGCAGAGGTGGGGAGCAGCACGCAGCAGCCCTGAAACGCCCCGATGTTTCCCTCCTGGCATTTTCCCCTGGGCTGGTGCAAGCTCTGGATTTCACAGTTGTAGAAAGTTACCAGTTCTCTGCTGCGCAGGGCCTGGAGAGTTAAAGCTTTGCAGCTCAAAGGCTTTTTTTTTTTTTTTTAATTCCTGTGGCATCAGCTGTTCTGTGCTTGCCGAGGCCTCTCGTTACAGGGCTGATTATCTGTTTGCTGCAGCTTTTTTTCGTCCCCTCGTCACAAGGCCCGTGTGGGCTGACGGGTCATGTGAGCTGGAAAGCCCCAGACGGTCCGGGCAGAGGGAGGGAAAGGGGCCTCAGAGACATCTGTGCCTCTCCTTACATCAGCTGTTAACCCCTCCGSCCCCGGACGGAGCCGGAGCCCGTCTGCTCGTGGGGCGGAGGAAMAAGCAGAGCAGGATTTTTTTGTTTTTGTTCGTTTTTTTTTCCCTGGCTGCCTGTGGCACTTGGCTGGTGCAGCTTCTCCCGCGGGCAGGGCTGGTGCCTTAATTAACCTCGTGGATGCTCCTTTGCATCCCAAGGTGGTGCCGGGAACTGCAGGGACGTCCGGCAGGGAATCATATCCCTCAGAGCTGGCCAGCAGCTTTTAAAATTTTTAATTTAATTTTATATTTTTGGAGGTGTTAGGGTGGGGGGGAATAGGCGCCTGACGTGGTGGCTCCCGGTTGAGATGATGCTTTGCCGCGGTTCCTGGGAGAAATGAGTCTTTGCTGGAGGAAACGGGGTTGGGGGGGGCGGGTTGGAGATCCCGGGTCGGGYGCCGGTTTTGGGAGGAGGGAGCTGATGCCGAGCGGGCCGCCCTCGCCCTGCAGTGCGGCTCCGCCGAGTACATGGCCCCCGAGGTGGTGGAGGCCTTCAACGAGGAGGCGTCCATCTACGACAAGCGCTGCGACCTGTGGAGCCTGGGCGTCATCCTCTACATCATGCTGAGCGGCTACCCGCCCTTCGTGGGCCACTGCGGCTCCGGCTGCGGCTGGGACCGCGGCGAGGCCTGCCACACCTGCCAGGTGAGGGCCCTTCCCCAAGATGGCGGCAGCCCCCTGGCATCCCCCCCTTCCCCAAGATGGC
>NW_028186549.1:369466-376905 GCF_003343005.1 Rhea americana
AAAAACAAACAAAAAAAAAACAACACACCCTGTTTCTAGCTAGGGACAAGATCAGGACTTTTCCCTGTTGGCTGGTTTCCAAGGTTTTTGCTGATCTTGTAAGTCTGGGGGTGGGAGGGTTTGTTTAAGAACTATATATATATATATATTTTTTTCCCCCTAAGGTATTAAATCCAAGCGTGAGGTTGCTTCTCCCGGGGCAYGTTCAAGGACAGACGCACGGACTCTGTGTTTCTTGACTCTTGGTTTCTCCTCTGACTTCCCCCCACCCTCTCCCCCCCCCACCCCGACACCAAAGGACTCTTTGTACCCGGCGGCTGCTTTGACGATTTCGGCTCGTTTCGTACTGTGAACAAAAGGCCCTCGGCCGCCTTCGCGGCGGCGGCAGAACCTCGGCTCCCCCTCTGCGGCTGCAGGTTTCTCGCTGATCTCCGGCGGGGGGGGGGGGAAACGGATGGAGCCCAGTCGGGAGGCACCTGCGGGCGGAGGAGAAAAGCGGGGCGAGCYGTTGCCCACGAGGGAGCGGGGACTTACTGAGCAGCCTGCTTCAAAATAAGCTATTTCCCCCACACACACACCCTTTTTTTTTTATTGTTATTGGTTTTAAACTGCTAGCTGGGCTTTTTTCCAGAGCTGGCATGGAGAAATGTCTTCCTCGGTGCCCCTGCCCAGCACGGTGGGCTGGCGCTTCTGAGCGGCTCCCGGGGCGGAGGGGGCTCGGAGGGGYGCCCTGAAATTGGGGACGGTGCCCAGGTTTGGGCGACGCGCAGGGTTTTCGGCGAGGGGGCTTGCCGGCGCCCGGCAAGACCGCCGGGGTGGCGAAGCGCCAGCTTAAAATAGCCAGTTTTGAGGGGAGAAGAGGGGGAAAAAAATAATTATTTTTTGGGGGAGCTTTGGCCAAAAGGCTGTGGGCTGGCTCCAAGCACACGCCTGTGCATGCACGTGCATGCRTGTTGCATGCATGTCCCCCTCCAGCAGCAAATGGCCAAGCTCCCCCTGTCCTACGTCCCCTCCGTGTCCCTTCCCACCCCAAAGCCCCCCCTGCCCCCTGGGGCCCATGGTGAGGGAAACTGCCCYCCCTCCCCCAAAACCATATCCCCTTTGCGCTCGATGCTTTGAGCTTTTTTTTTTCCTTTTTTTTCTTTTTTATTTTTTGGAAAAGCAGCACGCAYGGCTGGAGGGCTCGGGGGAGCTTTGCCCAGAGCCGGGAAGAGCCTCCCCAGGGGGCTTTCGTCAAAGCCGGTCGCTGTCTCAGAATAAAGTTCTCCGTTTTATTTTAGAACTGCTGACAGCAATACTATGCAATATACGTTGTTGGGGTTTTTTCTTGTTTTTGTTTCAGGGAGGTGCGTGCGTGGATTAGCACGGGAGACGATCTTGAGCGCTGACGGCGGTCGGGGGAAAGGACCGGCAATTTTGGCCCTTCCCGGCCGAGCGACGGGAAGGGCARCGCCGGCTGCCCCGAAACCGCCTCGCACTCGCGCTCTTCCTCCCTCCTCCTCCTCCTCTGGGTGCCCCCAGCACTGGGAGCCATGGGGGGGACCGAGGGGCTTGGGGTCACCCGCCCCTGCCCCGAGCAGGCTATGTGTCCCCCCCCTCGGAGAGGCCTCTTTAGAGGAGAGAAAAAAAAGAAAAAAAATCCATCTTGATTGTACATTGTTACATTTTATAGCTTATTTTGTTTTATCAGTTGTAGATAATTCCTTGTTGTCTTATATTAAGAAATACTTGAATGATGTACAGTACGCGATGCCTTGAGCTGGTATTGTGAAAGCTGTTGTTAACGCTGCACGCCGCAGCCTTTTTCTTTTCCTTTTTAAAAATMGTGGGAAGGAGATGGCGGGGGAATATCTCTGAATTTTTCCTCCCTCCCCCCCCAACCCCCCCCCAACCTGTGATTTTTCTTGGCAAGCCAAGCTTCCCACCTGGAAGATTTATCTTTTTACCTACCCTCATGAAAGGCTCGGACAGGGGCGCGTCCTTGATGCTGGAGCCCCGGCCCCCACCGCAGCGCTGCGGGAGCCTTTTCGGGCGCCGCTCGGCTTAGCCGGCCCTTTTTTCCCCGGCTCYGTGGCCGGCGTTGGAAGGGGACCGTGGTGAGGGGCCGTCGCTTCTCCTGGGGCTGGTTTCCCGACGGATGCTCCCCCTGACCCGTTCGGCAGCGCCTGGCGGCACCCTGCCTGCCGTGGCCCTTCGCCTGCCTCCTTGTGCTCTTGCAAAGCCTTTCCCACCCTGAAAAGCATCTGTCCTGGAAACCACCTTAAAAAGTCCTTTTTTTTTTTTTTTTTGGTTTATGTTAAGCTGGAAACTTAAGTATTTTGGCTCCCTCCACCCCATCCCTCCTTCGACTGACTAACTCGACTTAGAACTGGTTAGAAACTTTTACTGTGAAGCTATTTTTTTTTTTAATCAATATGGGAGGAACTTTTCTCCGTTTTACAACCGATGAAGACTGCCAAAGCTGGTTCAACAAGAGTCACGTTAACACGCACTGCTGGTTTGTACAACAGCAGCCTCCGGTCGGGGCGGGGAGGGGGGGCTGGCTTGAAAATAAAAATGAAAACAAACAAACTGAAAAAAAAATTAAAAAGAAAAAAAAACAAAAAACAAGCACTTTACTGTATGTACCAGGTGAACTGATACAGCTGAATTGAAGTTTTCCTTTATAACAATTGTTGATGCCAGAATTTTGTATTCTGTTTTGTAAGAATTTAATAAAAATGCGTTGAGACCTACGTGAGAAGGTAGCTTGGCGTGTCTGCTTGGCGCCGGCTTGCCCTAATTTGCAAACTAGGGGGAGGAATTAGGTGCCGGTTTACCGGGGAAATGTCGGGGCTGGCCAGGGAGCATGCCGGGACCCCGCGGGGGAGATGCTTTTCCCCGGAGACAGTGGCAGTAGTGAGATACCGCGTGTGAATTGCCTTGGAGGGGTTGAGTCTAACTCTTATTTAATCCTGGCTCTGTTCCTTAGTGTCGAAGCACAGCTCTGAATATTTGCAGGCTGTCCGAGAGCTGAGCAGGACTGGAGTTGCAGGAAAGGCTGTTTTGGACCGGTCCTGCCGGGCTGTCAGGTCCTGGCTCCGCAAGCCACAAACATGAGCTGGCAGCGGCTGCAGCGGTGGYGTGAGCTGTTGGGTCCCCGAAGGGGTTGGGAAGCACCCAAGGGTGGAGGAGAAAGGCAGGGAAGGGCTGCAGCAACACTGGCTTCTTTCCTTCCATGGCTAGGGAGGACCTGATTTAATTCATTTAATGCAATTTAATTTTTTTAAGTCTGTTTTTGCCCAGGAAGAAGGGTTTGCAGCCCCGTCCCYGTGCTGGCGAGCTGCGAGCTGCCCTGCTCTACTCGGGTATTGCATCCAAGTTGGGATGGGGGTTGGAGCTCCCCAAACCCTTCCTCTCCTGCCCTTTGCTTGTGGCCTGTCCCACAAAACACCCTCCCCTCGTCACCAGAGAGGTCGCCCAGATGCCAGGTTTCGCTGCTGAGGCCAACTCACATTTTATTTTTTAATCTTTGGGGTTTTTTTTTTGCAAAAATTATTCCCCTGTGGTTTCCTGGGCTTCCCCACCCCTCCGGGCAGCGCCCGCTGTTTGGAAACCCTTTAAGAGCAGCGCTGACCGTGGGGCCGTGCCGGTGCTCGGGCGTCCTCCCAAAACAGGCTCTCCCGCCGGGCGACAGGTAAATAAGCCGTGCGCGGGAACGGAGGCGAGCCGCGGGGCGCCCGCCGCGGCCCGTCTCCGGCTCTCCGGATCCTCTTCGGACACGGCGAGCAGCGGCGGAGGGCGGCCGGGTGGGCAAAGCATCTTCATCATTTCGGGGGAGCGGGGAGGGGGTGGGTAAGCCTGGCTGTACAGACTGCAGAGGATCTGGGTAAATACCCCAAGTCTTGATAAATCACTCGGAAAAAAAAGCAAACAAACAAGCAAACAAAAAAAATCAAAGGGAAAGCTGTGGGGTCCCGCAGCCCCAAAYGCCTCCCCTAAATGTGCGGTGCCCCCGAGCAACCTCGGCCACGAGGAGAGGAAGGAGGGACAGTGGCTCTGCGCAGAGCAAAGCGTTTCATTTTCCTTCTTACGCTTTTAAATTGATTTACAGGGCAGGAACAAACTGGTGTGACGTTTGCAGCAATGCCTGCTCCTGTCCAGGCAACCAAAACAAACTGGTTTGACCTTTTTTTTTTTTTTTTCTTTTTCCTAGAGGTTTGGCAAGGCTCATTTTATTCCTATCCTCAGCTGTGCCTGTCCCTGTCCTCCTGGGAGCTTGGTTTATTAATATAATCCCTTTCGGAATGAGTTGCTCAGCCAGGTTCGTCTAGCTACATATTCCTTTGCTTGGGATATATATTACAAATATATATATATATATATATATATTTTGCCTCTACAAGTTAAAGAAATGTCAGGTGTCCTCTGCCATCAAGCTCTCTGGTCGCACTGTTTCCACTACCCTCATCCTCTTGCAGCTTGTCCTCATGCAACCGAGAACCTTTATTTCCAGCCCTGGTATTTGGGCAACCTGCTCCAAAAGAATTAACCGGGATCCTCCGCCCAGAGCTATTACTATGGTTAGGGTTTCTATCACGTTATGATTCCTTATCAAAACCCAGCCGAAAATAGCGCTGCCTTTCACTGAGCGCCTGATTTGTGAAGAAATCTGTCGGCTATTGCATCCAGGAATAACAGAGCCTTACCATTTTCAGGAGCGTTTGTGCTCGGATTTATTTCTGGTGTGTTAAAGTCTCCCGTACAGCGCTGTTGTGGATTGTGTTTCGTTGTCTGGTGACGCTGCAGTGAGCTTTAGTGCTCCGGTCCTGGGACGCTGTAGCAAACGCCTTGCCCCATCCCGCAGAGCTTCTGCTCTGCTCCTTTGCCGAGGTGACGGTGACCCAAACAGCTTTACGTGCTGGCCACGTTAGCCCTTCTTTACGCTGGGCCTGGTTTTAGCTGCTGGATGCCACCATGGTATGAATCATCCTTATTCATCACACGGTGGATAAATAGGATCTGTCTAACGAGCTGCGGCGTGGCCCATACGATGGGTCAGAGATGGAGCGAAGGTGCCCAGGAGCTCGGAGGCGAATGGCTCCAGCGGCTCCGACTGCAGTCAAGGCTGGTGAAGAGATAAGAGCTCCGCCTGCCCAATACCACTCGCCAGTCCCAGATCAGCAGGGGGCTCCAGGGGAGGGTGTTGAACCCCCTCCTTGTGTTTTGGAAAACCCTCCCTGCGAGATGCACCAACCCCTCACGTCATTTCTTGAGGATGGCCCAGCCTTGGATTCGCTGGGATTTGGGATGAGGAATACAGCAGGAGAGACTTTGTCTTCCTCCACCTGTGTTCCCACTAGCAGTGGCAGGGTGGATGTTCAAACACCTCCCTGCACAGGACCAGCCCTTGGCCAGGGCTTTTTCTGACCCTCATGGAGCTGAAGGGCTGCAGGGACACACTGGCCCATGCTCATCTGCCCAGGGAAAAGCCAATGCGGGTGCAAGAAACAGCAGTGTCCAAGTCTTCCAGGTCTCTCCTGGGGTGCATGCAGCAGTCTTTAGCTCCCTCTAACGTTTATGGCCCGAATGAAGCATCTGACGGCCTACGAGGACCAAGCTAGGGCTGGATGGACTTTGTACTGGCAGCTGCCAGATATGTGGATATTGCTTTTACAAGTAAAACTACAGTGCTGAGATGCATAGAAACAGCCTATCCAGCAATGGGGCATGAGTCTGCAATATGTTGAGCAAACAGCAGGAACGACATGAAGTTATAAAGATAATACTTCTGTATTTAATGCTCAGTTACTATTAACATAAGAAAGATTTCAAATGAAATACATTCCCTTAAAATAAGGCTCTTACTCACTGCGACATGCACAGACTCTACACCAGAAGGGAATGTAACAACGGTCAGCTCTGAACTCCAGCGTAACTGTGGTTGCAGGAGTTTCCCAGATTAAGTGATCTGAAGTGTAACCCTGCTTTAAAAAAAAAAACAGTAGAAACCTGCCAGTGGGGTAGATTCCACCACACCCGTACCTACTGCAGCAGTTGTCCTCCCTCCTAAAACAAAGCACGGCCCTCGGAGCTGCTCTTCAACCAGTTAGCAGAACTTTTTATTGCCTCCTCTGTTAGATACAGGGAGAGGCTCTTACTGAAGTTTTTGTACTTTATGTAGTTACGAATTGCTGCCAGCTCACCCCTTAACCTTCTTTTGGTTAAGCTACACATTGCCCTTCTGGTGTTTCTGATGAGAAGGAGTATTTTTCCAAGACTTTTGTCATTTTTGATCAGTGTCAAAATGGGAGCTCAGGACAAATGCTCTGCTGTGGGGCTCCGGGCAAGCACGACGGTTGCTCTCTGCTGGGGCTCTTAAGCRGCACTTTGGTATCAAAATCTTTCTGTGCTGTAACACGGGACTTGACCACAGATCTATTAGCTCTGGAAACTCTCATAAGGCTAAACCCTTACTTTGTCTCTACCAGAACCAATTTGTGTATATTTGTTTAACATTACTATAYGTAACAGAGCAGGAATAGTCATTTGAGGACATGATACAAAACCAGACTGGCAGCACTCGATCAAAAACAACAGTGCTATAATATCACTGGGATATGCCATGGCAACAGCTGGCTATAGTGATTGATCCATGAAAGTCCCGAGCTATGAAAGGGTCTCCAAGCCCAAATCAATATAAATAGCATGTCATCATGCATTAAAGAAATGATAATGCAAAAACAATAATGCAAAATCGCAGAGAACAGAAAGGGAGGACACGATGTCTCCTTGCTCAATAGGTACCGAACATGTTGAATCGAGGACCACACAGTTGCTCACAAATGCATGTGCACACACCTCAGAGAGGAACATAGATCAGGGAGCAGACAACAGAGAAAGGGGGAATGTAATTACCCCATGAAGAATAAATCACCTTTGCTTTAATGGTTCGGTTACTGAGATCACAGTAAGGCAACAACAGAACCTCTTAATTAATTTTCTGCCTTACAGATTCCTCCTGTCCTCTGTGCCACTTTATACCTCACGCTGGCTGGCAAAGAGATAAATATCTGTTGTTGTCTGCAGGCCAGCATGCATTTCTGCTGAGCTATCTTGCAGGGCAGGGGAAGGGAGCGCACTGACATCTCGCAGGATCTCCATGGCCACAGTGAGGTGGCAGCAGCACATAATCAGGTGAGGGATTAGGCCTGCGTGGAGCAGCCTTTCCTGCRCGAAGGAAGCTCCTTCGTTAGCAGGCGGTAACACTGTGCTCGCGGGCAAGCAGGCCCTGTGCGTCAGCAGAAGCAGCCAGTCCCTCCGGGCWAATTCTTCTGAGGAATTACCGGGCAGAAATCACCCCGTCCTTGGGACGCCAGGGTCTCTGCTCTGCAGGAAAAGGTGGTTTGGAAGAGTAGGAAGGTGACATAGGAGCCCCCCTCGCACCCAACCCTCTGCCC
>NW_028186549.1:378844-403967 GCF_003343005.1 Rhea americana
GGGGTGAGGGGGGAATATGCTGCCAGCAGCTGGCCCGGGTGCTGTGGGGTGCCCCGGGGAGACCCGGCCAGCTGTGGGATGGCGGGTGCCCTCCCTGCCCCACGGCTGGGCGCTGGGGGGGAGGAGAGGGGCTTGGCACCGGTGAGGAGCCCCACTGCGGGACAGGGATCAGGGATGGCTGTGGCTCCCCGGCACCTTCTGGGGAACGATGTGCCACCGGCCACCACCGGGGCGTTCTGGTCCTCTCTCCCTTCCCAAGAGCAAAAATAGGGATCACATAACTTCGCTCCATGTTTTATCTGTTGTTGGGAGCCGCTAGCCAGAGGATGCGCGCCCCAGTGGTAACGTGATAGCCAGGCCCGTCTGCGCTCCGCCAAACCCCGGCCTCCGACACCTCCGAGATGGCAGGGATGGATGGAGCAGGGATCGCCGGGTCTGCGGCACGCAGGGATCCAGAGCCACAGCTCAGTGTTTCACGTGGTGGTGTGGACATGCTTAGGGGTGACTCTGCTTTTTGGCTTGATGGGCTGTTGTTGCGTCAGATCCCTCCAAACTCTCAGATTTGACTTAATGTTTCTTAATGTRCTCACCAAATCATATGATGGGGTCTGACTTCCAGTTGTGCAGCGTTTTCCCTGGAGGGTAGGTGCGACCGAGGGGTGCTGGATGAGCGGCCAGCAGAAGCGCAGCAGGAAAAAACAAATCCGTAGATGTCCCTCCGAAGCAATCCTTGTTTTTATATAGGTGGCGGAGGAGAGGAAGAATATTCTCCGAGATCGTTTGCTCCTCGCCAAAAGAAGCAGGGGTTTGTGTGTGCAGTGGGGCAGAAGGGAAAGAGTAATGATTTGAGAAAGCAAATTCTGTGGTAGAACGGCAGAAACTGGTTTTTAAAAATAATCACTAGGGAGCCTGTGCTGAAGGCCCGTATTTTTGTGGGGGGTAATGGCACCRCCACTGTAATGCAAAACCCTCGCTTCTGAAAGCGTTGTGCTGAGAACGACATCTGAACGTGAGCTGGCTACTCTGGGTTAATGTTTAAGGCCAAGCTGCCATTTAGGAATTTGCAGTTCTGAACTGGTTCCTCGCTGARGAGTTGGAAACTGCCTCCACCTGGATAATACAAAACTGATCTGGCTAACTGACCTTCGATGCTTCTTGGGGCAGCTCCTTTCAATTGCACCGCAGTTGTTTGGGACTGTTTTGGTATTAAGGAGGCAGGATTAGTTCTTTTATGATTTGAAGCATAATTAGTGTTTGAGTAAGCTCGCTCCTGTCCTGAGAACTGGGTGGGGAGGGGCAATGTTCAGCCTGGAAATAAGTGGAAAATAAATTAAGCTTTAAAAAAAGAAAACAGCCCCAAAGTGAAATGCTGCTTAATTGCTCTGAAATCCATCTGGCACTCTGGATGTTGAAGATAGAATAGTGTGTGTCATGCTCTGACATCCTGGTTATGGATTAGATGGATTTTAGTAAAACTTGCCTTTGTGATATTACATTTGGGATATCCTGATGATTCATGAAGTACTGTGGTTATTTTGGAAGCAGAGGGCTTAAAATAAAACCACCCAGACCCCTTCTGTGCTCAGTTCTCCCACAGCAGCTTGACAGCAGCAGATATTTTGTACTGGAGTTTAGGTGCAAAGAAGTTACGAATTTAATTTGAGAGGTGCTGTATTGCTTCAGCTTATTTGCAAGGGCTGATGTTCATGCTTTGCTATTCGGTGTCTGAAATCGTGCCAATTAACAGGTAAATATTTCTGCAGTCTGATCTTACTGCAGTAATTTTCAGGCCAGTCCAGGCCGGGTATAAAGAGTAGGAGAATATCCTAAATGGAGGTCTTGAACAGCGGCTGGTAGTGCCTTGAGAAGTGGTCCACAAAATCTCATTGATGAGCCTAGCCCTTGCAGTATTTGCCATGGTTGTGTGGCACGTTAGAAATCGTCAAGTTTGGCAGTAACCTGGATAGCGCAAAATAATCTGAGAGCTGCGGTCCTGCGAGCGCTGGATGTGATAGCGTGGCTCCTCTCTCTTTGGGCGCCTCCAAGAAAGAGCAGAGCAGGGATGGCGCATCAGGGGTTTCAGGGCATGAAGTGATGCACAGGCTGGCTGATCGTAGACCACAGGTGATGTTATCCAGGCCTGGTGGTAATGTGGGCGAGAGGAGAATGACATAGTCAGCTATACGTTAAGGTATGTTTAAGAGAGCGTGGCAAGTTCATGAGCTTGTGTAAAGCCGTAGAGGTAGGAGCAGACATCAGATATGTCACGTAGCTGCTGAGAGCAAACTTTCATTTTGTCTATGAAGGCACTGTTGGGAGAAGAAAGGTTCATATTGCCAAGCGTCTGGGAAACATCCACAGCCTTAAGAAGATCAGACGTAGCCCACCTTCAGGAGGCTCCAAAGCCTGCAGAAACAGCTCGCGTACCCTGGAACGAGCCTGATCTTGAGGCCATTGGCTTGTTCCCGCCGGCTGCTGAATCAGCCATGAAGAAGAACAGCCCTGTGTTTCTGATGTCAAAGCTGACAGACGCCAGATYGAGCAGGCTGTCAAGAAGCTGCGTGATACTAATGTGGCCACACTCGACGTATTGATTAGGCCCAACAGTAAGATGGAACTTGTGTGGTTTCCATGTGTGTCTCTTTCCAGATTGATGTGCTTGATGCAGCCAGTGCGATTAGCATCATCTGAACCTCTTCTACTCAGAGCTGCGTAGATGAGATAATTAAACTTGTTAATCAGATGAAAAACATGGCCCAAAATGGAAGTAAAGAAATGGAGCAAGTGTGTGGCAGTGCACCCCTGAATATATTCCAGCCCCTGAGCTTTGCACTTTGGGGACCGTCTGAGAAGGCTTTTGGCAGCTGTTTCCAGCTGCCTCTTTTCTGAGCTGGTCCTGTTTTTTCCTGGATGCGTGTAAACTTGCGGCGCCTACGGTGTCGCGTAGCAGGCTGTCCGCTCGCTCGACTCCCAGAGCTGTGTCATGTGCGAGCAGCTCCTCCTCCGTGGGCTTTGGGGACCTGCCTTCTCCTAGCTTCACCTGGTGTCCCTAGTCCTTGCACTGGGAGGAGGTGGCRAGTGTCACCCACCTCGTTCATTAGCTTCTCATCGCCTGCGGTTTCACAGAGCTCCAGCACATCACGTGTTGCTCTGCTCCTGTGTCAGCTCATCAGAAACACGGATGTTTTAAGATTTTTCTGCAGCGGAGTGGATGGAGCAGGGAGGTGGTACGCAGTGAYGGGACAGCTGGGGTTCTTGAGCAGTTTATTTTATTGCTGGTGTTAACGGAGTGCCTAGAAACGGAGCCGGACTGTTGGGTATACAAACTAAACTAGGTGACAGGGTGCGATACCACGGTGGACAGAGAAGCAACGTGGAACTGGTGGGTAAGAAGTTGTAAATAACGTAATAAAAGACAAACTTTCTTGTAGGCTTCCAGAAGCTTAATGAGCGCCTGCACAGTCAACTTTGGATCCTAGGACAAATCAAATTATTAACCTCACCCAGGGCCCTGTGACTCTTCTCCTGCTGAGAGTCAGAGTTTGCTTTTATTCTTACACATGTGGAGGGAGTGAAGAGGATCAGCTCTCCCTTCCTTAGTCCTTCAACTTGGCTTCTGCTCGTTTTGGGAGTCCACTTTGTTTTGGCCACCCTACTGTTGTTTGAAATTAAGCCTTGATGCTTGAGTTCTTCCTCTGACAGAGGTGGGTCGCTCCGRTGGGTGCTGGGTGTCTGCATTCCCCCCTGGAGAACTAGGGGCTTGCGCTGGGCCGTGTTTCTTGGGGTTGGGAGGAGAGAGGCTTGCTGCGTGCCRGTCCCTGCTCGTACCTGTTGCAGGCTCTGCAGGGCTTTGCGTAGCTCTGGTTTAAAAGCGCATCAGCTTCAAAGCTGGTTTTAGAAAACATGCGAAAAGAAAAACCAAAGCTCTCTTACTCTGCCAGTTTGGCTTAATAGTCTTGGTTTTCTCTTCTGAAATGAAAGCCCTCTTTTTGTTTTGCTATCCACGGACTGGCATGGTTGGGGAAAACGAAGTGTATAGAGGAAAAAGTGAAGTAGATTATCTGCACCTTACAGTGCACATTGCTGGTATCTTCAGAGCAGTCTTAAGCGTTCGTTATAGCGAGAGTAAGTAGACACCATGCAGGCAGGGATTTCCTTAGGTTATTTGCGTCCCCTTAATGCTGCCACCCTCCTGGCTTACTGACAGTAAGRCTCCAGCTTTTGCGGGCCCATGTGTGTTTCTGTGACTTACTGGGATCCCTTTAGGGTTCAGCCATTGGAGGGGAGAAGGAAATCAGACGGATTTGTTCCTGATTGAAATGGAAGCAAAAATTTGAGAGTTGACTTATTTATTTATTTATTTATTAAAGGAGTATCCTTTTCAAATCACTTCTGAAGGTCCTCCTCTAATTGAGCATGTACGCTGTGCTGGCTCTGAGTTTGAAAAAAAAAATTAGGGCACAATTAATTTATGTTAACTTTAGTAGCAAACAGTGCCTGCGACTGTTTTGGCAGCATCCCTGCTTTTGCGTGAAGAAGGATTTTGTTGTTTCGTCCTGCAATTCTAGTATTGTGAACGAGATTTTCTTCTATTTGTTCTTGCAATTTCTCTCCAGAATTTTGGTCGATAGAGATACGCATCTGCATCCTTTTCTTTTTTAGACCGCTGTGGTATGTTCCTAGCTCTCTTAACTGATCAGAAACGATGGAAAGCCAGTTTGTCAGCCAAATAGTCTGTCGTGGCAGACAAGCCTGGCACGTCTGTGACGCTTTGCTCTATTGCTTCTCTGGGAGGAGAGGGAAAAATGAGTATATACATATTTTAATGAAAAAAAAATCTATAGGTAGATATTTGAATTCAATCCTACTGCAGTGAAATCTAACTGAAACTTTCCTGTAGCGGTGGACTGTTCCGTAGAGTCGGCGTACGCGAGTGCTTTCGCTCGTGCTGCTTGTCACGTATGGTTTTCTGCCCGCAGTTCTTGATGCTTCTCTCCATCCGAGCGTGCTTCAAACTGCTGCGGTGCCGGCCCCGGCGTTTTCCAGCTCTTCCCTTTTCGTAACCGCTCAGAGAAGCGGCTGCAGCGATCGCTTCTGCGGTCTCGTCTCCCCYGTTTCCCCGCGCTCGTCGGTCGAGCCGAGGCGGCCGCGGTGGCCTTCGCCGTACGTAACTTCCAGGAGCTGTCGGATTGTGGCGGCCGGGAGCTGAAACGCTTTCACGAGGAGAAACCCCCTCGCTGAATTTTTGCAGCCGTGAGGATTCTCAAAACGGCTTTTCTAAGGTGTAAGGCAGCTACAGCAGGTCGGCAGCACAGGTCTGCGCCTCCTGCTAAAACCAGAGCTGGTTTTTATCAGTGAGGGAAACGGTCTTGTTTACGTGGGAACGGCGAAAGATTATTTTCAGCCTCAAACCTGCTYGGAGGGAACTCTTGCTTCCTCTTTCTTCGGGGCTGATAACGTGTCTTTCTCTGTTCATCGCCTCGCGGCAGCGCGCGGAGGCTCCGAGCGCCCCTAAAGCTGCTGGTTTGCTGCGCGCGRCGTCCTGCCCGCCTTCGCGGCGGAGCGCGGAGCAGGCTTTGCGTGCAGAAGGCGAGAGGAGCCGGCGGTGGGCGTCGAGCGGGTGGCGCGCGCGGGTCTGCGGAGGCGCTCGCGTCCCCGGCTCCGAGGCGACGCTGCCCGAGGGGTTGAAGCGGTCCGCGTGTCTTGAGTCCCTGCTCCGCCGTAATCACGGYTTTCGCCTGGAGCGTGCGCTGTTTWGGAGAGGGGSAAGGAGGATGGGAAATGCGTAGTGAGGAGTTTTCTGTAGGTATTTTCTGTATTTGACTGTGAGGGTTTGGGCCAAGACTTGGGCTCTTTGCAGTGGTAGAACCTGATTTCTTTAACTGCTTTGTATCTTAGTTTCTCAACCTGGTAAAGGAGCATAGGCTCATATGARGACTTTGTAAAGCACAAAGCCTTGTAAAACTACAGATGTTCTGTTCCATGATGCACAAAATCTGTCTTCTGGGAACCATAATTATGTTGTACACGGAGATAGGGCTTCAGAATGAAGTTGCTAGCAGCTTTGGAAATTCGCAATAAATAAAAGGAAAGCCTGACACTCCCTTCTGTTGCAAAACAGTTTTGCTTTAGCCTTATGGGTGATATACTTTCCCTGGGGGTGGCCTCGGTAACAGGAACTCAGCTGGGATTTTTTTGTTTTTTTAAGTAAATATGAGTTAACGTAAATGTTTTTCTTTTCTTTATTTTTTAAAATAAACCTTAGGTTTGTGTTGGCTGTGGGAAGTGCAGTCTTCGATGCAATGTTTAATGGTGGAATGGCCACAACTTCGACGGAGATTGAGCTGCCTGATGTGGAGCCTGCTGCCTTCCTAGCTTTGCTAAAGTAAGTGTCTTTTCATGTACGGCATAACAGGAATGAGCAGATTTATTGTAGACAGGGATGTTTTCGGTGAAAGCAGTGAACCGTTTTGTGAAGTGGACATCACTAAGTTTCTAAACAAAATGCCTCTTTGATCTGTTCAAGCTCATTTAAATGCTAGTGTTAAATTCCTCTTTTCTTGGGTAAATGTCTTGTACATCTATTGCACAAAAATATCTGACTTGCTTCATATCTTGGTTTAGCAATAGTTAAATGAATGCATCCTCCTGCTGATACTTTCCAGTATGGGCAAAACTAAACTGTATATTTTTATTTTGTAAATATGTTATATACTTGCATGTTATACAGTTACACCATGCAAATGCAGCGCTAGGGAGGTGTTCTGATTAGCAACTGGAATAAGTTGGCATGCTAGCTGTTGTAGTTAAATTGGTACTTAACTGTTTAGACAGAGTCCCATAAATTCTCTTTCATGAAGTGGTTTGATTTGATCCTAGTGCTCTTTAAAAGAAGTAGGAGGGGGAAGTAATCTTAATGCTTTATAAATTACGAATACTTGGAGCCCATTTAGATCACGAGCATGTGAGCAAGTTATCACAGGTGAGCAAGGGTGTGAAATGGATGTCAGCTATTCTGCACAGTAGCTAGCCTTGTGCATGTTTTRTTCCTCTTTCTTGGAGCCATTTTTGAATTTACCTTGGAATAAGAGTGTGTACAGTGGTGGCTAGCAGGCAGTAGTCAGTGTGTTGTAAGTCTGTGCCCTAAGGGGAAGGAGGAGGAAGGGGCTGTAACATCCTATTGACCGATTTCTTTAAGCCCGGCTGGCACCATATAACATCCAGCAGCAATCCTGAATGTGCACTGAAGAGTTATTGTCCTGTTTCAATAGGATTTCTGTAACCTACTTCTAGGGGTTTCCAATCTCTTGCTCTTGACACGTTCCCCGCTTGCTTTGTATTGGGAACAGTGACTATGTATAGCTTTGGCACACTTTTTGCTTTACCTTCAAGAAGTGCTTTAGTTGTGACGGTGCTATCTGAAAAGATTTTTAAAATTATCTTTCCTAAAACGAGAGGCCAGCAGTAACAAGGAGCTCCTTAACCCCCTCCCCTTTGGCTCCCTTTAAATCGGACATCGGCACACAGGAAATCCCTCTAACTGACGTATGACTTTATCAGCCTGTTAGATCTCGCTGGAGTCTGGAGTTACCATCTATCTTTAAGACTTAGTCGTGTTAAAATAGTGAGTGAATTAGAGGCAAAATCAAGTTGTTTCCCCGGTTTCAGCAGCTATACAATACGATCTTGGAAGAGAACCATCATCTGGAAAGACTGCAGTGATCAGTTGCAGCTGTTTTCTACAGAAATGTTTATATTTTCTGTAGAATAAATTGTATTATGGTGATGCTAAGGCTTACAGTTTTCCTAAGGTAGTTCTGCATGTGGCCCAGTGATATCTTAGATGCTAAAATCTAAGGTGGATCTGATTGCTTTTAAAATGCTCAAAACTTAAATGTGCCAAGGGAAGCTTGGGTGCTGCTTTCCCGTGAAAAGCTTACCAGGTACCTGGTATGAGCGTTGGTAGAGTAAAAACAGCTGTTCCAAACRCTGATCTGAAATGGAAGCTGATACTTACATATGTCTCTGGATCTGGTCCAGACCATGACTTAATGCTGTAGGATCAGGGGAGACTCTTCCTTTCTCAAGGAAGAAACTGCCAGTCGTGAATGTTCAGCAGAAGGTCCCTTCTGGAAACCAGAGTCTAGCAGTGTTTGTGGGCTGGTGGCCTTTAGGTCTGCTGTCACTGCGTGGRGATTCCCCCCGCTTCCACCACATGTAACTCGAGGAGCTTTTTGATAGTCTGGGGCTACAATCTAACTCTGCTTTCAAAACTAATACTACGCTTTTTCATGGTTTGAGCATCTCTGTTATCCATGTTAGCGTACGCTGTCTGGACTGCTACCATAGTCGTTGCAATAAATAGAACTGGTTATTTTTAAAGCAACTGTGTTCCTTTAATCTTGTAATAAAAAGGATTACTTAGTGAAAATAGGACCGATGAAGGGATGTGGGCAAAATACGTTTGTGAGCCTGTGGCTTGATGCTGTTAACAGATACTCTAGAGCAACACAGAAGCCTGCTTTCAACAGCAACGAGAGCGCTCCCCTTCCTCCGAATCCCTCTGTTTATGGTTCTCTGAATTGCATCCTGACCCTCTGTGTAACTAGAGGACCGGGAACGCTCTTGCTGCTCTGCAGCGAGTCCCTGCAGAGAGGAATGCTGCCTTGTGTGCTTGTAGAAAGAGCCCTGTTGCTGCATGAAGCCTCTGGGGACAGCTGCAACACAAAGTGTTATTGTGCCTCCCGAGGCCTTTGGAGAAATCYGGGAGAAGGAATTACTGGAGTTTTCCAAATCTCCTGTCGAAGAGGAATGCCAAGCCCTGTTAACAGACCTAGTGTTACATCTCTGTGCTCAGTGCCTGTTTAGTAACTTCCAGATCCTGATTGGCAAATGCTTGGCTGGTTAAAGGAAAAACAGTAAACAAAAAACTCYGCATGGGATTAGGACTAATATCAAGTGTGTAATTACTTTTACTGAATTCAGTCTGTCAGTTCCTGTTGTCCCTAATCAGCATGCTTGGGTTTGAGGAGGGTCARTCAGGCCTCTTATGAAGACCTTTATTTTTCCATGTAGTATGAATGTACTTCCTTGTTTTGGCCTAACAGTGGAGTCTGCTGCTTTGCTAGCAGCATGGCAGTCCTTGTTTTTCATCGCGATTAACTATTTCTTTATATTACGTTGCATGCTGTATTTTAACATCTGTATAATGAAATGGAGCAGTTTGTGTTTTAATAGAGACTTCAGTATATAGAGTGGAGAGATGAGGGAAAGTGGGCTATGGATAAAGCATCTCTCACCAGCTGCAGTGGATGTATATGTTTAACTGCTTCTGATCACTTTYGAATTAGTATTTAAAATGGAGCTTCTCTTCTAAGTAGTCAGACTAGATTGATTTTTTTTGTCCGTGTTTAGTCTAACTGAACAGCTTAAAATTTTAACTTAAAAGCTAAACTTGGCCAGAGGCTGTTCTAGCCTAGCATAAGCATTAGCCTGAAGAGCTCATTGGATGTGGGGATACTAGACAGCTGAAATATCTGATAAAGTAATCTGTAAACTTTTTCCTTCTCCCTCATTCCTTAAGCGTTATCCTATGACAAGATAAAAACTGTATCTCCATAATAAACCAGAGTCAGCAGAAAGGATTTGAAGACTGTTCCTGCTCTCAAATATAACAAATAGAGCCAGGAGGGTGGCACAGACATGGCTTTTTGAATTTCAAGGTGTCTTTTTTTAATTACACACTGACTCCTTGTGTAGCTAGTAAGATAACAAGAGACCAATGTTTGTTTGCATGCTTTCAGATTTCTTTATTCAGACGAAGTTCAGATTGGACCAGAGACTGTTATGACAACGCTTTACACAGCTAAAAAATACGCAGTTCCAGCCCTTGAAGCTCATTGTGTGGAGTTTCTTAAAAAAAACCTCCGAGCAGACAACGCATTCATGCTGTTAACACAGGTGAGTTTGTGACTGTTTGCATTAAGTCCTTTGAGCAAGATTCCTCAGAATAGGAAAGTATGCACAGACACACACACAGAAGGGTTGAGGTTGGAAGGGACCTCTGGAGATCATCTAGTCCAACCCCTCTGCTCAAGCAGGGTCTTGTAGAGCATGTTGGACAGGATCACGTCCAGGCAGGTTTTGAATATCTCCAGGAGAAGGAGACTCCACAGCTTCTCTGGACAACTTGTTCCAGTGCTCTGTCACTCTCACAGGAAGGTAGTTTTTCCTCATGTTTAGGTGGAACTTCCTGTGTTTCAGTTGTTGCTTGGCACCACTGAAAAGAGCCTGGCCTCATCCTCTTGACACCCTTCCTTAAGGTATTTGTAGACATTAATAAGATCCCCTCTCAGTCTTCTCTTCTCCAGGCTAAACAKGCCCAGCTCTCRCAGATGCTCCAGTCTTYGTAGTCCTATGCTGGACTCACTCTGGTAGGTCCGTGTCTCTCTTGTCCTGGTGAGCGCAAAATTGAACACAGCACTCCAGRTRTGGCCTCACCAGGGCTGAGCAAAGGGGCAGGATCACCTCCCTCGACCTACTGGCAACACTCTTCCTAATGCACCCCAGGATACCATTGGCTTTCTTGGCCTAGGCCCTCTCTGGTAACAGCTGATGACAYATCAGTGATTTCCAGGCTGTAGCCCTGCAATTGCCTGTGTGTTAGTGTCYCTAGCTGTTGCCAGGGGCATCTTGTTCTCAGTGGTGTAGGACAAGAAACAGATAGGCGTTGTATGTGCAAGTTCCCATCGTTTAAAGGATGGACCTTTTTTTTTTCTTTTTTTTTGACTAACTTTGAAGGAAAATTTCATATCATCCAGCTCAGGAAAGCTACCATAATTTCTGATGTTAAGTGAGCCTTGCAGAGGAGTCTTCAYAGTCACTTTGACTTGGGAACCAGCACATTAGGATGGTCTGGCTATAGGGGTTTGGCTCTGTTGACCAGTGATAGCTGGCTGCTGGCTGTCTTCCTCCTTGTCACAAGTGTGTATGGCTTTAGTTACTGCATCTGTGGAGTGTCTACACCAGTAGTTTTCTGACAGAGATATGAGGCAGTTTTGGCCTAAAGAAGTTGCTGCTGAGCTCTTTGCTGTGATTAAACTGGAATTTTATTTGGGTTTAAATATTTGTGTCAAGTACTTGTATTGGTTCCRCTTTAAATTGCCCTTGTAGATATACTCTGCTGGGAATTCAGCTCTTGCTGCATCCAATGCTTAATGTAAAATACCATGTCTTGCTTCCTACATCCTTTTTTAACTTGGCTGTTTTCCACATGCCATAAATGGGTGAGGCGGCCTCTGTGACATGGAAAGAATCACACCCCCCTTCCCTGGGAAAGAGTCAGAAGACTCAAGACTCAAAGGTTCTTGCTTGAGTGATGGTAGCCAAATCTGTGCTCCCATCTGATTCGTGGTAGGGCAATTGTAACTCTTTGGCTGCAGCTCTCTTGTTCTTTGGGTTCGGTGGCCYGAAACCTGAAAGATCAGGAGCTAAGCTGAAGTGAGATCTTTCCTGCAGATGCTGGTTTTCAAAGAGGCATCTTATGTTAGTGATCGCTTCATGAGAACTGGAGAAATAAACTTTTTGATGGTATTTCTCATGCAGGGATTCTGTGGCACGGTACATCTCTGCCACCTGACTTCACGACTTTGACCTGGTAACATATAGGTTCATGGTGACTTCTTTGCAAGTCACAGTGGTCCTTGTTTGGCAAAAGAAGGTGTCCTAGATTTTCAGATACCAAAAATGAGATACTATCTGACACACTGTCTAATTGTCAGTGCACTGGGCAGCTGAAATGCCAGATGGAGATGGGCTTTCCTGATTCCTTTTGCTCCACAAAAGCAGTTTGTGTTTCATCTGTTATGATCAGTTATCACTAGTGATTCATATCTAGGTTTTTTTTTACTGTTCAGTATCACAGTATAACAAGTCTTTGAAATGTTGGGATTCTTTGAGAAACATGTCTGGATCTCAAGACTGGCTGCACAAGGCACCTCACCTTGTGAATCTGTTCTCAAGGTACTGACAGTTTTGGTTCATCTGTTTGAACGTCAGACTCTGTTTTTGCTCAAATCCAGCAATTTGTGGCGTCAGTTACAGGCTCAAGATCTAGGATACATCTTGTATGAAACATTTCCCAACAGGCTCAAGACTGTGGACAGCTGGTCATATGGCCTCAAATTGCAAAMTCCCTCTGCGTGTATCCCTGCTGAATCCTGCTGGTCTAGCAAATGTGATGTTGACAGTATTTCAAGCAGATCTCTGGCAGAAACATAAGTGGCGAACAGTTTTCCTGATTGTTTGTGCCACATAGTGAACCGTGATGCTCTTTTGTGCCAGATGTACATGCAAATGTCACTTTGATCAACAAAGGAATAATAGCTTGCCTAAAGCCACTCTGGGGAGAGTGTAACACAAGTCCTTCATGTGTCAAAAGAGAACTATTACAGTAATAAAGGCTGAATCAGTCACAACTCTTAGATGCCAAGAGTGCAGCATGTTGGCAGGCCTCCAGCACTGAGAGCAGGTGATTTTGCTGTTGAAGCTTGCCTAGTCCATGCAAAAACTGAATATTGTTTCAGCTCTTTGCTCTCGAGGCCTCCGTGTTCAAGGTGGGCCCTACTGAACTCTGCAGGCTGTGGACAAGTGTGAAGTAGAAGAGGTCCAGGAGTGCTAGCCTCTATGAGTGACTGGATTCCCAGCCCAAAACACAGTTTTTAGACATTTCCTATGGTAGTGAATTCAAATCCCAGAGTATTGTTGCACTGTCTTGTTAGGTGTGGTGTTAAGATGGGCACTTCCTAAATAGCAAAGACAAAACATCAGAAATAGGAAATTGTCCAAGTGCTGTGTTCCCATGTGTCTGAGGGGCTCTAAAAAACCTCTTTTCTGCTTATGCTAGGCATAGGGATGGTGACGTACCCTGGTGGTCCTGGGGGATCTGTGATAGTAGTGAATTTGTTATGACTTTGCACTTCTGCTAAGCAGAGAAATTCTAAGCGATGATCCAAGCTGTGTGCAGGTTTGTGTTTGACTGGACTAGTACCCTATTTTTGGTGGAATTTAAGGTAATTGGATCAGAGTAGATGTTCCTGTGCAAAATATGCAAATRCACTAAGCAAGCTGCATACCCCGCGGGGTTTTGTCTGTCTTGCTGGGATGTGGGCAGAATGCCTGTTACGGAGCTTAACTAAATACATGAGATCTGGGTGACTCTGTTCTTGCGGAATAGGCCACTTCTGCGTATCCTTAGTGAGCAGGCCTGGAGACATTGGGCCAAGCTTTCTTTTGAATCTAAAAATGCCTTAGTAAAAATCACCCATGCTGAGCTGACCCRATTGATACAGTGCTTTCTAGCGCTATAGTCGTAATAACCGATGTGATGTTAAAACAAAGACATGCCCGAAGATATGTACAGCTTAAATGGAACTAATGCTAGACCCTGATGTTTTTTTCTAGTGTTTGCCTTGTCATGCTTAACTGCTTGTGAAAGACTGCTGCAGCCAAATGAATTCATGATGCAGCCAGGCAAAGTTAATGAGGATGGCTCAGGGAGGAGAAGGGAAAACCTTATTTAGTATAAACTCCGCTTAAAAATACCTTTTGTGTTAACGACTGCTGCTTCATTACTAGGCAAGACTTTTTGATGAGCCTCAGCTGGCCAGCCTTTGCCTAGAGAACATAGACAAGAACACATCAGATGCCATCAATGCGGAGGGGTTTACAGACATTGATCTGGGTAAGCTTTTTTTCTTCCTTTCTACGGGCTTTCATAACAAGCTAGACTCTTAAGTTCTTACAGGTTAATACCTGGCACTTTTCTTTTGTGGCTCTGCTGTTCTGAAGCAATCTGTTGAACGAACAGTCCCTGGCATTAAGTAGCTAGAGACAAGGCAAAAGAACATGCTCATTTGCAGAAATATTCTGGAATCTGCTTACTTTGGTACAACTTGATTTTTCTGGGCATGATACAAAGCCCGTTTCTCCTGTTGATGTTGGCAGGTTTTGGGTGGGTGTAACTTGCCTTCTTTTGTAGAGTTGGCATCATTCCCTGAGTCTTTGTCAGGTTTTGGAGTTCAAAAGATGTTGCGTTTTTGGAAGCAAGAACTGGGTATTTAAATTATCATATGCAGTAGCCAAACTTGCTAGGCACAGTTACTAAACATTAAAATTCAGACATTAACCTTCTCCTAATGAGATGGACTATGGAAGTAAGGTACAGGTAACCTTCTGGCTTTCATGATACTTGCTTCATCCARATTTGACATCAACTGGGTTGCAATTCATTCTACTGAATGAATTCTCCTGAATTCCCTTCCGTTAACATACCAAATAAATGGGCACTGTTTGCTGCTCCGTTCACTTACTTGCTTATGGAATATGCAGATACATCTTTCTTATCGCCTGGCAGGCTGCAGGCAGCACGTTTGGGAGCATGCAGTTTTTTGAATTGGTTTTCCATTACTTGCCTTGGCTGTACGTAAGGTATTTTTGGCTAAGTGAACTCAGGTCATTTGGGTTAGTGCCTAAAGTTGTCACTGTCCGTCCTGCCTTGCAGACACCCTGGTTGCAGTGCTGGAGAGGGATACCTTGGGGATCCGGGAGGTTCGTTTGTTTAATGCAGTGGTTCGCTGGTCGGAGGCTGAATGTCAACGGCAGCAACTTCAGGTGATTCCAGAGAACAAGCGGAAAGTACTGGGCAAAGCACTTTCTCTTATCCGCTTCCCATTGATGACTATTGAGGAGTTTGCAGCAGGTAACTGAACAAAGGCATTTCTGTGAGCCCTAGTCTTTGCTTCCTCTGAACTACAGAGGATCAAGTACATGAAAGTGGATTTTCTCTGTGTATTCTGTAGTAATTTAAATTTGAGATCTCCCACTCTGTTCCCACTGATGTACAAAATCTACTGTGTTAATGCTGTTTTCATCCATGATTGTTTACTCTTATTTTTGAGGCTTTGGTTCTCCATCAGTTAGGAGCAAATAGCATCCTATCTGACTGTATTCATAATATTTTTAGATGGTTACTTTCTTGTTCAGCTAAAAGTGGAGGTCTGAGGAGGGTACACCAACCTCCCTTCCCAACCATTGCAAACATTTAAACCAAAGTTAACGGAGTTGCAGCTAACCCGCTTTGATTGTAGCCTGCTCCCCAAGAGAAATGAGGCTGTTGCCTGCCCACTCCCCATTTGCTGTTGCCTGTTATCCAGTGGTGGTGATGGTRTCCTCTTGCTGATGCCATTCAGAGCAGAGCCTCAGAACAGGAGAAACTTTTCTGTCCTTTGAACTAAAGGGTTGGTGTTGTTTAGTCTGTGTCTCAAAACATTTTTTTCCACATTTGCATTAAGATCTTGATCTAAAAAGATGTCTAAATCATTTAACAGTTTGACTAAAGATTTTTTGTTTGTTTTCATTGCCTGTTATTTGTGTCTTTGTATTCTGGTGATTTTCCAGAGACTGAAAACTGACAACCAACAAATATTTTTTTTGTGTTAAAAGCAACTGTGGAGCTGTTTCAAAAACTGAAACTGGTTTTAGGTTACAGTTATTTGCACAAACAAACAAAAAGGGTCAATGACACCATGCCCTGTACAAATCACTTCTGGAAACAGAGATGGTGTCAGCTCAGTAACAGTTAATGTGCAGCTTTCTAAAATGAAGAGGAGTATTAGAAATAAAAAAAATACATTATAGCTTGGCTCTCRTTTTTATTTTGCCAGTCACAGAAGTGTCAGGGCATGGGACATGAATCTTCTGAAAAATGCCTTGGTCAGGGAGACAGAGCTGTTCACCCATGCGGGGTAACTTCCCTTTGCGTTGGCACGGGTGAAAACATCGGTGCGTATTTCATTCCTTCATGGCATATCATGCTGAACAGCAGCTTTGCAGCAGATTATAGGCTTAACATCTAGCTTAATTAAAGAGGGCATCCTTCTGGATAGCGTTAAGGCAGGCAGGAGGCAGTGCATGTACACCAAGCTTTGCATTTTTGYGTAAATCCTACTTTTTTTCAAACCTCCCTTCAGGTCTCATATAAAACAACCTCACACTCGAAGGGACTTGTTAATTTTGGCATAGTCAAGTTGAAGCTTTTGAGTCGGGAGCGTGGTTGTGCCCCTCCCTAGGCTGTCTGTACCGACAGCTTGCTTGACTTGGATCTTTGATCAGCCTTTTTGCCTTGAGAGGAATTCTTAAGCTTTCTCACTCCACTACAACAAAAGGAAACTCCAAAACGCCAAACCGGGGCGGTTGCACTGGTCACTGTTGTTTAAGCRAGGATGTACGTTGGTATTGCTTCCACTTTGTCCTTTAACGTTTCTGGGCAGATGCTAACTCCTTTGCTAACCACAGCAGAGGTGAGAGAAGGAAATTTATTCTCCTCACTCCCTCTACCAAAGCAAGAAAAGGATTTTATAGGCTGTGGTTTCAGCAGCGTATTGAATAATCTGGTGTTGGACGTGGAGTTTTAACTGGCAAATGGGTCACTCCCTTCCCCTCAGAGCAAGTAATTTGAAACATTTGAGAACTGAATTGCAGCAGCACAGGATAAGTTCAGACACGATCAACATCAGTTAATTTTTGTTGAGCTAAGTATCCCGAAGCTCATTCATTTGTTAACAGTCTACTTCCTTGAATTCTTTCATCCGTACCTATTACAGTCTTGGACCATGTTATGTCTGCCTTTCAAGGCTATGCTCGTGGACACAGTTTTTAAATATTGTCAGATTTAACTAACTGTAAGTTGTATTGGGCCAAAAAGTAGCCAGGAATTTGCTTCCTGTATTACGGCGCGTGCAATGCAACAGTGCTGCTGTTTTTCCGATATGCAGTAGCATCTTTTCCATTTGCAAGAGGCTTTTAAATGCAGGCACAGAGAAGCTTTTAACTATTTGCTAAAGGAGTTGAGATACTGACTAATTTTTACCCATTCCACTTTTGAAAGTATCCAGAGTGGTTTCCAAGGCTTGAGTTCAGCAGCACTTCAGAAGAAATACCTAATTACTCGAGCAAAGAGAGAACATGTTTCAACTCTTGCTGGAATCGCTAGCGTTTTTTTCCTTAGGTTCTCCGATAACAGGCAAAGAAGCTACTTAATCCCTGCTTTGAGTTTAAGTGCCCCAGGAAGGGACTCAAAGCAGAGCATGATCTGAACCACCTTTGACTCAGCTAAAAAATATTCCAGGTGCCATTCCTTCCCGCTATCCCTCGTGGGTTTTCATGAGGTCCTTGACGGTGATGTTGTGAAATACCAAATGTATGAAAATCTCTCTCCTATCAGTATTTTGATATCCTGAGGGAATGGATTAGCCAAATGTTTTGCTTTTTAAACCAGTCCTTGTAGCCAACTGCATTCTGGCCCTGTGGAGCTGTGTGCTTAATTGCTGTTTCACGTCCCTGCTCTGCACGGAGGCTGTGCAGCCCCGCGGCAGCAGCGAGGTCCCGTTGGCGACGTCGGTCGTGGCCTGCTCCCGTTCGCAAGCCGAGCTGGCCCCCACGCCTGGATCTCGAGAGGTCGCGGACCGTTTTTTTTTTTTTTTCCCCCCCTTCCTCTCCGCCCCGAGGCTGACGGCGCTGCTGTTTTTCCCCCGTTGCTCCGCAGGGCCCGCGCAGTCGGGAATCCTCACGGACCGCGAGGTGGTGAGCCTGTTCCTCCACTTCACCGTGAACCCCAAGCCGCGGGTGGAGTTCATCGACCGACCGCGCTGCTGCCTGCGAGGGAAGGAGTGCAGCATCAGCCGTTTCCAGCAGGTGGAGAGCCGCTGGGGGTACAGTGGGACTAGTGACAGGATAAGGTCAGCTTCACCGCTAATTCTGCTGCCGATAGACTCGTGTGTACTGAGCTTTGAGCCTACCCTAGTCCTAAACCTGCCAGGTTACCTGCCAGACCCCAGCTCGCGCCGTGCAAACCCTCGCGTGAACCGTGGAGGGGGGGAAGCGTTTTGCCGGGGAAAATCGGCACCAGACGCGTTAACCTGCGTCCGCGATGCGGGCTGCCTCTTTGCTCAGCTTTCGGCGAAGGCTTGCGGTGAGCCTGGCCCGGACGCACAGCCCTCTCGGCAGACTGTCCCTCTCCTTTTCCAGCGGCTTGCCGCAGCCGAACGGGCGCTTGGCGGCTGGATTCGCCAAGCAGCTCGTGGCTTTCTGCCRCTCCTGGGTGTTCGCTAACTAGCGCTCCATCGATTTACGCGGTTAAAAGTGTAAACGTGGCTTGTTGAAGCCCTTTAATCTTGGCAGTTTTGGGGAAGGGCTTAGGATAAAATGCTTGCTGCGCCCGCTTTTCTGCCAGCATCTAGTTTCTTTAGACCTAAACGTGTGGAGAAACAGCAAAGCCTGGTTGGTAATGGGGACAGAGAATGGGGCTTGGCAAACGGTGGTGGTTTGCAAACGTCGTGTGGCCAAGTGGTTAGAGCAAGACAGGAAGTACTGGGAAAGCCTTCTTGGGTGGAGAGAGGACCCACGCTGATAAAGTACTTAAAAAAAAAAAAAAAAAAAAAAAAAAATCTAGGCCCTCTCATGAGGGGTTCCCTTGCGTATCAGTAGCGCTGTCAGCTGGATCTTCTGGGCCATTCGTTCCCTTTCTGAAGGCTGTGATTGGGAAAGCTGCTAGCTCCAAACATTCACTGATGTTGACAGCATCAGGGTTTATCTTTAGCAAAGCTTGTGTTTAGTTTCARCGCTGAATATTTTATGCTGCTCTCAGAACATTGGCTTTTAGCTYGCTACAGATGTTTATTTTTGAAATGTGCAGGACTGAAAGAGTTGGTGGACAGGTGAAGAAATGATGTTGGCAGCTTGGCAGGCACCAAGACTTTCTGCTACCCAAGAAGACAGAGCTGTAGTGGGGGGCATCTGGGGTGAATATCCTGCCTAAGGCAGCAAGGATTCTTGCATTCAAGAGCTATTGAAATCTTATTTTCTGCTTGGGAAAATCTTGAGTGCACCTAGCTGCTACACTGCAGTAGTATCCAGAAAATACTCAGAAGCACATTAAAAATGCTCTTTGAGTGTTCAGCAGTGAAATCTCTAATGGTGACACCTTAAGTGGTCTCCACTGTTTCCTCGCTGGAAGGACTGCTGCTGACRTGAGAGTGGGCGCTAGTCCGCAGGCTGCCCTGCCTTTGCCTGGCTGGTGTTTTTGGATGTTAACATTGTACCACAACCTTGAGGGACTTTCTAAGCCTGGATTCTGAAATTTGATGATACGATTATGTGGCTTTGCATTTTAAATTAGCAAACAAAATTATTGCCGGCCCATTAGGATAGTCAAAGGCGTAAACTTAYAAATTACGACTTCTGTAAAGGATTTTGGTTACTAGCAAGCCTTATGCTTAAAACTGCAATATGTGTTTGATAAAATTATAGGTATGAAATTAAAATGAGTGAAGATATTTGTGCATCTTCCTTGTACTAAAACAGTACAGAAGTGGCAAGTTGRTCTGACTTTCCTGATCTCTTCTTGCAGGTTCTCAGTAAACAAAAGGATATTTGTAGTTGGGTTTGGATTATATGGATCCATACATGGGCCAACGGATTACCAAGTAAATATACAGGTATTWTGTCTTTACTGCCTATTTGCTGCTGTAGGGGCTGTTTTACCTCTTTTAGTGAATATTTAACAACCTCTTAACTTAGAAGGATCTGTATTTGTTTTATAGATCGGCTGGTTGGCAGATGTAGCGTGGGCCAGATGGGGCACTGGGGATAAGAGGGATTATTACAGTCATAATTTTATGCAAGCTTTCATGGCGTGTCAGTGCAGTATCTCCCTGTTCGCTGCTTTGGAAATGCATCTCGGAGAGCTGTGATTTAGTTTGAGAAGACACTGCGTGYTTTCACATGCCGAGCAGGCTGAACTCATTCTGCCCTGCAGGTACTTAAGCAACGGTTGGATGTTGCAATTGTATTTGGACTGTCTTCTGCTACAATCTGTACAAATGCAGTAATCAAGATTCAACAAGTGGATGCATCGAGAGAAGAGAAAAGAAGAAAACCGTTGCTCTATATGTGCTGAGCCTGTAGAGTGCAAATGTGCAGCCTCACGTAGTCAGCGTCTGTGTTGGAGATGACGAGTAGGAGTTAGCCTGTTYGTTGACCAAGTCCGTAGAGATGTATTTCAAAGACTGGATCGCTTAATGGGTGACTTAGGAAAATCCCCTGCATGKTCTCTGGATGCACATATGTAACCTGAGTCTGAATCACTTGAAGAAGCTTCTCCAGGAAAATTCTCTTGCCACAGCAGTGCTGAGGAGACAAGCACAGTCTATCAGTGTTTCTTCCTTAATTGTGAGGGTCTCTTTTTGATACCTCTGAACTCTTGGCAGTGACAGRCAAGTGAAGTGAAGTGAGAACATCCACCTGCAGGCCTCTATTCAGCTTCAGCATGAAGAGATAAAATGTCCTGGGATATCTGGGGCCTGAGCCTGTGGTGGTTCGGTGTAGTCATAGTGCCGAAGCCAGGCATAAGCAGCGGGGGGGATGGTGCAGTYGCAGTAGGGCTCTGAAACTGGGGGGATACACCTGCACAGGTGCCAGGTCCAACATGTGTAAAGCAGTGTTCAGCTAACTTTACAGTTTAAAAGTTAATGTTCTTCTTACAGATCATCCACACAGACAGTAACACAGTCTTGGGACAGAACGACACAGGGTTCAGCTGTGACGGATCATCAAACACTTTCCGGGTCATGTTCAAAGAGCCCGTTGAGATTTTACCCAACGTCAACTATACRGCATGTGCTACTCTAAAGGTATCGTACTGAGGTGGTGTGGATAGAAGAGAGGTTTATAGAGATGGAGGAGAGCAGGTTTCTTTGGTCCCTTCAGGGCAACGTGGTTCTTGCTCTGCAGTTTTCAACGCCTGTGGTGTAATCTCAAGGGTTTGCTCTCTAGTCCTTCCACCATGGTGGTGCAACATGAATGTTCAYCATCAGCACTGAGAGTTAGTTTTTATCCTGTCTACAAGCGTACAGTAATTAAGCTATATTAGTGATGAATTGATGTTTTTTTTTTCTTTTTATACAGTTAAACAGCCAGTTCTGTGGCTGTGTAGTCCAGAGCCTGCTGACACTGTCTTAAAAAAGTTGATACGTGAGACCTGGTTAAATACAGTGGTAAAGTCTGATAGGGACGAGAACTTTGTTCAAAATACCTCAGGTGCAAGAACCAGACAGAATAGGGGAGGTGTTGAGCTCGCCAAAGCCCTTTGCTTCAGGTCTGGTTGTGAGGCCAGACCTTCCAGAGCATACCCAGGCCCCGGGGTCCGGCTGGGCTGTGATCCTTGTCTTGATCCGTTCTTTCTGTTTCCTGTTATCATCGCAGGGTCCAGATTCCCACTACGGAACCAAAGGACTGCGCAAAGTGATCCATGAATCACCAACGACAGGAGCCAAAACCTGCTTTACGTTCTGTTACGCGGCTGGGAATAACAACGGCACTTCTGTGGAGGATGGACAAATCCCAGAGATCATCTTCTATACATAGTGCAGCTCTGGAGTTGGCTCTGGACTTTTCTGTTCTCTTCCCCGTGACCTTCCAAACTAAATTTCTGGCTGAGTTTGACCACACCAATTGGAGCCACACTAGCCAAAGGTCTCAGTAAAATCATTTCAAAGCTCATGTTTTGCCTTGTGCTAGTGATTCTGCTGCTATCACATACCAGATTAACTGGTTTACCAATATCATTTGTAGATTGTCTGTGGCTACTCATTTTTCACCTTACTGATTAACCCTATCTAACAACATGCATTTTCTTTTTTTTTTTTTTTTGACTGTAACGAATGTAGATGCTTTTCCACCAGTCGGAAGCATGGAAACAAATGGCTCTGGTTGTGGTTGTATTTGCTGTGAGGAGATAATCCTGCATAAAGACAGTCGAGGGCTGTATTGCCCATCCTCTTCTGCTCTAGCTCAGCAGTCGAGGCGAGATGGTTGGCCACGTCGGTCCAGCAGCACCGCTGCCGTGGCAAGGCTCGGCCAGACCATGCCTGGCGCRTTCCCTCCCGCCAGCCAAAGCGTTTGCAGCCGCCTTCAAAAAGTTAAAGGAAGTGGCCTTTTCACTGAGGCTCTGCTGCTGTTTCAGCACTACACAACCTTGAGGGAGACCTCAGAACTAGAGCGCCTCTAAAGACTACAGTGTTTTCATGCTATTCTCGCTAATTTGTGACAATCCTTTGACGACAGCTAACTGACCTCCCCCTACGGATGGCCGATGGCTCTGCGCAGAGCTAGGAAGGGGCGGCAGCTCTGGCCTGGCCGGGTGCTCTCCATACCCGTGTGCAGGCTGCTGCGCTCAGTTCTGGTGGTGCTTTTTTAAAACTTTATATTGCATCTAAAATGATGGGTGATACTCGAGAAATCTGCCCCCGTGCAGCGGTTAGCAGCAGGGAATCCACACTAGTTGTTACTGTGCTAATCAAATCCTTTGTTCCAAGATAGCGGCAGGGGGTTGTTGGTTGACGCAAGCAAGGGAACTTGCCTCGCCTGGCCCCTGTGTTCCTGTGTATTGCTGCTGTTTTCATGCACGTTTCAATGCATTTTTTTTCCTCTCTTTTTTTTTTTGTCTTTGTTTTTGTTTCTGTGCATTGCTAAGCCGCCCCTGGGCCGCTTCAGAGCGCTGCTGYCCTGATGCAAAGTAGGAAGAGGCTCGATGTGCAACTGCCTGTTACCTATTAATGCAGCAGATAGATGAGGATTCATGAAACAGTTTAGAAAAATGTAAAAGATTTTTTCTGTTTGCCTGTGTACATGGCTGTTCGGACAGGCTCACGAGGAAGATGCCATATTTACAAATACCATCTGGCTTTGCCACCTCCCTACCTGTTCAGAATTGGTCGTTTTTCCCCCAAAAGCAGGTACGATTTTTGCTGAGTAGATAACGCTGTCCTGCCAAGGAGGAGGTGGCTTTTCCTTGCGTCACTGTCCACTGCTGAAGACCACAAGACTATTTCTTCCCCCCTCTTCTGCAGAGGAAGCTCTAATGAAATAAAGAACCTTCTGGCGTAGTGGCCAGAGCCTTCAGAAGTCTGCGGGGGACTTGCTGGCGTGATATCGTGCTGCCTCAAAGCTGAGGTTCGCTTTTGAAAACCTCCTGGGCACACTAAGAAGTCGTCTTAACTTGCCAGGTAGCAGTTGCCGCCTTATTTAGATGTTAGAAGCAGAAACCTAGTGGTCCCTTACTGATGCAGATGGCTCAGTACCTAGTAACTTATTGGGAAAGTGGTATCTCCTCCTCTTCCTCCCTCTGGACTGGGCTCTGTCCTTGGTCTGTGGCTGGCTGGGTATCTCCTCATCAACCACACAGCAGTAATACGGTCAGGAACACCTTGCACCTAGTAATCTGTAGCTATTAGAGATGTCGATAGTGTGTTATGTTCTCTAGGAAGACATTGTAAGATGTGTATATTGTAAGCCTGCTTCAAGGTAGGATGTTTTTAATATGGCCAGTACTTAAAGAAAAAAAAAAAAAAAAAAAAAAAAAAGGAAAAAAGAAAAAAAAAGAAAAAGAAAAGCTCCATGATTTAGTTATTGAACCTGACTGTGCAATGCAAACAGTGTTGTGAAACGGATTAGCTGAACGGAGACGCTCCTTCCTCCGCGGGGGAAGCTGCCTGCTGTTGGGATGTACATAGCTGCCTGCTCCTGCCCTGCTGCCCCTTCGCCTCTGCTTCTCCAAGGTTGTGGGACTTCGCTCGTAGTGCCAGAGCGCCGCACCAGGGGCCTGCGGCRTTACCTGGGCCGAGGTTGCCTGCAGCGGCTGTACCACCCCCAGACGTTTCCGTACCTAGGTGGCAGTAAGTGGAAATCGGTGGGATCTGGAAGAAGCAAAGCTGCCCGCTTGGCTATGGAAATAGCAGGACTTGAAAGCAGGCCTTGGGCAAGCTAGATCAGCCGAGGGAGGCCCGTCCTTGCTGGCTCTTCCCTCAAAGCATCTGGTTTTTACTACTACTTTGTTATGCAGATTCTTCTCCCGAATCCTCCTTTCCAGCCACAAGGTCGGTCTCGTAGCCTGCCCTGGTGGGGAGGGGAGCGAGAGGAGTTAAACCTCTGAGCTACGTCTAAGCAACTTCTGTTCTTAACGGCTTTATGCAGTTTGATGCAATTCTGGCTTTTGTAGATAGATGAATGTAATTCTTTGTTGGACATGCCTGTTTCCAAAAGTATGAGGTATTCCGTTGTATCACGTCACCTTCCAAGCAGAGCTGGGCCCGTCTCGACTCCAGTGCTGTACTGATGAATGTATCCGATGCTCTCGTTCAGTGTTCACACTCTGCTTTTTGGCCAGCTTTGTGATTTGTAAATAGGAAAATCAATAAAGACGTTTGGGTTGTCTTTACGGAGTTTCTTCGTGATTCGAGCCCGGGATGCTGGAGGTCCTGGGAGGAAGGCGGGGAGGAAGCCCTGAGGTGCCCGGAGAAGGACGCGGCGCCGCGGAGCCGCTGTTTCTCCAGGTCGGAGGAGCCGCTGGGGCCAAGCGGGCGCATTCCCCCCTCGAGGTCTGTGTCAGACGTAGGCTCTCATTTCAACACTGAAATTTTTTTAACCTCGATGGAAGATTTTTGATGCCACTGTGTCCTTCAGAGGGCCCTCGCTGGAAGCTGGCGCCCGCTTTGGGGCGGAGGGGCTCCCGTCTCCCGCAGTGGGACGTGGGTCCCCTCGCCGGAGATCACGGGAGCAGAGCCGGGCTGGGGGGGGGAAAGCAGCTCTCGCCACCCGGCTGCGCCCCAGCGAAGCGGCTTTTGGCAGCTCGCTGGCGCGTCGGCCGAGACCTAGAGCTCTCCCCTGCCCGCCCCTGGGTGCCAGCGAGCAGATGGGTGGACAGGGCCAGAAGGACCAGGACCGGGGCCAAGGAGCTGGGCCGGGACCCATCGCCCACGTCCCACCATGGGCCGCGTGCGCCAGAGCAGCGGTTCAGAGCGGCTGACGGGCCAGTCCCGCTCCGAAGACGTGGTGGCAGCGGGCGAGCGGAGCTGCTGCTGGGGACGGGGGCTGGGTGCAGAGGGTGCTCGGCCACGTCCCCACCCCCGGGGCCATGCAATGGAGCACAGAAGAAAGCAGAGGGTTTTTAAGGATTTTTTTTTTATTATTATTATTTATAATAATTTTTCTTTTTTCCTTTTTTTTTTTT
>NW_028186550.1:0-1595 GCF_003343005.1 Rhea americana
GGGTCCCTGCTGCCCGGCGGCTCCCGCCGCCGTCCATCCATCCGTCTGTCCGTCCGGTCGGCGCGGCGTGGCGGCTCTGCGCGCCAGGGGGTCTCTAACGCCGCCTCTCGCTCCCGCAGACGTGAGGAACGATGAACTGGGCCGGCCTCTACACGGTCCTGAGCGGGGTGAACCGCCACTCCACCGCCATCGGCCGCATCTGGCTCTCCGTCATCTTCATCTTCCGGATAATGGTGCTGGTGGTGGCGGCCGAGAGCGTCTGGGGGGACGAGAAGTCGGCCTTCACCTGCAACACGCAGCAGCCCGGCTGCAACAGCGTCTGCTACGACCACTTCTTCCCCATCTCGCACATCCGCCTGTGGGCCCTGCAGCTCATCCTGGTCACCACGCCGGCCCTGCTCGTGGCCATGCACGTGGCCTACCAGCAGCACCAGGAGAAGAAGCTGCTGGTGCTCACGGGCCACGGCGACGCCAAGCACCTGGAGGAGGTGAAGAAGCACAAGATGCGCATCGCCGGCTCGCTGTGGTGGACGTACGTGTGCAGCGTGGTGTTCAGGCTGCTCTTCGAGGCCGTCTTCATGTACATCTTCTACATGATCTACCCGGGCTACCAGATGGTGCGGCTGGTCAAGTGCGAGGCCTACCCTTGCCCCAACACGGTCGACTGCTTCGTGTCGCGGCCCACCGAGAAGACCATCTTCACCGTCTTCATGCTGGTCACCTCCGGCATCTGCATCGTGCTCAACCTGGCGGAGCTGGTCTACCTGGTGGTGCGGGCCTGYGCCCGCCGCGGCCGGCCGGACTCCAACCCGCCGTCGGCGAAGGGCTCCTTCTACGGCCACAAGCTCTCCTCCGAGTACAAGCAGAACGAGATCAACCAGCTGCTGACGGAGCAGGACGGCTCCCTCAAGGACATGCTGCGCCGCAACCCCGGGCTGCAGGAGAAGGGCGACCGCTGCTCGGCGTGCTAGGGCGGCCGCCCGCCCCTGCCCGCCGCTGCCCCCTTCCTCTCTCCTCGCCGTCGGGGACCGCGGGGGGCAGCGGTGGCATTGAGCGGCGGCCAAGGGCTCGCGCTGCCCCCGCCGCTCCCCGGCGCCATCCCCTGCGGCCCTGAGTATATTTAGTAAAAGTGCCCAGACCAAAAATAGAGGGGGGGGAGGGTTTTTGTTGTGTTTTTTTTTTTTTTTTTTTTTTTTTTTCCCCTGGTGGCCGCGTCATCTGCCGCTCACGGAGCGAGCCAACGGGGCCGGCGGCCGCCCCGCTCGCCCCTCGCCCGCCGTCGGACGGAGCGGCCATGGGGGACTGGAGCCTGCTGGGGCGGCTGCTGGAGGGCGCCCAGGAGCACTCGACGGCGGTGGGGCAGGTCTGGCTCTCCGTCCTCTTCGTCTTCCGCATCCTGGTGCTGGGGGCGGCCGCGGAGCGCGCCTGGGGCGACGAGCTGGCCGGCTTCGCCTGCGACACGCAGCAGCCCGGCTGCCAGAGCGCCTGCTACGACAGCGCCTTCCCCATCTCCCACCTCCGCTTCTGGGTGCTGCAGATCATCTTCGTCTCCACCCCCAGCCTGGTCTACCTGGGCCACGTCCTGCACCTGCTGC
>NW_028186550.1:4140-33593 GCF_003343005.1 Rhea americana
TGCGGGGCCTGGCCGCGGGGAAGGCAGCCCGGGCGGCAGCCGGGACGAGAGGCAGGGCCGACCGCAGGGGCCAYGCGCTGTTGCGAGCAGGGGGGAGGATGGCTGAGTCCGGTAACGACGAGGGGACAGCACTGCTGCAACTGCGCCCGGGGATCAGCACCAGGCTCCCCCCGCGCTGCGCGGCCCCTGCTCTGCYGCCGGAGGCGGGGAGACGAGGCGTCCAGAGCCGGAGCGGAGCCAGCCCGGCAGCACCCCGCTCAGTCCATGTCATCCTCGAGGCCCCCGAGGCGGCTGTGCTCCTCGTAGATCTCCCTCACGGCCAGGATGCGGTTCAGCATGCTCTCCAGCATGCTCCTGTCCATGGGGATGACCGAGTACCAGAGAGGGGACTCGGCGATGCACGACCGCTCGGGCTGCAGGTAGAAGATGTCGTTCCGGTTCCGCAGACTCTCGGGGCTGTGAAGAGAGAGGAAGGTGAGCAGCACGGGGCTTGGTACCTCCCACCCCACCAGCGGCTTGGAAAGCCTAGCACCCCCTCCCCCTTGCCAAGGATGGCCGAGACTTGCTTCAGTTATCAGTCAGCCTCTAGTAGGACAAGGCACCTCCCTCAGGCCCAAACTCCTTCACCAGCCGAGCACCAAGATGCACACTCAATGCCTCATGAGAGGTGACTAGAGAACTGTTTCCTCAGCCATGAGGCATAAGCAGTACAGACCCCAGGCAAGGCTTTCCACTCAAGGACTAATTCTGCACGTGTGGAAAGCAGCAGCCACTCCACAGGGTCCTACTGGAGCTGAAAGGCAGCCCCCAAAGGACACACGTCCTAATCTCCAAAGAAAGCCTCACCATTTGGAGAGATAAAATTCATAGAACTTGACTGGGCATCGGAGAGGGTTCATCCTGTTCTCTCGCTGCTCCAGGATTGGCATCTCCTCCTCACGCTTCCGCTTTCCAGAAGTGCTATCTGCAGAGGGAGACAGAGCAGGATCACAGTTGGGTCTGGACAGGGGAGGCAGGGGGAGAGAAAACCAGGTGCTAGGCCGACCCTACCTCGGCCTTTCTTCTGCTTGGCAGGAGCGTAGTAGCGGATGCTCACCACCTTCGCCATGCCACGGGCTGTGTTGCACTTGCGGGACTGGCGCACCACATTAGTGAAAGACAGCTGCATGTGCTCCTCTGCTGTCTGCAGCCCGAAGAACTTGGTGTTGAAGAACATAAGGGTGTTGAGGAGTACAAAGGGTGAGTAAACGCCCAGCTGCTTGCACTCCCAGAGGTGCTCCTCCTCAACACGTGAGAAAACTGTGTCTGCAACACACGGAGGAACAATCAGGTCACACCCACGGTGGCCCTGTGCAGGTTCTAGCTTCTTTCAGGAGGGAATTAGAAGAATGATGTGCCTGCCTGGGATCCAGCTCCTTACACCTGGGGAAGGTGGGCCTGGAGTTCTCCCTTCACCCCAAGCCAACAAGCTCAGCTCAGCAGTGCAAGTGAGTTGTACTTCACAGCACTTATTTTGTATGTACAGCACAGTGTTGTGGAGCCAAGAACAACAGTTCTAGGATGCTACTTCTCCAGAGCCATCACAGAGCTGGATGTCRGCTCTACCTAGCCACGAACCATCTTTCAGAAGGTTTTACCCATCAGAATCCAGATCAGCGCTAACAGCTTATCTGTACAGACAGTCACAGAGCGAACTCGAGGTCAGTGCTCCGCCACATTCAGTGGSAGATAAAGGAAGAACAGCAGGTAGGACGGACATAGCCAGCTCCTGCCTAGACATACAGGTTTGATGCCAAAGGCATCTGCTTGGAACAGCCAACATGCAGAAGAGAGAGGCTGGATTAACCATGGACAAGACACCTTGGGAGAGGGAGCCCAGATCACAGCATCCCAAACAGCCTCTGCAGAGCTCTAAGGTAATTTGCTCACAAGTGAGACAGGTAACAGCACTGCAGCCCTGGCCAACACTGCCTGCACAGCGTGCAGCGCTCACCTATGTGCTGGGAATGCAAGCAGGCATGCGCCATGAGGCCTCGTGGCCAAATGGCTGAGGCACTGCTGTGAAATGTCGTAAAGATTCAAGCTGTACCAAGACACAAAGCAGCCATGCTCCGTTCCCAGCCACCTTGACTCTGGGCAAGAGAAGCTGCTGAGGTGTAAACCAGATCAGCTTTGCTCTTGGTGTGGGTAAAAAAAAGCTCATTATGTCCCCAAAGCACARCAGGATAGTGGTCTCCATGCCAAGGAGGAGAGCAGAGGCTGGAGAAGCACAGTCAGAATGGAGGAGCCAAGACTAGGAGTAGAAACTGTGTGTGTTTGGTGACTCAAAGTAATCTGGAGACACATACTGTTTGGTAAGATCGTGGGTTGCCAGCCACTCAGGGACTTGTTCAGCTCCTGCACGAAGGTCAGGTAGTAAAGGTCTGTAAATATATTCACCATACGATTGTTCTCGAGCAGGTACTAGAAAGGACAGAACACACAGTTAAGAAAAACATGGCAGCACCTTGGGCACAAACCCTCCCCAGAAAGCCCAGGGTGCACACAGAGCCCTTCCTGCACAGTCAGCATTGCAGAGGCAGACTCAACACCCCAAAAAACAGACTTGGAAGAAGGGACTGACTTTATGGAGATCTCTCAGCCTTCCTCAAGGATGTGCGTGAAAGGTCAAGGCCAGGAAATAGCCACCACCTTAACAGCTAAGGTTGGGAACCAAGATTGAACCAGGTGGGTTCCTACGTTGGGGTGAGGCATTGAAAATTAGAGGCTAATGAACCTCTCTGGGTCCCCAAAAGGCAAAATAAAGGATATTAGCTCCCCTCTGCTCCCCATATCTAACCCCAGGTTTGGCTGCAGAGCACTTGAGGGCAACAAGCCCTCTCTCACCTGCTGGATGCCGAGGCAGAGGTAATAGATGCTGTCTGGCTCATAGCGCTCCCCATTGGGTCGTGTTATTTCCTTGACAAACTGGGCCAAGCCATAGTTGAGTTCAGCAGCTGTACAGGCCAGAATGTCTTCCTTGATCCTCATGGGCTTGGCTGTGGAAGCAAGCAAGGTAGCCTCAATCAACAGCCTGCAAGGCCAGGAGCACCTCAACACCCTGAGGCCCAGCTGTGGGGAGGTTTCTGCAACTCCACTGCATACAGACAGGGCACTTACGACCAAAGCGCAGCTCCTCTCCCTTGCTGGTCTCTCCCCCTGCGTACTTAGCTTGCACCCAGGACTTCCAGGCGTTCACACCGTACGAGTAGTTCAGCGCAGTGCAGCTGGGCTGGCTGCTCATTGAGTCCCGGGAACAGCTTTCAGTGAGCACCAGGCGCTTCTGCCCCTGCAGAGAAGTGTACTGTGAGGCTGGGCACATACCTGGGACAGATGCAAGAGTCCTGGCCACCCCTTGAACCTGCTGACAGCCAGCGCCCTCTCAGCACATCAGTGTCCATGCCCCCAGAGAGCCTTCTGCTGACAGCCGAGTCAGTAAGACCTRTTAGTTATGAGGACCACAGGTGAAGCGTCCAGCTCTCACATGGCCTGTTGGYGTTCAGGTCCCCTCCAAAGTAACAGGTTAGTATCATTTCCTTTCAAGAAGCGGCCCATGGTCCAGGTGTGCCCAGAAGGAAGAGGGCACCTCCCCAGCACGTTGAAGCCTCCAGCATGCTTCACCTTGGATTATTTCCCAGATACCATCTCCAACTCCAAACCCACACAGCTCTGAGCAAGTAGCATCCACTAAGACCTTACCTTTCGGACAGCACGAGGCAGGTCTTGCTCTGTGGACACATCTTCTGGCCCCACCAGCCCACAGTCAAAGAGGAAATCCACACTGGGGTTGATGTCTAGTGGGTCTGACAAGAAACACAACAAAAAGGGCTCAGTTGAGACATCTCATTCTGTCCCAGGTAGAGAAAAAAGGTGGGCAGGAGTCTTAATTCAGGTTACAGCTCTATCTTGGACCCTTCTCACCTGCTTCTTACAGTAGGATGAGGAAAGAACGAGCAACYCAGCACTTCACAACCTCCACCTGTGCTTGGCATGAACTTTTAGTCATGCCCCCCCCCCAATATATCTATAGCTGCTAAGCTTTCTCAAACTAACTAGAGTCCCAGATTCCCCCTTCTGACAATTTGCCAGCACCAGAGAGAGCCTGGCACAAGCATCCCACTCCTCTGTCCTTTACTGCTAGCAGCCTGCCTCAGCAATGCTGTGTTCCTGATTGCTCCTGCCATTCAGTTCCACTTTCTGCCCTGTGAAGGGCATGCACAGCAACGCTACCATCTCCCAGATGTCCTGCTCTGTCCAGGACTCTCTCAGGCTTTGCTGGATCCCTGGGAATCACCCATAAGCCTGTCAGCACCTCTACCCTGCTGTTTATGACACTGAAGTCAGCTGCCCATTCCCTTTTCTCTGGAGAAGTGTATCCACAACAGATCAATTAGTCTAGGCAAACAGACTTGTTCAAAAGCCATGATCTCCTACCCACTGCTGTGAGCGATCACTTGCCAGATTCTCAGTTCCCGTCCTCAGACTTGGTCAGTCAGAGGACATGGGGACGGAGTTCATAATGTGCAGCTCTTAATGCTGCTGGCAAAGGTGGGTGGAGGGCAGCAGGAAGACCCCACTGCAGCACAGGCAACCCTGCATGTATAGTTCACCAAGCTCTTACTCTTAGGGAAGTCAGCCTCCAGGTCCTGGCCAGGCTCATCGAGGACATTTGCCATCTTGACAGCCATAGCCAACACATCATCCCGTGCTGGCCCAAATAGATCACAGTCCTCCAGGAGTCCCTCTGCACTCTGGTTACTCACTAGGTCTGCAATAAAAAAGCACATCAAGAAACCCACCTTTAAAAAATTTCTCCTGGCTGTTTTCCCTGTGACAGTTGGAAAACAAAGTCAGGCCCCCTGCGACACATTCCTGTGCTCAGAGCAACCTCACACAGCAGTCTCATGATGGCTRCATTGTCCAGCTTTCCTTGGACAGTGTGACATTGGACCTTTGTCCTCTCCCCAGCTACARTCTACTAGGGCTTGGGGAAGGCAGCCCCCAACTAAAAAGATGTGTGAGGTCAAGATTCCCAGTCTTCTTGTGRGGCAGCTCCATTTTAAGTAAGAGCCTCAACGGCCATATGAACAAACTAATGGTGCTGCATGTGTGCCATAGCACTGGCACCTTTGAAAGGGACAGTGACAGACACCACTCCCTGCTGTGGTACTTGTCYCCTGGTGCCTCCTCAACAGCAGGCCAGCACTCACTGTTCACTGCTGCCTTTCAAAGGCTTTTACAGGAGCAGCAATAAGGGCAGACAGTCTGGCTCCAGGAGTGGGCAAACCCCATGTAATCCCCGCTGTTGGGCCAGACCAAACCATGGCAAAACATACCACACAGGTCTGAGGAGGCCTTGTCCAGTTCCTCAGCCTCTGCAATCATCTCAGCCATGGCCAAGATGTCAGCCTCCAGCGGGTTGGAGGGGATCTTCACCTTCAGCTCCTCAATGGTCTCCACTATCTTATCTGTGCTCTCCAGTGTGGTGGGCAAGAACATTGGCACAGGCACCTGTTGACAGCAGCACACCAGGCAGAAATTAGACATATGCTGTGCCCAAAAGAGGTTTTGGCACARCTGATTGCCGTAAAAGCAGAGGCAGAGGAAAAGGATGGACAGAGAAGCAAAGAGAGGCTGCGGCATGGCAGGGTCAAGACAGTAACAGAGAACAGGAGCAGGTGGAGTGTGTCGCTTACCGGGACAGGCATGGAGAAAGGCACAGGTACTTTCTGGCAGTACATATGCATAGGCACAGGCACGAAGATCGGGACGGGGATTGGCAACACAATCACCTGGGGCTTCCAGTCAGCCTCTGACAAGAGCAAAAGTATGTCAGTGAGCTTGCTCCCAACAGCTCCTCCATCCAGTCCAGCTGTGCACTGCCATGCCCATACAGCTGTCCAGTGCCACTGCCTCTCCAGCTACCATAGCTTACAGGCAGAGCTGCAGCAGCAAGCCAAACACACCCCGGCAAAAGAAAAGCATTGCCTTTACCCAGAGGTGCAAGACCTGCCTCTTTGAGAGGCCTAGTTCTCTTGCATATGCTACAGGCTACACACATGCCCAAGAGCAGCTACACAGCGGAACTTGCTCGGCAGACGGCCCCTCAGGCAAGCTGACGATCTCCAGAGAAAGAGGAGTGACTGTCCCGCATGCAGGAAGAGCAGAAAAGTTGCCTGGAAGCAAGATAATGCTGCAGTGCTCTCTGCAGTTCTCCCTTTGCTGCTGATGGGCATGGGCTCCCTGCATCCAACCCTGCAGTGCGTGCACTGCACTGCCCAGCCACTCCTCAGCATGGTGCCAAATACCCAGGGTGCTGTACCGCACTTCAAGCTGGACTCGCACCCAGTCTGGAGCACGCACATGCTGCCTGCCTCTCCAACAGAAACACACCTATAGTCCAGCAGAAACAAGTCTTATCTCCCTACCTGTCTGACATCCTTTGGACTTCATTTCTATTTTGCAGGAAACRCCCCGGTTCTGCATCAGTGGTTTACACATAGCAGCTTTGTTCTTCCGAGGGGTGGCTGGAACCGGAGGGGGTGGGGGAGGCGGCGCAGCTGGAGACATCTGGGCTGAGGAGGTCTTTGCTGACAACTGAGGAAATGCAGAAAGCAGTATGTTGATGTCCGGGTGAGGCAGCACCACCTCTTCCCAGCTGTGGGTACAACTAGAGACACTCCCAGACCTTAGGCCAAAGTGCTTCCTGGAGCTTGGTGGTCCCCCCCACACAGGCTCAGGTCTGAGACTCGCTCAGTGCTCYCAGGCCCAAATGCTCCCACAGTCAGATCTTGCCAAAGGACTGACAAGCTGATCCTGGCATCCAGCTTTGCAACAGCCAGCAGGGAGCGTGGCACCAGTCGCGCCCACCCCATGCGACAGAGGGGAGAGGGACAGCGACACCGTGCCCAGGCACAGGGGAGCACTGTGCAAGGACGAGCCAGCGCCACGGTGGCAGACTGCTCTGGTGCTCATGTCTGATTCCTGGGGAGTGGTTATTCTMCCCCTTGGCAGGTGATATGCTTATGCTGCCCTACATAGCAGCCCCTCTCAGTTCCCACTGCTCAGGTCACTGCCATCTTAAAATACACAGGCTATAAGAGAATGATATCTCCCTGAGGAACAGCAAACACATCCGCTTTTGGGGATGCCCCTTTGTGCTATCCTGAGAACTCCTACCTCAAAAAGGCCTTACCATATTAGTCTCTGCCTTCTGTGGGGAAGAGGCAGGTGGTTTTGGCTCAGAAGTCTGACCTGTAAGAGAAAGCAATGACTTTTAGTTAGAGAGCTCCTGGGCTAATAGGTCCCACTGCTGGGACTGGAGGTGGCAGCAGCCACAGGCCAGAGGCAGGGACAAGCTCTCCAGAAACTGGTCCTGTGTCTCTCCAGGAACAGTTAGTCATTCCAAAATCTCTAGTCCTAGCAGCTCAGAAGATACTAGAACTCAAAAATCAGGTCAATCCCATTTCATTTTGTGCTCCCCTACTATCCACCCCATCCCCATCACAGCAGGTCAGGAGAAATCCCAGCCCCTCATAGAGGGGGGAATCCAGGGCTCTATTCCCAGCTCTGCCTACTGGCTTGCTGTACCGAGCCTTGGCCCCTCCCTGTGCCTCCATCTCCCAGCGACAATATCTTGGCAAAGTGCTTCGAGATCCCTAGGAAGAAGGTGACAGAGCTAGTAGCAGTGCTATGAGATACCCCAGAAAGCAAAGAGACAGCTTTGATACAGCACTGGCAATTCAGATCATTTGCCCTAAGGAAAGGGCAGATCACCAGCAGGTTACGACGCACGTCGTAGAGACCCTACTGTCCCTAATAATGGTATCATCTGGGCTCAGATGATGATTCCAGCTTGCTTGGTTTGCAGAGAACCTGCACTCATCTCACAGACATGCTGCTGTGCTAAAAGAGCACCTCTATCGAAGGGTCCTGTGAGCCCTGGTTACCTCTGTGGCTAGAAGAAAGAATTGCCTTCTACAGCACTAACTATGGGCCATGCATGAAGGAGACACCTGCAAAGAAAGCAGCAGGCCTTAGCACCCAAAGGAAGCGGCAGGTCCCTCCACATCTCCTTGCAACAGGTTCTTCACCGGTAAGACCCAGATTCCCAAAAGACCAACATAAAGGCATTTTCACTACGCAATTTCCTCTGTCCTGAGGAAATGCAGACAGTCCTTCAGCAAACGAAGGCACAGCATGATTCGCTTGATGACTGCTGTGGTGGGGGGAGCAAAGGGAGACAGATAAATGCCAGTCCAAGAAAGCTCCCTGACCTGCAGCTGGACACTCAGCTACAGCACCTGCAACTCTGTCAGTGGGTCCAAGATGTCCCCACGACCASTTCAAAATGGATAAGCATCATACCTAGACAAAACCTTGAATAGGAAAAGACAGGCTGCGAGGGKACAAGCAGAGTCTCTGCTGCAGTGGAAACAAAAGTAAAGTTCAGTGTCCCACAAGCCATGGATTTAGGACTGTGGGCAAGATGATCTTCCTCAACAGAACTCCACRCGCGATGTATCCAGGCCTCCACCCAAGCAGCAGTTTGTTCTTGGCTCTCATGCCAAAACCAGCTAGGAGTTGTTGAGGCATCATCTGCACTAACTACTGACTTCTGGCCCTCTCTCCTCTCCAGTTGGATGGCCCTGGGCAGAGCCAGTTCCTCTTGGAAGTCTTTGGCACAGTTCTGCAATAGAAGCTCCTTAATCACCTTGTGACACAGACATTGTTCCCACTAAAGAAACTGCCACTTTTATCACCAGCAAGCAGTCTCAGGATCACCAGGCTGGCAGCAACTACCGGGTCACAGGAATGAACAATCTTAGGCAACCACTGGCAGCAAAAGAAGAAAGCAGTCGCAGCTCTGTCCAAGATAGGGCTGAAAGCCAGGTAGTTCCTGGTGAGCTAGCAAGCCTGCTTACTAGATTTACAGGAGACCCTGACTGGACTGGGCAGCAGCTATTCCATGCTACATGCTGATGAGCTGCTCCCCAAAATCCCCTGCACAGCATACTGAGCTGACTCTTTTAAAACTTCTCCGTGTAAGCAGACAGCAGGCTCTGGCTCCCAGTACCCTTTCACTGCAAGCTGACCAGTATGTCATGGGTCCTGGGACAAAGATATCCACAGCCATCCCACAACAGGCAAGGGACAGGACACAAAGAGGGCTCAGCACCATCAGTAATGTCCACAATGCTCCTTTTACAGAACTCCATGGCTGCTGGAGCAACCTGAAATTTGTGCTCAGCCAAGCACTCACCACTGTGGCTGGTCATCTCCTTGGCTGCCCTTGAAGTCTTCTGGCTCACAGGGCTCAGGCAAAGGCCTCACTGGCAGAGTGATAGGCAATGCCCCACATGCTAAACAGAAAAGCTCTCGGTTGTCTCCAGAAATGTGGTGGAAGGGGGTGGTCAAGGAATTCTCGTGGTTTATTGTGGTGAAGGGGTTACTTAGAGTCCTGTGGTTCATGGCTCCAAGAGGTAATGGCCAAAGGGTGTGAAATAGATGCATCCTTCAGCAGGTAATGGCATGCCTGCTGTGCCTGTGTCCCAAAAGCAGCGTTACAGGTACCCCAGATCTGACATGCCTTGAAAGCAAAGAGGACAAATCCAACAGCATGCCTAGGACTGTGCAATCACTGGGCTAGCTACAGGAACAGACAAGCTTAACATCTCTTCCTCCACTGGGGCAACAAGACACTGTTCCCTGTCAAGTACTCTCTCTCTGGGAACCCAGAGCCAGCAGAAACCAACAATTTATCTYCATCTAGGTCACTCCAGTGTGCTACAACTCGAACACGTCTGGTTGTTGCCTCACACATTTACACAGCACGACTCTTGGATAGCAGGCCAGGGTTCCTCTGGTTGGGGGAACCTGCTACTTGTGGCAGAGCAGCTTTGCCTCACTCTTTAAGCAGTCCTGACATCCTGTGCTTTCTTCATCTTGCAGTTAGCCCTCTGCTGTCAGGGGAAAGCAACCTGAAGGTCTGGAGAYGGAACAGGGCCTCTCATGGAAGGTCCTTGTCTTGGTTTCCCCTCCTTGGTCCATCCTAGACAGGGTTTTAGACCTCGTGGAATTCCGGGGGCAGCAAAGCCCTGAGCCTGCAATACCGGTACCTATCACAGCTTGAGCCACCAAAGCAAATCACACCATAAGCTGTGGGCATCTTATTAACCAGATTAGGTTGTCTAGAAGATCCTGGTTTATGAAAGAYGAAGCAGAACGAGACTAAGCAAGTGTCCGAGGGTCAAGCGATGTCTTGTCACTGTCACTATGAGCACCTTTCATCCTGAGGGACCTCAAAGCACTTTGCATCTTCCACAAACAATTGCTCAAGTTAATGATATGAAATGGGGCAACAGGCAGTGAAAATCTCCTCTCCAGCTGGAACTCCAGATGCAGAATCGGGTTATCCGGGACACGGGGTTGGCAACTCCCCAAAGCTGCCAGGGATCTTTGGAGAAGTGGTAGGACTTCAATCTACCATCACAAAACAGAGTGCCTCCAGCAGCTCAGTGCTCCCTCAAGATCGTTATAGATTCAGCTCTGATTGAGGAGAGCCCACCTACAGCATCACCAGCACCACTTCCTGCAGCACCCTGCGTTTTCCTTGAATGTTTCCCATCCAAGCACTGACCTGGCCCAATCCTGATTAGCTTATGAGATCTGAGAAGGTCACAGCTCGGAGGTGGTGTGGGGCTGCAGGTGGATTATCATGCCAAACCACGCTGTCCCCTAACCCTGTAAATCGAGCTCTCCGCTGGCAACATGAGGATGGAGTCGCCCATTAAATCCCTGAGTATCCTCGCTAAGAGTGTGAGCTACAGGCAGCACGCTGGCACCGGCTCCTCCCGTCTGGGCCCTGTGTGTCATAGAACCATAGACGTTAGAGATGGAGAAGCCCCATTAGGTCCCACTCCGTCCTTTCCCCACCAGGGGCCAGTGCAGGATTGTTCCCTAGCGTCTCATCCAATCCCAGGCAGGAAGCTTCCACCCCTTGCTGTTCGGTCTTCCCTGTGTCTCTTGGACTGAGCTATGCAGGTCCCCTCCCTCCCTCCTACTCACTGTTCAGCAGGCTCTCGGGCCCCTTCTGCGTGTCCAGGTTGGGCTGGTTCTGTTGATTGTAAAATCGCAGCAGACACTGCTGGTTGCAGAAGTGTTTGATTTGCCCTCGCCAGTGGATGGTTTCCAGCAGCTTCCCCTGACGCTTGCAGGCATGGCACCGAGCTGCCTAAAGCCCGCATCAGCAGGAGAGAAACAACGAGTAACTAACCACACCCCCTCCGAGTGCAACACAACTCTCCAGTGAAAGGTGCACATGGCAAGGTGCTGTGAGCTTCCCCACAGCAGTGCCCTGCCAGTGCCAGCCGGGGACTCCAGCGGTGCGAACTTCTCACAGCAGCACTAGCCGCGGATCCAGCACTGTGAGCTTCCTCAGTGCAGTGCTCTGGCAGGATCAGCTGGGGACTCCAGCTACGTGAGCTTCCCCGTAGCAGTGTCCCGTCATTGCCAGGCAGGACTCCAGCAGTGCCAGGTTCTCCGCAGCAGTGCCAGCCAGACTCCAGCAGCGCGAACTTCGTCAGTGCAATGCCCACTTATCTGGGTGCCGTGCCCACCACAGCACTTAGCACAAGCTGCCAGTGCCAATACTGACCTTGAAGTACCAGAGCAAGTATTTGCTTTTGCAGTCTTCACTACAGAAGTCCCAGGTGCTGCCCTCCAGCTGCTCGGTGACCGCCCGCTGGCAGGTCTGAGAACAGTAGGTGCAGGTGATGCAGCACAGGCCCAGGTTCTTGGTGAAATCCTGTTTGTAAAGAAGCACACACCCTGCGGAGAAACAATAGGAGTGAAACCTTCCCAGGATGAACTGGGGGCCTCCCTGACCCAAACATGACCAGAATCCAGGTCTGCGGAGACAACAGAGCACACGCAACACACTGTAGGGAACAATCCAGCACTGGCCCCTGGGGCTGGGATAAGATGGGACCTCATGGGGACTTGCCATCTCTCACCTCCATGCTTCTAGGAAGAGTCTGACTCCAACCTCCTGTGTGCAGGAACCCAGCAGGCAGGGCAAGGCCAGGTCAGGCCAGCCCAGACGCAAGAGCGTAGAAGTGCATGATGACAGGAGGAGCGGAGCTGCCACCTGCTGTCTCCCCAGCCCCCAGAGAGAGAAAAGCTGTGAGAAAGCCCTCCCCAAGGACACAATGWACGGTAAAGATCTTGCCCTAGGGCCTGGCTGGACAGCAAGCCATCCCCACGACAATCCTCCCTTCACTGCATGGTGAGGCTCTTGCCCCAGGGCCTGGCCAGTCTCCCCTCTGTTCCACTCCATGCTCTCTTCTCCTCCCCCAGCATGGGCTGGCAGGGGGGCTCTGCCTCTCCCATGCCTTCCCCAAGTACCTTCGCTGCAGAAGTTCTTCTCCACCCCAGAGAAACGGATCTTCTCATGCAGCAGCTTCTCCTGCTTGCAGTGCTCACATTGAGACACTACCCCACGCAGCCGCTTGAAGTCCTCACAGCAATCCTTGCAGCAGAACTGATACACTTTGTCCTGCCAAAGAGACCATTGCCAGGTCAGCCAGGCTGACAGGAGGTCCCAACGCTTCCTGGAGCAGCAGGAGCAAGACTGTGGGGCTGARGAGACAGTCTCCAAGTCCTCAGCTCTGCTGGTGTGCAGCTTAGCAGAAAAGGAGGTTTCCTCCTGCCCTAGCTCTGCCTTCCTGACCTCCCACTGAACGTGACAGCAAACTGAGTGCAYGATTTCCAGCCATGTCTCTATAACTAAGCAGTTGAAAGAGCTGGTGCTGAAGGAGCTTTAACTCTTGAACCGGGAAAGTAAGAAGCTCTGCAGTCCTCCCCAGGGTTGCCATCAGCCTCAACATGCCCCTGAGGGAAAGGCCTCACCTGCCAGTCTAGGATCTCCGGCTTCCCGCTGAAAAGGTTGTGGCAGTAATGGCAGTTCAAGTGAATCCCACCTTCCGGGCTGGTGCGCTGCAGAACACAAAGACAGTGCATGGAGGGAGCGTCCGGAGCTCAGGGAGCACCTACTCTGCACTGCCGCTGCTCATCCTGCCTCTTCCACCGCTCACAGCCCTCACCCTGCCCTTGCTCCCGCAGTCAGTGGCTCAGAGTCAGTCCATCAGATTGCGCGCCAGGCTCCCAGATAACAGAGGCTCGGGTAATTCCACTTCGCTTCCACGGTGCTGGGTTCAGGCCTTGTCAGTTAAGCAAGCTTTCAGATTGCCAGCTCTCTGGATTTGAAAACACCAGGAGATGGGGATTCTGCTATCTTTCCTTAGACCTTTTCTAAAAGCTCTTGAAGCACATGTGCCTGGTTTCTAATTTCAGAGTAACATAACTTCAGAATTCAAGCAGTTGTTCTCATCTCACCTTTCTCTGCTAGTTTACACTTGGCGTCTTGTCCCCAGTGATGTATTTATTAATAGAGTCATCTTCTTGGTTTTCTTTCTGATAACCTCTGATAAGGTGCTCTGCAAGTGTACTGCATTTTTCAAGCCCCAAMGTAATTTTTGTRGCTTTTTTTTTCCAGCATATTTCCAGTTTTTCTTCAACATTAAAAATAATGTGGACATCAGATGAATATCCTTCCTMCCTGTGCAGTATTCTCAGTAGCCCTTTTGCTCCCTGGCCCTCAAAATTTAATTCTCTGTTCTCCTGTTAGTACYTCCAATAATTTAACTAATCCTTCTGTAGTTTTAAGATGGGGAGCTCATGCCAAATGGCTTATCTGCTTTAATCCTGGAGCCTCTTCAAAATCCCGACTTTATAGGCCTTGCACCCCACATTACTTGAGTATGACTGATGTAGGATCTTGCACTGACCCATATTTAAGTACACGTTATGAGGAGCCAATCTTGTCGAGCAAAGCAACTGCTTTTTATGACTGTCCTGATCTGAGCATGAGTTAACACTCCACTAGTTTTTGTTTCAGCTGCAAAATTTTTAGCACACTTGCGCTGACTTTATTTCCAGATCACTGATGAAGCTGTTGAACTCTTTGGACTTAAAACTGATCCCCCAAAAAACATCCTGAAATGCTTCCTCCGAGGGTCTCTCTTCCACAAGTGTGCCCCGAGATTTGTCAGTAAGATGGTTCCTAATCCAGGTTGTGCATGGCTTTTCTCATACTTTACAATGCTGATTTTAGGTGGCAATAATTCAAGTGTCTTAAGAAGGACTACAACTCTTCAGCTACCCTTACCAACACGATTTGTGATCTCAGCAAAGGATTACATCAAGGATTTAGAAAAGAAAACAAAAAACAACCTCCCAAAACAAATAACCCCCCCAAAAAAAAAAAAAAACCAAAACACTACAACTGCCATTAACTAAATCTCTATCTCTAGATTCTGCAGGTTTTCTCCGTTGCCCAACATATGTCCTGGCCTAAGTTCCCTGGATCTGCCAGCATGTTGCTTTGTTCTTTAAATTACCTTTGAATATCATGAAGACTTCATATATGCTAAAACTTTACACCGGAAGATAAAAACTCTCAGCCAGGCCTTTAAGGACTATCAGATGTGATGTATCCAGGCCTGCTGATTTTAAATTTCTAGACATGTTCTAGGAGAATTTTGTTCCTTGGTGATCCCTGGCTCAGAGGGCAGCTCTGCTCCTTTTCACACTGTGCTTTGCAAGGCTTGTGCCTGTGTAAGGCCGCTGTATCCCACAATCGCTCAYGCAACACAGCTCTGTACAGCACTCCCACTGGGTGTAAGCTGACAGACAGGAGAGAACTATAGCCAGACTTAATCCAGCTGAGGAGAGGAGAAGTAAGGCTAAAAYCGAATAACAGGCAACTACAAGCACTGGAACTCCGGTGCTCCAACAGAGATTTTCCTACGGACCCTCCCTGAGGAGCCTGAGGAAGCTGCAGCCTCTGCCAAGTGTGAAAAGAGGCAGGAGGCTCTAGGGCCCAGCCCAGCATGAAGGATGTTTCAGTACCTGGAATTTGGTCCAGCAGCTGGGGCTGCAGAACTGGTAGACAACCCGGTCTGTCTTGTTGTAATAGCAGGGTTCAGATAAACTCTTTCTGCAGAAGCTGCAGGGTCTAGGGGGACCTGATGAAACAGACAGGAATTGGTGAGGGCAGCAGCACAGGACGTGGGACTGGATTCTGAGGATGGCATGTAGGCTACTCACTCATCCTCAGTTTGTCAAGCTATAACCACAAAGGAAGGGACAAAAACTCCAGGAAACTAAGAGCATCAAGTTCTGCTAGGACAGAAATGTTAAACGTGGATGGAGAGCAGAGTGGCTCAAAGAAGTGATCCTGACTCTACAGAAATTTGGACAAAACAGTCTGCAAYACTTGCACCAGTCAACAGAGACCATTCCCACTCCTGAACACCCTAGTAATCCATGCAGTGGAAAGGGCAATGCCAGCACAGTACAGCACTAAAATTGCTTCCTGCATTCTCAACAGACACCACCCCTCAGCATTAGAATAGTTATGTGCTGCAAGGGTGCCTCCCYCTCCAAATATCTTTCCACTTATCTCCCTGGACTCCTCCCCAGACACCTTCCCATGTGAGCAACATGCCTTCCTTATAGTCTCAATCACAATCAAAAGTACAAAAGAAGGAGTTAGAGCAGAGAGCTGCCTGAATCCCCCTACGTGGGTGCTCTTACCAACCAAGCCTGACTGCTTCACTTTGTGGGAGGTAGTGCAGCAAATGGAGCAGAACAGGCCCATCTTGCCACTGCGATCCACGTTGGGCAGCATGTCAAAGTTCTTGCACAGCGTCTTGCACCACATGCATGGGTAGACCCGAGTATTTTTCTGCAAGCAGAGCRGAACAGAACCGTCAGAGAGCCCATTACACTCGGCAAGGTCCTGTCCTCTGCMTTCCCCATCCCCGACCCCATTACTCCATCCAGCGCAGGTCAGCTCTCCTGCTGGGAGCACATGGACACCTGATGTGAGAGCTAAGCTCACAGACCACAGGTTCAGGTATCTGGTGGTAGAGAAAAGCTGCCTTTGCTCACTGGCACCTCAGCTTCACATTGTCAAGGGTATGCACGTCCTCTTGGGGACCCCTGGCAGGAATGCAAAGCCTGGCAATTCCATCAGGACAGCTCAGTGAAGTCTACTCAGGCCACAGAGAAACAGATACAGCCAAGCTCTGGGTAGACATCCAAAAGAAGCCAATGCATGCTAAGTCCATGTACTAACRTCACTGGACAGTCCAGCTTATCAAGTGTCTGAGCTGTGCTTGGGTGAAATATGGGCCCTGTGGTCACWGCCTCAGCAGAATTAGTATACTTGCCTAAGCTTCAAAGTTTCCCACAGAAATCTCTTAAAATCTTTTGTCAGCAATAAAAAGCCAAGAGGCTTCAGGCTGTCTGCTAYTGTACAGTGTTCTGTACAAAACTGAGCAAAGGAGATGTGTGCCCATGGAGACCTCCCTGCCAGGCAGTTAACTCCACACACCTTCTTGTAACTGTTGAGACAGGTGGAGTTGCAGAAGCGTTTTTGCTGGCCTTCATGGAAGAGGTACTCCAGGGGCAAGCCCTTGTTGTAGATATAGAGTCCACAGTTGTCACAGCAGTTGGTTTTCAGCCCCTTGGTGGCCCGGAACTTGGTGAAGCAGGCATCACTGCAGATGCGATGCACTACATTCCCATTGCTGACCTCATGCTGGATCTGCAGAAACATCATTGCTGTCACTCCCTCAAAGCATCACAGGCCTCCCTCCTATGCACATGTGCCACTTCCACGGCCTTTGGGAAGATGAGCTGTTGCACTAACAAATTTGGGCAAGAGCCATCCTGGAAGCTGCTATGTACTCAGCCCGGCCTCCTTCGCCAAAAGTTGGCAAAGCAGTTAGGAGAAGAGCGCGGCAGGAGGCAACTGGCTGCAGGGTGGGGGCAAGCTGAAGCCTTATTTCTGGGAATGAGGGTTGGACCACAGTGGACAAGAAAGAACCTGGCAGAGAGCCCAAACCACTTCAGGGGCTGAGGYCTCAGGTCATGAGAGTACCCGGAAAATGCCCTGCATTGGTCACAGGCAGAGCCCAGTACCTCAGCCTGGACAAGGAAAAGACAAAGACTTTGTTTACCTCGCCGGGTTTGTGGCAGACACTGCAGCGGCTGGTGTCTGAGGCATCTGCAGACTGAGGTGCTGGTCTCTGCTGCTGGGCCTCGTAGAGAGAGAGGCAGACAGAAGTGCAGAATTCATGAAAAGAGCCACCTGAACCAATCTGGGCAACCACGGAGTCCTTGGTGTTCCAGATCTCCCTAGGGATCAGGAAGGGATGTATTAGTGCAAGGACACATCAGTCCTGCCATGAGATGTGATGCAAGGCTGCAGTGCAAGAGGGTGGCAGAAGCCGTCTTATAGCAGCTTCTGTCAGACCCAGAGGAGCAGTGTCCGAAGGAGTAACATGCACGAGGTTGCTCTGAGAGGAGGCAGGGATAAGGTGCATTAGGCTTAGAGACAGGCAGGGAAGGGCAGTAATGTGAAGCGGGAGTAAGGAGGATGGGATCTGCAGTGTATGGAGAAAGACACAGGGAAGTAGGACTGGAGTGATGTGGCAGACAAAAGAAGCATGAGTGTCACAGGAATGGCGACTGCCAGGTACAGCTCTAGGACAGGTGAAGGGGATCACAAGCACGAGGGTCAGGAACATTGAGGAAAGGGGAACGATCACACACTTTTTACAGAAGGTGCATATTTTTTTGCCAGGTGGTTTCTTTGAGAAGGTGGTGAGACAGGAGCTGGAGCAGAAAAGCTGAGGGAGTCCTTTACGCTGATAGGCAGTCTGGCCTTTCTGCAGCGGGGTCCGACAGTTGGCACAAGTCATYTTGGTAACAGTGGAGCGGGCGGCTCGCTGAGCCACCTGAGTACGTAAGGACATACGGGTTGAGCGTCGAGTACGAAAAGGAACAAAATCCTCATCATTAGGATCATCCACCATTGCATCCGAGTCTTCATCGGAGACCGGAACTGCAAAGGAACAGAGAGAAGATGCACCGAAATTCCCCATTAGGGACTGAGATAAAACCTCAGTCACAAGAGACATGGCAGGGCTTTCTGGGGTCACCTTTCTGGATACCTACTACATGTTTTGTATCTTCCTGGGTAGGGTGATAAAGGGACCCTTAAAAGATATTCTGTTGGAATTGGAGGTGAGCCAGGAAGTCTTTAAGCAAACTGGACTTAGGTACAATTTTTCTCTAGGAAGTGGAGGTTGAGCAGAAGCCTGAAGTGTGAACATTAATAGCAAAAATCCCTCCAAGAACCAACAGACCTTAAAGGGAACAAGCTAGTTCCCCAGCCACTTCTCCAGCACAGGCAGACAATGAAGGAGCAACAGACAAGTACTAGGGAAAGGCAGTGTGACACTCAACATCTCACAGGACAAAGACTTCATGTACTTCGGCAGGAAAGTCCCCAAAATACAACCCTTCTTCAGACAGCCTGCTGGCATAGGGACAAAGGAAGAAAGTTCCTGGCTGAGGAAATGGAAGAGAGGGAACGTCCCCAGATTCTCATCTTATTACTTGGTGCTTCGTATCTACAAACCACTGTAAAAATACTACCAACTCTCTCTTCATCCTAAGTCCCCTGAGAAAGTAAGACAAATACCCTGATATGAAGATCCACAAGGTTGAAGGGATCTGCCCTGCATAACAGAAAATTCTGCATGAAAACTCAAGAATTCCTATGTCTATCCTACTCTCATCATAAATTGCCTGCTCACACTGGACCCGGGCCCTGCTTTCTAGCTGAAAAAACGGACCACCCTTTAGCCAGCACTCATTACTCACTGCTCTCAGAGGAGTTCACAGTTTCAGGCCTGGCAGTTTCTGATCTTCTGGCTCGTTCACTTCTTTTCTGCTCCTAGAAGACATTCAGAAAATACTTAAGCTAACCATTTGCTGGGATAACTATAGATAAACATCCCAGATCATGGTGGAGTTCCAACTTCTGGGCTTTGCTTTCACAATAGCTAGGCTGAAAACAGATATAACTCCATGGATACCCGACAAGAGTTAGCTAGACTGGTGGAGGAGGGAAGCAGGCTTATGAGAATGATGCTCTAGCCTGGGGTGGCAGGGAGAGACATACCGAAGCCACAGGTATGGCACAGTGGCAGTGCACAGGGACCACTGTCACAGGAAACATGCACACTCCTGCCCAAAGGGGCAAAGAGACAGGCAGGGTTTGTCACCACGTTTGGCGACAGACAGACAACCTCAATACTCCTGTAGTGTACGTACTCAACTGCATTCTCCTCACCTTCTCAGTTGGCTGTTCGCTTCCCTTCCCAGACAAGCCTTCTCCTGCAATAAATGAAAAAAGCTTGACTCCAGTACCTTGATCTTCTCCAGCAGAAGAGGAAAGATGCTGCTGAAAGGCAGCTACTCTTTGGGCCTGTCTGCCTAGGAAGCCTCAGTCCCAGCTAGTGAGCACCACTCTGCTGGTGTTCAAACACACAAAAGCTTCCAAACCCATGAAATGTAGTTAGACGGCCACACATAAAGCCTGGGAGAAAGTTCTTTAAGGTAGAGACCTTAAGGGTCTCCAAGGTCCGGGAGAATGCTGGGCAGCTGCAACAGTGCCTCCAAMTAGTTCTGACTGTGGAGACTGAACCTCTCCCAAGTATGGCCAGTCCTTGCCTACTGGAAAGATCTTCTCCCAGTGACACTCAGTTCCCACAACGACTCRAGCAGCTTGAGTGGGCGTGATTCTAGTTGACACAATCATTGAAAAACAACGTTAAAACTATGAAAGTCAGTGCAGGAGCTCGTGTGCGCCAATGGAGCAGCTTCCAGACTATTATTCCCTGTAAGCAAGTCACTTTCCTCACATCTAGCCTATCAGCAGCATTGACAATTTCCATGGTGGAGGAGAATGGAAAAACYTGGAGCTCAGAACAGCCTCTAACTTCAGAGATGTGCAGCAGGGTGGCCCACTGAGCAAAAGGAAGCTGGTTCTGCAGAGATAACTACCTACCTGCTGATGGTGAAGCTTCTTGTGCCTTCAGTATGCTGCTCTCTTTAAGAGAGTTGCTCCCGCTATCATCCTCTTCCTCTGTCTGGTTTTCATCCATGTGCTCAGGGGGCAAGGCTGCAGCACTGTTATCTGGGCTCAGCTCTAGCCCCGGTTCCACTGCCAGCCCTTCCTTCTGCAGAGGTGAGCTTTTCCTTGGTGCCTTCAACCTTGTCTTTTTGGTTTGTTTAAGACTGAGCTGTGGGGGAGACACTGGCAGACTCGAGGACTGTGTTGTGATTTCTTCTGTGGCTGGGGCACTGCTCAGTTCCTCTGAGTCAGGAACAGGCTGYGGGGGCGACTCAGGGGCGTTGTCATCAGACAGTGCAGGAATAGCAGCAGCACCATCATCCTTTAGGTCTCCAGAATCACTTTTTGGTGCATCTTCCCCTTCTTTCCACGTTTCTGGAACAAGGGCTTCCCTAGTGAGGGCAGAGGAGTCCCCTGACCCATCCTCCACATCCTGGGAAGAATGTGCCTTATATAGCCCATCCAGATCCCCCGATTTATCCAGTTCCATCAAGTCAGCAGTTTTATCTAGCTCATCTAAGACTCCAGGTTTCTCCAGCATGTCCAAGACACTAGGTTTATCTAGATCGAGATCATTTGACTTGTTTAGTTCAGACAGGCTGTCTGCTTTCACTAGAAGGTCCAAGTCCCCATCTGCAGTCATCTGCTTGGGCTGATCCCAGTCAGGGGGCTGAAGAACTGAAACTTCCTGGGTAGAAGCTGTTTGGGAGCCCAGGAGATCTTCCCCAAACTCCATGTCAGCAGGGAGATCACCAATAAGTGGTTTGTCAGGCAAGGACAGCGGGTCCAAAGATCCCGAAAACTCACTGGAATCCATTTAGAAGATGACAACTGGAAATGAGAAAGAGACTCGCAAGTTAATGAAAATYAGTGTTACACGGTGCACGAATATGGCATTGACTGTTCTTCTGAACACTGTTGGAGTAAAACAAGCCCCCATAAGGCTGCTAGCAATAACTACGACACCAAAAAGTCAATCACCCCTACTCTGCAAGTTACAAACCTCTGAAACTGAAGGCGTGGGGCACAGCAGCAAACCTTTGAGAGCTCTCTATATCACAAACACACCTCTCCACAGCACGACCAACAGACTGCTATCATAAAGGACGCTGGGTATCAGAAGTGACCTAAGTACTAATTTAGAAGGCTTCACATAACTGTTCTGTGGTGTGTAGTATCCTCTTCCTTGCCTTCTCCTRTATCTCACCTGACCAAATAATCTGGCTTATCCTGTTCTTCCGAGATGTTCTCATGTAGTTAACTCATATTTTTAAAAGCATCTCTTCTCCTAAGCATACAGAAGCTGAAAGAGTTCCTTGTTTATTCTGTAGCTTGCATCTTGAACCAGGCACCATCCCAAAGGAACACATGATGACAAGATGTAAGAATTTTGTCAGGGGACAGAAATAACCCCTGTTACACTATAACTAGAGTGTAGCCCCAAACCCATGTGGGCTAATACTCAGACACAGAACAACTGAAAAAACTTAAGGCAGAACTAGGGGGAATTCTGGACAGCGGCACAAAGAAAGGTAGGAAAGCCCGTGATGTTAAAAGTAGTCCTGAGAGGARGAAAACGTGGCAAAATAATCCTGAGTGGGCAATGCAGAGTCAGGAAAAAAGACCAATATGACTTTGCACTGCACAGACAGAGCACTCGCACAGAGAGAGGTGACGCTGACTGCTAACATCAGAGGGACAAAATCATAGCGCAGCTCCTCATGCCCAAGTGAGGTCAACATTATCAAATGCAAGAAAGGGCAAGACCATGAGGTGAGGCAAAAAAGCATTCACATCCGTACTGGCTAATCATGAATGATATCCCTGCAGAGAAGGGGTGAAAATCTAAAGGGGGGAAAGAAGAGGGAGAGTCCATAAATGGTCAGGCAGAATAAGAAACGATGGAGCATCAGGTCCCCAAAGCAGGTTTTAACTAGACGCTACAGGGAAGACACAAGAATTGTAAGATATAGCATCAACCCACTTTCATGTTAAGAGTCATTCTAATGCTAAATTTGATACATTTTGAGCCCTGAAGCAGAAGGCTCAGTATTTCAATCTATCGGGGCTTACTCTGGGCATAACTCTCATCTATATAAATGAAGAAGCAAGCCTGAAATAACTTCACTGGTGATGGATGATCAATACCTTCTCTACATCCTTCTTTCTGAAGAGATGACAAATTCACATGTACAAATGGTTTACTCAGAACTAGACAGGAAATATTTGGGTAGAGAAGGTAGCCACTTCTGAAACTCACTTAAGCAGAAGTTTAGGGAATCATATCTACAGCTGAAGCTCAAAGTCATTACCTCTTATTTTTGTCTAAAAACATAGCTGCACTTTTATTTCAGAGTGGTAGATAAGCACAATCCCCACAGTTACAAATGGAAACTACAGAAGATGTGATCTTCAGCGATTCTCAGCAATTTCCATCAATGAAAACTTCCGTTATTCCATTCATTTCCTTTAATTACAGAGTGGGCAAAGTTTGTAGAATGAGCTTATTTCATATCAGTGTGATAGCTAATATGTGTTTTAGGGTGGTCAACAGAGAGAATAACAATGTGAAATAAAGGCATCTAAAAAAAGCTGTAAAGGTTTGAAMGCAGGTGAGAATCCCTCCAAGATGATAAACATGTTTTTCTGCTTCTCTGAACATTAAACAATACCTCCTTCTCAAAGATACACCTCAGCCAAGTTTCCACACCTGTATGAAAAGACAGCAGACCTTACAACAATAAGCAGCAGAAAGGGCAGGCRACTCAGACGAATAGAAAAAGTATATTTATAAATGTACTTAACAGAGGACTAAGATACTCCTCAAATTCACCTTCAGATACTTTGCACAGGTCTGCGAGGAACCACGAGGTCACACTTTATAGTTTTTAGTTTGGCAGAAAAAGATCCTGGGAACAACTGTGGAGTATAAAGAATCCATGTTGGCATTCCCTGATACAGGACAATGCAAGCGATAGTCCACGAAAACATAGGGAAGAGGACTTACCGTTCTGCTCACACGTGCTCTACAGATAAACCAAAAGCATCCAGTTTCAACAACATATACTTTAGTACTGCTTTCAAGCTTTGGCCACAGAGCATTACGATGCAAGATGACTATGATAAACCTAATGGCAATGACATTGAYAAACACAACAGTCTTAAAGAGAACAAGTATTCTGCTGATTAAATCAATTCSAAAATATTGCTGTGTGGTTGGGATAGATAATGGACAAGAAAGATCTAAGACTCCACGGTAAGACCACTCACTTGCAAGTTCTGGTTCGAAGTACAGAGTGTTCCTGTGAACCCACGTGTTCAAATTCCTGATTGCTTTCATCAGCTTTGCCAGAATCCCCCCCAGCAGAACAGCTCATGCGTTCTAGTGAACAGTTCAAAACATCTTCTTAGGTTGTGCAAAGCTAAGAACTGCCACAGTTAGTCAAATGAAACGTCCATCTATTCAAATATCCTGTTTCCTAYTGACACCAAGAACAGACACCTGGAGAGAGAATACAGGAAACATCATTGACACAGGACGATTATTCTTCAGCATATCATCCAACCAAATAGCAATCAAGAGCTGAAGAATGGCTTTGCTTGCATTGGGACTATCATTATTAAGACTCTAATAAACAAATCTGCCRTGAATTTGCCAAATCTCCTTTCAAACCACTTTCTATTTTGGGCCTCCACAGATCCCATTTGCAATAAACTCTGCAAGGCAACATCTCGTTTTAAAAAGCATTTCCTTGTGTTTACTTTAAACCTGCTGCATCAGAGCTCCATGACAATGAGACACGGAAATGGATGGATGCTAACRTTTGACGTATTTATAGCATTCTGGAAAAGCTGACAGAGTAGTGTTGAGGCTGGACTTAAACAGGAGACACCAACGTGCAGTTTGGGTGGGGAAAAAAAGGAACGTCCCTACATGTCATTGCAACTCTGTTCCCCTGACAAGAAGTGGCTTTCAACCACCAGAATCAAGAAGGCAGCCCTGTGGGAGGAAAAACACACTTCTTTCGTTCACCCAGAACTTTCAGAATCATCCAGGCTTTCTGCTGAACTTTGCAATGAGTTCTGCTGCCAACAGAACACACACTTTTCCTCCTGGTTTCTTCTCACTACCTCTAACAGAGGAGTAATAGCTTACTGTTTTTGGCAGATGCTGAAATGATCCACCACATTTCATCATCTTTTTATTCCAGGACTATCTAAYGCACAGATCACTCACTGGGCTCGGGTCACAGCTCAGTCTGCAATCTTCCTTTTTCCTAGCCACATATCTGGCAGCAAGGAAAGCATGCTGGAACACAACTCAGCCAAACAGGGAGGAGACAGTGTGGTGAAATCCTGCACGTTTACAGAAGATGTGATGGCTCAATCAGACATTTGGAAATTCATTACTTTGGACTGGGTACCATCCTCTCCAGAATACTCAGTAACTGCTGTTCCAGTGAAGATTGAGTTCAAGGACTGTGAAGTCCTTGGCRCCACAATCAGAAGCGGAGTGCTTCTCAAACAGCATGTGAGAGTTTCCAAGTAGCTGATGGATCTGCTGAGGGCCCTTCATGAATGTGTAGGACCAACACTGGCCACAAATCCAACATGAGTAAACTACCAGATCTGACTTACCCTTTCTGCCAAGGGGAGGTTGGGGGAGGACACAAATCTTCTCTCAGAGCAGGAAGCTCAGAGTGAGACATCTCTCACAGCACACTCKAGTACCACAAGTGACTTGCTGAGACTTTATAGGGGTTATTAAGGACATCGTTGATGCTGTTTGTATGACATGGATCTATGCAGTTACAAGTGTCTTGATTCAGTTGACCATGAGCAAGGGAATGCAGTCTACCTGCAAAAATGAGCAGCTACCAACAAGCATTTAATTAAACCAGACAGTAAAAATAAAACAAAACAAAAAAATCCTGTTGCTACTCCCTCACAATGAAGTGGATACTTGAGAAGTCTCCATCGCCCACAGAAGAGCACAGCTACTGCCTTCTTCTACCAAAGGAATAGCAGCTGTTGAGGTACCTAACCTAGACTTTTTTGTCAAAGGATAATGATTCAGATTTTCAAAGGCTAAAGAATTTACCTTTTTTCTCTTTTGTATATTAGAAAACATTTGAAATATGAAAGACATTAATATATATATTACAGTTAAAACACTTAGCTCAACATACAGAATTCTTAGATAAGAATTATCTAGTAAGAACTGAACAGAAAGCTCTGAAGAAAGTTCCTATTTTTGTGCCAAAACTTCAAATAAGCAGTAACATTTGACTTAGTGGTCAATACACGGTTCTATCAATAAAGCATTAAGGAAGTAACATAATGCCTGACCAGCATGGTTTTATGCAACAGATCTTCATTAACAATATTATACCTTGAGTGACAAATACAGCAAGGGCTAACTTCATTGCTAATGATATATCTGAGTTTACTAAAGCATGTGGCAGTTTATAGCTTTCCAGATTGAAACACTGCAAACATTTATTACAGATTGGCTAACTGCTTTTAAAAGCACATTAATTTATGAAGAATTACCAGTAAACAAAGTATATTGCTAGGGACCAGGTTTCAGCCTAGTCAAAACGCTCTGGAAGGGAGCAGAAAGCATGTCATTATTCACTGCTGTTTTTGGAGAGGCAGCTCTCCGAGCTCCTACTCGTCAGCCTGGCAGCCCAGACGCTGCACTCGGAGAGCACAAAGCCAGAACCATTGGTGTCATTCAATACAGCACTGCTTGCACAGAGCACCACGCTTTATCATTACCATCTAATTCTTGGCTACTGTCTTCGCTTGAAGACAGACGCTGTACGAGTTGGGATGCTTCAAATAAAAAAAATATATCTGGCAAGGTAATGCAAGAATCCCACTGCTTTAAGAATCAGCCATGGTTTAGAAAACACCTTCCAGTGATAAATCTGTTTTGTTCACTGAAAAGAAGTGGGGAGACATGGTATGAGCTGTCTCAAAAACCCATAAGGGGAGAAAATCTGATAGTGAAGGACTCGTCAAACACACAGGAAGATTCTAAAGGCTAAAAGTCAAATTGGACCAAGTCAGGAGTGTCTACTTCCAGACTAAAGCTGTAGGTTATTGACTATTTAAACAACTGACCCAGGGATRTATAGACCTCTGCAACTTGGAGATTTTACAATGGCATTGAGTGACTCGATCTTCAAGTCAGTTGTACCACTACAAATGTCACTGATCCAGTTCCTCAGCCTGCACTCTGCAGGTCAACCTAGATGAACACAGTTGTCTCTTCTGATCTCTGAATGTATTATTGTATATTATTCTATAATTCATGGAGTGAAAATAGCAGCACCTATCACCAAGTCCCCTTCGGGCCAGCCTTAACAAATGGCCAAAACTGTCTACACCATGGGAACTGGCAGATGAGGAAAAGGGCCTTCCTAGAATATCACCAGTAGCCTGAAGACATCAGCAATGGTTTTGCAACAGCTCCAAAGCCAGAAGAAGAACCAAGAGGAAAGCAAAAATTTTCTACATCAGGAGCACCAGCTTAGGGCGCAGGCCTCAAACTTAGTACTGCAGTCACCCAAATTCAAGAAAGCTGAAACTCTCCAACAGAGCAGATGGTGCTGCAAAATAAGAATCCAAATTCATGGGTTTCCTGTTAATTCCTCTAAGGCAGAATTGACCAAACTACATCTTGAGTTTGCAGCCCAGAAACTCCATCTGAGCTTCAARAAAATCAAATTGGAAGGACAAAATTCAGGAACCTTCCTGCAGAGTTTTCTGGGGTGAGGTTTGCCAGGAGGCTCCCTGCAACACTTCAAAGGTACTTTGAAACATTCCTCAAGTCTCAGCATAATTTGCTGATAATCCAACATCTTCATACTAGCAGTAAACTCCAAGGCAACCAACAGAAGCACGCTCATCCATCAGGGACACCATTCTGGCAGCAGTYTGAAATTGCCAGGATACTCTCACTTCTTTTCCTAAGACCAGCATCTCACAAGTGGCAAGGCTCTGCAACAGAGAAGTGAGCATCTATTGAAATTGTCCTAATGATGTTAAGATACTGGTCAGAAGACAGAAATGAACAGCAGACCTGGAAGAGGTCAAAACTCAACTGGGCAAGACCATGAGCAACTTGATCTAAAGTAAGCTCTGCTGYGAGCAAAAAACTGGATTAGAGATCTCCAGTGGATCCTTCCAACCTAAATCTTCATATGATTCTCTGGGTAAACCTTACCACACAGGGAAGAGAGACGAGACAACATAGCAAAATCTCAGGGAAGATTTGCTTTTGGGGGCAAAACAGCTAGTTTTGCACAGGTAGTCTTACAGAGCCAAAATACTGAAAGATGAGCAGTTCACTAGGCCTTGCTGGCACTCCCCAATTCCTCAGCGAGGTTCAGACTCCCGGGTCTCCAAAGGGGAATTTTAGCACTGGGATGCTTCAGCTCATGGGCAGATGTACAAATTGGCCACAGGCAGTGCTGCGTTAAGCAGACCAACATTCTCATCCATGAGATGCGACTTCTTTTTCTTTATGCTGATGAACAAGCTTGAGCTAACAGGTCAACTTATGGGACCTGGCCAGAAGACACCACTATACCCCACAACCAAAAGGGCTGGCAAAGATGGTCTCAGGCAGTGCCTTCTCCTAACCTATGCCACCAGCAGAAAGAGAAGTTAAGACATTCTATAAACACTATATAATTAAAACACAATGCCAGTGAAACCCTTCTGATGCAACCTTCAATAAGCTAATACAATTCATTTTTATAGCTATAGCCTATTTTATACTTCTTTTGCATTGCTTTCACCACCTTCTACACTAGAAGCTGCTGCTAGCAAACCTGTGTCCTTCAGGGTCATGCATCCCATCATCACTGGCCATAAGATATCCATAAAAGAAATACAGTGTGGGACTTAATCCTCCAAGTAAGGTCATGAACTTAACCTTAGTCCCTCGCTCTGGCTGTCAGAGTTGCAGTGAGATCTGCTGTGACTTACTGTCRCTAACCTGGCGTCATTATGGGTCTGCTAAGTTGCATCCTCCAAAACAAGGCCACGTGTAACAGGCGCTAACAGGCAGGCACGGAGGGGAACAAGAAATGGTGCACATAAGCATGCTAGGGCCAGGAGCTTTAAGTTGGCCATTCCAGGTGTAAGCCCTGTAGGAGATGGCTATTCCTTTAGGAGAATAAAGCTGGAATGGCAATGGGACAGAGCCGTGCTCTTAGCACTGGCTTCGATCCTGGGGTTGGCAGGGTTGTYGGAGAAAATGCAGATTAGGAGAGCGGCAGTGACAGAGAAAGCAGTTACATCCTCGAACGAGAATCACAGCTGAAGCACAGTGGGAAGGGAAGGGCACCAACGAAGCAGCTCCGCTCCTCGATGGGAAAAGATGCCCCAGAAACCATTCCCCAGGGCCAAGCTGAGCAGCCTGCCCTCCACGGTCACTTGAGGCAGACCACATCCAGCCGTGCCGCTGCGGGCGCACCCAGTCGCCGAGGCCCCTTCCCGCGCCGYGGCCAGCTCCCGGCCTGGCGCCGGGGGCCAAAGCTGCCACCACCCTGGCACACCGTGCTCCAGCGGCCGAGCCCAGCCCCGGCCCAGCCTCGGGGCTCCCGGTTTCTGCCCGGCAGGTCCCTGCTGCCCCGCGGGCCGAGCGGCGCTCCCTGCTCCCGCGGGGGCGTAGGGCCAGGCCAGGGCGGCTCGGAGGGAGCCGGACGCGGGGCGGGAAGGCAGATCAGAGAGCGGGGCAGCCCCGGGATGCGTCGCCARCTCCAGATGCTTCATCGCTACGCGTTGCCAGAGCAGCGCGGAGGGCGGACGGCTCGGCGGGCGCCCGCCCGCGGCGCGTGCCACCCGGCAGGTGAGCGGAGAGGCGGCAGCCGAGCCGGCCTCGACGAGGCCGGCTGCCGGGGCCGAGCCGGGGCTCGCCGTGCGCATCACGCTTCGGCGCGGCCGGGGGCCACGCAGACGCCAGAAAGCCATTTTATACCGCTCCTCGGTGCGGCCCCCCCACGGCGGGGAGCGGGCCCAGGCTGCTGGGGGGGGGGGAAATGTGGGGGGCAGCCCCCCCCCCATCCTCGGCGGCAGGGGGCAGCGCTGCCCCACAGCACCACGGCCCTGCACCAACCCCTCGGGGGCGACACGGTGAGGGGGGTGCAGGGGGGGGGGCGCAGCCCGCCCCCACGGCCGAGCTGAGGGGCACCCTGGGGCCTACTCCGCCCCCTCCCCTCCCAGCCTACCCCCAGGGCCTGCCCCCCACGAGTGGCAGTGGGGTGGGGGGCGCACCGGGCCTGTCCCCCCCCCCACCACCAAAAGCAGCACCGGGCGGGGGGGCCGCACCCAGGCCCGCTCCGGG